>NC_090934.1:1451654852-1451957883 GCF_040938575.1 Ambystoma mexicanum | reverse complement strand
GGCAGCAGAATAGTTCTCCCAGGGGTCTGTGCAGCCTCTTACCTCTGTGTCAACAAAACATGACAAAATGGCGTTTTTAGACACTGAAGGGAGCAGGGACTTGAGTCCCTTAAGAAATGCAAATGGGAGTGATGAGAAATGGGAAAGAGTGCATAATACAGCATGCTCTATGAAAGACGACTATGGTTTTAAAACCCCAGTGAGATTGTTTAGACTAACATTACTTTGCCTGGTGCTACTGTGACCTTCCACGAAGCAGCGTGCAAAATGTGCACTTGCTACTGACTAGTGATATTTGTCTTTTGGCAAGTAAGAAATTGTGTACTATGTGTATGTATAGAGTTAAGGTAGGAAGTGAGTTTTTTATGGCTGGCTAGTGGCTTGCAACTTGATTTTTTCCCACCTGCCTGCAGGATGCGGAAAATAAAGCTAAAGCCATATTCATGTAGCTCAAAATGTTTATCGCTATTCATATAGTGTGAGGTTAGTTTATCATGACATCCAAGATTATTATGTTGCGTGGGTTCTTTTCAGTGCATTTCTATACAGAAAGCCTTAAAAAATATGTATATCAACTAAAACTGGGAAGATATGTGCTCAACTGCTTAAAATTGCCCACATCCCGTTCTCATCCCTTAAACAAAGTGTGTGATCTTGGCCAAATCATTTAACCTCACTGTGTTTTATCTGGAGTTCCTGTATGGGATTCAGTTCATAGTGTGGACAATCTTTATTATTATATGATATTAATCCCCACTCGCGGTTTAATGACTATAGTTGCTTTCTATGATAGTGTCCTTCGTGTATTTCACACCGGTTATTTGCCACTCAACAACTTCTTGTAATGTCACTTCCCTGGGTGCCTCTAAGTGTCAAAGACTGAGGGTGATTTGCAGTGCCCTTTCTTTGAAGTGCCTTATGTTGGTGTCAAAGCAGATGCAATCATGAAGGCATTGAAGTAGTCCATTTTCAGGATGTTCTTTCAAGCCTCGGACTTTGAGCCAATATGTATTCCTAATTATAAAAGTAGCCGCTTCTGGGGACGAAAAACGAGTCTATTTTTAAGGTGCAGTCGACTTTTTAGTTGAATAAAAATGCTACCATCATTCAATGATGACAGGGCATGCTTCCCGTTCAAAGATGGCCGTCTCAAGCGCAATGATAAACAAGGCACCCTTTTCCAAGCGAGGCCGTGACAGCTAAACACCACTTTCCCGACGTTTTAACCACCGCATCTATTGCACGCGGACGCAAGCTTTCCCTTTCCAACATGGCTTCCAGGTGCGGGCCACAGCGCGTACTGCATAGAAGCGAGCTTTCCCTTTCCAATAGGGCTTCCAGGTGTGGGCCACCGCACGTACGGAAGCAAACTTCCCTTTCCAACATGGCTTCCATGTGTGGGCTACCGCACGTACGGAAGCAAACTTCCCTTTCCAACATGGCTTCCATGTGGGCTACCGCACGTACGGAAGCAAACTTCCCTTTCCAACATGGCTTCCATGTGTGGGCTACCGCACGTACGGAAGCAAACTTCCCTTTCCAATATGGCTTCCATGTGTGGGCATTTCTAGCATTTCTCCCTGTTCGTGTGCCTTGCTCTGGAGAATGGAAGAGGGTACCCACGAGGAGCTGGTGCTTGCCCTGCGAGAAGTGGTCAGCCACAGCAACTGGCAGTGCGTGGGCGAGAAAGAGAGCTTCAAGGCACCCTGCACCAAGTAAGAGAGCAGTGCCTATTATCTACAGGGGATGCAGGGACCCCACACCCAAACACCCAATGCAGAGCCTGGCCACCAGACCAACCCTAAGGACATGGGCACCAGGGGTTACCCAAAATCATGGAAAGCAGAATGGCAAAACAAAAGCACTGGCACCAGGGCCATCATATGAGCCTAACCATCCCATGAAAAGGAGAACCAACCTCAGAGCATAGAAACCACAGTCCAGCTTGAGTACAAAGACCTCACCAAAACATCAAGGGCCTTAAGGTAAACCCCCACCCATACCTGCCTACATATCAAAAACCCTGAAATGAATGCCCCGCCCATAGTCACAAAAGACTCCGCCTATTTGCACACGGCTCCGCCCACATGCTCCACCCACCTGTCAAAAAGGTAAACTCGGCTGTTGTAGCCTTCATTAGAAACACAGTGTTAAAGGTATTTGTCCCGCGCACCGTCACCAACGGAATTGGTCCCCAGGCGCTCTGGCGGATCTGTAAACGATAAGGGGGGGTGGCTTAGTAAGGTGAAGAGGGAGTAGGATAGTGAGAGGAGTGGTGTTCTGTTGGCAGCTTCAACTCGGTATACACCGGATGCTGAGCTTTGGTGCGGGTATTGGATCGGTGTCAGTCCGCGTGTGCTGTTGCTCCGGCTTATGTGTTGTGAAGTGCGTGCGGCTTGTGGTGCGAGAGATGGTTGTGTGAGTTTTTGAGTGAGATAAGTATGCAGAGTTTGAAGTTATATTGGTTAGTGGGTTACCTGACCTTTAGCATGCTAACATTCACAGTATTCTCTAAGTGTGGCACTTGTTGGCCTTCACAATTCACAATTCTATCTAGATGCGGCGCAGGCCACTGTTCAGAATTCTATCTAGGTGTGGACATGCTAATATTCACAATTCTATCTAGATGCCACGCAGGCTAATGTTCACAATTCTATATAGGTGTGGACATGCTAATGTTCACAGTTCTATCTAAGTGTGGACATGCTAATGTTCATAATTCTACCTGCAGTGGACTGCAATGAATGTCCAAGGGCATGCATAACCACCCAAATTGCATAGGACGAATGGCATTCGCTTTTTCTATAAAAGTAATACACGCACAAAACCAAGAGAGGATATTTTCTTCAAATAATGTTTTTGAAAACGTTTACACGTGTGCATGTTTTCAACTCCAAGAACCAATACAAAGGTTTTCCCTGGAACTTGCAGTACCGAAATTGGACATTTCACCTCAGTTGTTGGTTATTTTTCATGAGGTTATATAGTGCGGTGGTGAGATGTTCAGCCTGCAAACCTGATGGCTGTGGTTCAAACCCTGAGGTCGGCTAATTCATGAATTTAAAGAGGACCTTCAATGCTTCTCATTTTAGCTGGGGGGGGGGGCGAGTCCACCCTCTGAAAGAAGTGGGTGGACTCCATCCACCCGCGTATACTCTCAATTTGAGCCCTGGCAAACTGGCCAAAAAGAATAGAAGCTGAAAAACTAGGAATGCTGCTTTCAATCCGGTGTCATTAATGACACCGGATTGAAAGCGGTATTCCGCGTTTTATTTTGTTTTGCTTCAGCTGTCATTCTTTTTGGCCAGTTTGCCTTATGTTTTAGTCGCCCTTCAATTTAGGGTGACTAGAACATAAGGCAAACTGGCCAAAAAGAATAAAAGTTTAAGCAACATAAACGCGGTAATACTGCATTCGCGCTGTTTCCATGTCCCGTCCAATCCTCCATCCGATTGGCTGCAAAAGACGCTGCCGGTAGCCAATTGGATGGAGGATTGGAAGGGACTACAGAGGTCTTCCCCGGAGACCCAGAGAAATGACTAAAAACCCAGAGTCACTGGGAAAACCCCAGAGTTTAGGCAGGTATGCCCCCACCCTGAGCTTTCATTGGTGTAAGAAATTGAGGGGGGAGGCTTATTTGGGGGTGTGGCTTGCCTGGTGGGCGTGTTGAAGACTGGATGGGGTATGACCTAAAGAAGAACATGTAAAAAGGCACAGGGGTGGTCTGGCCTACATAACAAAGTGCATATCGCCAGTGCTGGCCCTAGGATTTGTGGGACCAAGTGCGGCAAATGAAGTGCAGGGCCCTTAATTTGCATTTGATGACATCACAAGATAGTGACCACTACGTATGTAGGCAGGAACGAAAACCTGGTTAAAAACATTTATTTATATATATATATATATATATATATATATATATATATATATAATTAGGAAACTCCATTCGACCCAAGTCACACATTCCACAACGCCACCTAGTAGCTATTGCTGGAAGTTCACCTCAAGTTCTGAGCCACAACAGCAATGCATTGTTGTAGCTCAAATGCAAACCTTTTTCTCCAGGAAACTTGGCTCAAATGGACTTTCCTACTTTCACGTTTCAGGCGAAAAGTTTTTCCAAACCTTTTTAAACCAACCATAACTTTCTTGGTGTGTGTGTGTGTATATATATATATATATATATATACACACACACACACATTTCCAATAACTACACTAGCAAAGTATAAAAGGTGCCCACCTTTTAAGCCCAATAATTTATAATGAAATATTCCAAAGAAAACAAAATCCAAACATGAGACGTTTGCTTTAATGGCACTTTTATGTGTTCTTGTGGGTATGCGTCTGCATTAGAAACACGACTACCTGGTGTGAAATCCTAGTAGCTGAAACCTTGAGCAAGCAAACTTTTTTTTAATGCTGACCTCAAAACACACAACACGGGTTGCATCCTCCCAGTAACAAAACAAAAAAAAGTGGGCAGACACTGTCCACCCACATGTATGACTTGTTCCCTGAACATCATCAATAGAGGGCCAGAACCAGAGAAAATATCCCTTCCAGTCTCCAGCATGACAACCTCCCTTGTCACATCCTTGGTAAATATTCATTACTCACTTGCATGCTTCATGTGCAAGTAGAGAAAAATGTAACATTGTACTTAAACACTTTTTGACTTGTTAAATAGAAGCATGTGGAAATAAGGCAAATAGCTGAAACGGTTGTGTGTGATATGTTTAATTGTTCTGAAGGAAAGCACAGATTTTAGGCAGCTAACTGCTGCTTTGCATGTGCTTTCAAAATAAAAATGCCCCTTTGCGGTTCTTAACACGTTAAGAATGCCTTGTCCACAACAATGGTCTCTTCAATAGGCACCCACTTTAAACCGCTCTGCTTTAAGAAAGAAAGTGATCAGCAGTGTTCATGAGGCCCGCAGCGCCTATTGGGCCGCTGGGAGAGGGCATTTGTCTCGCCCGTGTCACAGCAGGAGGTTGTCAGGCAACAAGTTGACTCACCAAAAGAAACAAAAGGGAGCCAAACATCGAGGAGAACAGCCACTTTTGAAAAAGATAAGCTTCTCCTTCATCATGCATCCGTGTGCCGCCTGTGCGCTGAGAGTGAACTACAGTAAGCTTAGGGACCCTGAGCACATGGCCCACCCTGCAGCCTGCAAGAAGAGGGAGTCAACGGCACCCTTAGCGCAGGTGTTAGGTGAGATTTTCATTGTAATGATAAATCTTCCTGACCTGTGTTAACCCCAGAACCTTTTGCTTTTACTGGTGGATTATTTTTACTTGTACCTCCTGTGAGTGGGAACCTTTTTCACCACTCAGCCTTTTACTCTTTTTATGGGTGTCATTTTTAAGACTCTCCATAGTGTCTTTTTAAAAGTTATCCTCTTTGACAACTTTTTGGCAATAAGTGCCTATCGTTGTTGTGTTGCCCTAGGGCAGAGGTCTTCAATCTGTGGGGCGCGCCCCACCATGCCTGGGAGGGCGGCGCGTGATGCCTGGCAGAAGAAGAGGAGAAGAAAGAGTAACGCTTTTTTTTTCCCTTTTTTTTTTTCCTGCTGCACTGAACTGAGCATGTGCAATGGGGAGCCACTGGCTCCCATGCACATGCTCAGCCAGTGCGATGTGGTGGGGGCGTGGCCATGAAACAGGAAATAAACTCAGCCTGGACGCGCGCTTTCCTGCATTTGGATCGCGTGTCCACGCTGCGTTGTGGTGTCCTGTGTTCCTTGCTCCTGCTGCCGCCGCCCGTGAGAGGTAAGTGACCCCTTTATTTACAACGCAGCCTCCCCATGGCAATCTGCCACGGGGGAGCCGCGTTATTAATACAGTACCGGTCCCCCCTTCGCCCCTCTCCCTCTGCGACCCCCACATTAGGGGGCATGGAGGAGAGGAGGCAAGCAGGGGACCGAAACTGCCCTGCCAGTGTTTTTTACAACACGGCTCCCCCATGGCAGATTGCTGAAGCCCAGCAATCTGCCATGGAGGAGCCGTGTTATTAATGCAGCACCGGTCCCCCCTGCGCCCCTCTCCCTCTGCAACCCCCACATTAGGGGGCATGGAGGCGAGGAGGCGAACGGGGGACCAAAACTGCTCTGCCGGTGCTGTATTAATAACGCAGCTCCCCCATGGCAGATTGCTGGAACCCAGTAATCTGCCATGGGGGAGCCGTGTTATTAATGCAGCACCGGTCCCCCCTGCGCCCCTCTCCCACCTGTGTGTCAGTCTCCTCCTTCTGCACCCTTACAGGGTCCTCGGGGACATTCAGTGATTTTTCATATTTTGCATTGTTTCTCATATGCAACAAATGTTTAGGCACACTATTTTGCTGACTGTTTTGTAGTATAAATCCTGGTCGATTTATTTGGACTTCATTGCAGTTAATGTCCATTTCAAGTTGTTCGTATTAGACAGAGGTTCTCAAGATTTGATCCTTTTTTGCTTTTCTGTTGCTAAAAGTATTTGGCTGTGAAACATTAAGATTTCCATTTTTATAACTGTTGGTAATTAATAGTTTGCTCGCTGCCATTTACTACTTTTACGCTATAATACCCGAGCTGGAGGGTTGGATCAGACAGCAACAGTCCGATGACTGCTCGTCCCTTAATGATGGGTGCTGGTACCTTTACCACCCATCCAGCTCGTGGGCGAAAGTATTATAGCTATTAGCACACTGGGTTTTTAATCTGGGGTGCTGATAGCTACCCTTTTTATTTGAATGAATGGGTTGCGCGTTTGTGGCAGCACGTTCATTCAAACAAAATACTTACCTAAGATGGCCTCAATGGAAATGGAAGGCGGGTATCCAGACAGAGCCCCTCTTCCATTTCCATATTTTCATAGTGGCCAAGCAGACATGAGGGGAGTCCCTTCAGGTAAGTTGTAGATGCGGAGGGATGACAGGGGTGGGATGATAGATGTGGGGACTGTGAGGGCATTTCTGGATCCGTGTGGGCATTACCCAGCCTGAACTTGCCTAAACCCTTGTAGTCACACCTCTGGAAAAGGTTTTGTTCGCCCGTCAATTGGTATTCAAACCAGGTCAGCAGATTCTCTGCTGCCGTTTTCATTTTAATTTGCACCTGTTGTGCAGTTGTTCAGAAGGCAAGTGCAGAATGAACCTTAATATATATATATATAGATCTATAGATAGATATATTATATAGATATAAAATTACGCCCATGGAGGCAAGCAGGGGTCTGGAACTGCTCTGCCGGTGTCAACGCGGCTTCCCCTTGGCAGATTGCTGGGCTCCAGCAATCTGCCATGGGGGAGCTGCGTTATTAATACAGCATTCAGCAGATGTCATGTCCCCCCCCCAACATTTTCAGCAACGGTCCTCCCAGCACCCCTCTCCCTCTGCGACCCCCCACATTAGGGGGCATGGAGGAGAGAAGGCAAGCAGTGGAGTACCTTTTCTGAAAATGTTGGGGGGGGGCATGGCATCTGCTGAAAAGTTTCCCCAGCTAAATGAATGGGGATAAAATGGTGTGCCATGAAAATTGGGGGTGGACAAACACCCCTGTCCAACCCTAAAATTACGCCCATGGAGGCAAACGGGGGACTGAAACTGCTCTGCTCTCACCTCTGCCAATGTTACCCTCGCCTCTGCCTCGGTTACGTGTTGTATGTGACAGCCATTTAATTTTTAATATGTCGATGGCACGAGCCAACGCTATACACAGGGACCTTTTCATGTATTGCTGAGTCAATGTACTGTTACCTTTCAGCACCTCATACCTGTGCGGAATTGGGTTCTCTGCACTTGCAGCCCTAAAGACAAAATATCGGTCGAAGCTGGAGGTGGAAGAAAGCCTGCGGTTGGCTATTGGAAAAATTGAACCCAATATTGACAGGCTGGCTGGTGAAAGGCAGGCCCACCCGTCACACTAGTTCTCCAGTATGCCACTGTCCAACTTGCAAGTGACAGCATTGACAGTAAGTTGTTGTACTTGAGAAACAAGTTGTTACAGCACTTGCTTAGCAAATGTTTGTACAGGACAGCAATATTGGGTGTTTTCGTTTGTGTGAAATAAATATCCAACACTATTTTTAGTCGAGTCCTCTGTATTATAGCAAAATCGGTATGCTTTGTTCACAAATATTTGTCCTCTAATCTGATTTGAATCATTGCAAGCAATCATTTTGAAACAACGTGGTGTTTGGCATTCACTCCTTCATTAGGGGCACCATTCTATTCCAGTACGCGATAACCGTTCGCAACCGAGTAAAATTTTGGAGTTCATGTTTATAGGGGGGGCCTGAGCCAGAGACATTTTTCTTAGGGGGGGCTCGGGGTCAAAAAGTTTGGAGACCACTGCCCTAGGGGCTCCCCTTTTAACTTTCTCTGGCTAACCTTGGATCTTTGGATCCCTTTTACATTTTATTAAGTGAGACCTGCATCCCCCACCTTATGTGGAGTGCTGGGGAGATACTGAGTATCCCATTTCTCATTTTAAATGTACCAAGGACAAACGTACCTTTAATGGCTGGTAGCAGTGAACCTTTTTATTAATTCGGTGCACCTTTACCGCGGTCTGTTTGCACAGCCACGGTAAAGGCACCCACGGGTGCTCATTTTACCAAAATGGTCCCTGTCTTGTTTTTTCGCCATTAGTGTTCCTTGTCCTTTCTTGTTCCTTCTCCTGACATCCAGGGTGGGAAATTCCTTTGTGTGATTTTTTATTTTTTTATCTTCGGCTGGAGTCATGTGGACTTCCCGCCCAGGCTCCGAGTGTCATTGGAGGCAGGAAGTGAGGGAGAAGTCAAAAACTCTACAGCCCTTTGTCTTCCAGCCTGAGTGCGAGATTCCAGTTCATACTGGAAAGCTGGCTGTCCTGAAAGGATTGCCAAGCCCCCAGGTTTGAATGTTGCAAGGCTGTTTAATTGGCTCGGGTCCTGCATAAAAGTATGAACCTGGAAGCTCAAGCAGTAGTCGACCACTGGAACCAAAACTGAAGAGGATGATGAAGAATTTGCGGTTGAAACGATTTCCAGCTACCGAGAGCCTGCTGTGTAACCGGAGCCTGCTGTAGTCCTTCCTTCCAATCGACCTGGGGACACCAAAAATGACGACCCTGACCCAGAGTCTGGTGAGACACACTAGAATCAAGAAGACCTGCATTTGGAGCCATCCCACGCCATGCTCGAACTTGCAGGGCTGCAATACCCCAATACCCTGGGACCTCAAGCCATTGTGCAATGCACAGTCTTCCGAATTCTGAAACTTCCTGGGCATCCTGCTGGAAACCCCAGAGGCACGTCTCAAAAAGTACCTTCACTAAAGTGCTGGACCTTGCAAACAATGAGAATCCGACCAGCAATATTCTGTCTTCTTCTGTGCTCCTGAAAAAGGTGCCAAATCCACAGAACCACATCCAGCCACGAGGAAAACCTTGCCTAGAGCCCTCCCTGTGATCTTTGCTGCAAAAGTCCTTCCAGCAATGTCCTGTCTTCTGTCTATTTACTGAAGGAATTCAACAACCATATTTTTGGCTTCAGATCCTGAAGTCCTCCTGCTGCAAAATCTTCTTCTGTGCTGTCTTGGGTATTTTACCTACATTAAGCCTTTGTGATTTCTGTATAGCTTTGTGGTGTTTTCTGTGATTGGGAGTCCACTCGTCCAGTGTACCCAGGCCCCTGCTGGAATCCTCCTAGGGTCTCTTCTGTGAAGCCCCTGGACCCTCAACTAACTGTAAAGTAAAGTGCTTACTTGTTCTAACAGTCTTCCTTAGGAACTCTTACATTTGCTACTTAAGAACCTATTCTGGCACTGCCTGTTGGACACTAAACCCTAGTGACCCCCCTTCTGCCACTGAGAACACTCGTGCTCCAAGAATAAGGGAAAGACTTTTAGGGAGTGGGCAAAAGAGAAGTGTTTTAAAAGCTCCTTAATTGTAAAAGAGTTGGCTGGTAACTGTAACGAGTGAACAGTTACAAAAGTTATTACTTCCCTTAGAAATGTTCTGCCATCCTGAAAAGTATATATATGGTTGTTTTACTTACCTTAGAAAGATTCTACCATTCTGAAATGTATATATAAGGGTATTTTACTCACCTTATCTCACCTGTGAATCGGTTGTGTCTCGTCGCCAAAAGTAATGTTGTTGGTTTCACTTCACTATTCCTGTTAGGATAAATGTATGAGTGTCCCCCAACTGGGTCTTGCTTCCCCTGACTTGCTGTTAGCCTGTCCAGAATAAGTATGCCTTAGGTTTTACCTACCTAGAATAAAGTGTAAGACTGGGTTTTGCTTTTCCTGGTCTGTTTTAGACAGACCCAAAAAGAGTCTTATGTTTACACCTGCCTTTAGTTGCTTATAGCTCCTGTAAAAAGTGTATGGGTTTTACGTACCTCGATTATAACTGTGTTATCCTAAAATAAGTTAGTTATTGCTTCCCTTAGTATGTGAACTGAAAAGCAACTGTTATTGAACATTACACCTGAAGGTCCAACTCTCCTAGAATAACAGTGTTATCCTGAATCAGAGTTATAGGGTTATACTGTTCCTTGAATCTGTGTTTCACTAGCTCAGAACAGTATATTGTCCAGTTGATATTACTACGTGATTTCTTGCTGAGCGTCACAGGACACTTGTTAGGGTCTACTACCCTTTATTACTGTAAGTAATCCAAAAGTAACTATTGGTTTTGACTTCCCCAGAACTCCTGTTAGGTGTTCCAAGTAAGGTTCTGTGCACCTTCAAACATAGTGTTGTGTTTTTATAATTGTGGTTATATATAATGTGATGGTACTTATTTCCCCCAAGATTTATCTTGGCCTACTTGTATTTAAATAAACCATTTATTTTTACAATATATAGTGTTTCAGTGTTTCTTTGGACCATTTGTATTACAATTTCATGTGTACTGATTCTACAGCCCTCTCTCCCTCCTAAAATAAGCCTGGCTGCTCGGTCTACGCTACCCTGAACTTGGGTGGTACAGCCTTACACTAAGAGTGGAGTCTTGTACTGCCTCAGTTGAATGGTTTTACGAAGCCCTTAATTGGACTTCAGAAAAACTGTCCTAACAACGGGGCCCTGTGAGCACGGAGCCAAGTGCAGCTGCACATGCTGCTCATGCCCAGCGCCGTCCCTGCATATTGCAACACCGTCTGCTTGGTACAATGAAAGTGTGTGATCCTGGGCAAACCATTTAATTGAACCGTGTGTTAGCTGCAGCTCTGTAAGTGATTCTGATTCACTTTAAAGTGTATGTTAATATATCATGCTATTATACCTTTGTAAAAACGATTGACTATAAAGTTGCTCCATATATAATAATAGTGCAACTGAGGTATTATGCAGCACAAAGTTATTTGCCACTTGGCTTACTTACGGCAACGTATTCTAAAGTCACTTCCATGGTGCCTCCAAGTATCAAAGACTGATGATGCTCCTTGAAATGTCCTGTTCTGTGAAGTCATTTCTGTTGGTGCAATCCATATGCAAAATAATAGGTTTGCACGCATTTTGGCCTACAGCGCCTGGACAGAGCTCTAATAGATGAGTTTCCTGCATCGGTAATTGTCCTGCAGCTTTATTTATTTTGTTATGTTGCCAAAAAAGTAGATTGGGGGCGGGGGTGGCTGGTTTGGGGGTGTGAATGAGATTGTAAGGAATTGCACACACTGCATTTTGGGAGGGAAAGTCTCAGGACTTTTTTAATGCCCTGCCCCCCCTTAATGTCTCCAGTGCTCTGTTCCTCTCTAGGCTGTACTACTCTAACAGCCTCTTCCTCAATCTGGCTAAATCTTCCTATCGCCCATTCAACTAATCCAGAATAGGACTGCAAGACATATCCTTGGCCACAAGCCTAGGGACTGCTCCTCTCCAGCCCTAAAATCTCTCCACTGTCTCACGGTTGTTGCAAGGATCAAGTTCAAGACCCTCTGCATCACCCACAAGGCTTTCTGGGGCCTGGGATCTCTCTCCCTCCCTCCTTCTCTCTCCCTCTCTCTCTCCCTCTCTCTCTCTGAGAGTGGGGTGTAGATCTCTCTCTTCCGCAGGAGCTTCCCTCTGGAATGGCCTCCATGCCCCTCTGACTTGAACCGGGTCTCCTTAAGTTCTGAAAGCTTCTCAAGACCCTCCTTTTCTCTTCTTCCTTCCTTCTCCCCCGCTAATGTACCCCTCTACTGCCTTTGACGGGCTGCCTGGTTCCTTCTGATTCATACAGGGCATTCTTGCCCAAGGCCCTTCTTGCCCAGTCTACCCCAGCACCTCGGTCTCCCTTGAACCCCACTCCCCCCAAACCTGCACTTGCCCTACCATGCTCCCTCGCCCTGTACTAGCCTGGCTGGGCCTGCACCTCTATGGAGCCCATGCAGCCCTGTCCTTGCACTTAGCATATGGATATTCATTCCGCTGGCACTTGTCCACCTTGTCTCCCCTTCGCACTCTCCTTGCCCAGAGGCCCTCCCCTCCTTCCTCCCCCACTGCACTTTTTTGCGCTCACCACTCCGACTTGCACTTCCGTTCCCTCCTTAGCATTTGGCGCATTCCTCTCTGACCGGCACTCCACCCACTCCCCTGCACTTGTTGTAACTGCACTTGCACGATCCGAATGACACAAGGCCTAGTAGGACCTTTTTTTTGGTCATTTTTCATCTGTCCTCCCAACCCCTCCCCATTTGTCTTGTTGCACCTTGAAACACCATTTGCTGTATAGGCACATTATAAATACCCAATAAGTACATCAATGTAACCGAGTTTGATCAGTAGCACCATCAAGACTGGTTTTATAACTCTAGGTCTCAGCTACAGCGATCTTCCAATTCATATCATTTTCCACTACACGTTAGAAGAATTCTACAGCCATTCCGTTAATCCTTTCCACTAGTCTATTGCCCTCAGGTTGGATAACTGGTGCGTACAAATTTCAATCTTGCAGTTTTTCTTGAATACTAGATATACTGAACCCCGTTGTAACTCATTAGTTCTCTGAGGGAGGAGCCCTTGTGGAACTCTCTACAATGACCCTGCAGAAAACCATGTTCAATAGATTTACTGTAGTCCACTGAGAACTCCACAAATGTACAACAAACACGGCTCTCGTTGGTCAACAGCACACCTCTACCACCGTCTTTTCCGATTTGCAAGAGGCAACATGGGATCACTTTCAACAATTTGTTTTTTTCTGTTGTTATTACTTAATCAGCAATTCCTCTCCATCCTTTCAGTGCTAATGTTCATTTTTCGACAACAGAAATGAGTCCTCTGCTTAATTCTAGTACAAGGAGTGTGTAGTTGGCGTCCATGTGCTGCTGTAATGAGTTTATTCGAAATATCAAGTGGTGTAATGTGTGAACCGCCTCTCAGCAACCAAGTTTCCCACCTAACTCGTAAGTATTCTCTGTGATTGTCGCTGGCATTTTTCTTCTCAAGCTAACTTTGTATTGCCCACGCACCAGCACGATTCCATATCCCCACAAAATGTTGCTCCCATTTTTCTTAGTATGGCATATACCTCCTTGCCCATCATACCCACAACAACCATGTATTTTTTCACTCATGGTAGAAACTGCAAAATAAATAAATATTCCTGAAGTTTGTCGTCCCAGCCTGACATGTCTGGGAATACTTCTTGAAATGCCTTCATCAGCCAACATGTATGCCAAATCTGTTTCCTCGCGCACCCAGGATTTAATGGATGAGTTATGTTGAGTGAGAGTGCTTCATGATGGAGAGGAAGCTTAAGTACACGGTTCAATGAGTAAATATAGGTGTTGTTTTGAATGTCTGGGGAAAGGGAGGGACAAGGAGTGGAAGCAAAAGGGTGAACAGAGTGGGTAAGGGGCCGACGGATTAAGGGGGGTGCCAGGCGCAGGGTTGAAGGAGAGTAGAAGGAGCAGTCCTGTAGACCAGTGCCATAACGGCCACTTTTGATGCCTAAAAATGTGCAAATACTGCCTTGCTTTCATCATTGGAAGTAAAAGTGCGTCTAACAAAAAGTAGGACATTGGAGCATGTCTCCTTCTTCCACCCACACACATTCATGTATACTGTGTGTTCGGATCAGTGGTACTGTAAGAGCACTGTCCAAGGTAGAACATCTAATATCATGTCTGTCTGCCCTGAAGAAGCGCGGTAAGGAAAATATGCATATTTTAATTTGCATGACTTGCTAGGTGCAAAAAAAATGGATTACAAAATAATATCTGTTTAAGAGTAGGGAGTAAAATTGATCCTTTAAAATCTTATATGGATCCCTGAACCAGATATGAAGGGTGCTAAGTGTCTCGGGGGCATAGGGTGCAAGGACATGGCTAGGTATGGAGAAGTTTGTATAGAGACTGGCTGTGTATGGATAACCAGCCCATGCAGGTGTGGTGGTGGTGGTGGAGGATCTGGGTAGATTGGAGAGGGGTCGCGCTGCAAAGAAGAGGCAGAAAGGATTGCACGTGAAGGGAGGGAACTTGAGCCTTTATTCAAGCCTACATCTCCGCTGTATCGAGCAACACAGCCAACCTTTTCAAAGTCTGTAAGGAACTGGCCAATCCTGCAGCAGCCTCTTCCTCTGTTACACCCACCCAGGATCTTTGCTTGGCCCTGGCTGCACACTTCATCACAAAAACCCAAAACATCCTTTCCTCCCTCCCTTCCACACCACAGCATACACCAACATTGGAGCCTTCCATGGCCCCCCTCCATTTCCCCTCTCTTCTCTCTCTCACCCGTCTCACCCGATGAGGTCACCATACAAGTCTGGTCCATGAAGGCTTCATCCAAACAGGGGGGCTCTGCCCCATCCAAAACCATTAAGGACAACATTGACTCCCTCGCCCCAGCCTTGGCTGATCCCTGCAATCTCTCCTTTTCCACTGGAATTGCTCTTAAGCACACCTTTGTGCACCCTCTGCTCAAGAAACCCTGTGCCGACACCTCCAATCCGGCAAACTACCGCCCTATCTCTATCACTCCTTTCCTGGGGACTCCAAGTTGGCTATCTCTCAGCTGACCCTCCACACTGAATCTATTGGGTGATTCCACAACCATCAGTCTGGCTTTTGAGCATCCAGAGGCACAGAAACTGCTCTTCTGAACACCTGTGAAGACCTGCTCCCAAACCTTGACACTAACACTCCCTGTGTCCTCATTCTCCTTGTCCTCTCCTCTGCCTTCTACACGGTTAACCACAACAACCTGATAGTACGTCTCAGTGACACCCTGGGAATCACAGGTCAGGCTCTGGCGTGGTTAACCTCCTTTCTCTCCGACCGCCCATCCCAGGTGGAACTCTGAGCCTTTCTCTCGACTATTGCTCTCTCAACCTGTGGTGTTCCCCAGGGATCTAACCTATCCCCTGGTTTTTCAACGTCTATATGGCTGCCTTGGCCCGTGTGATTGCCACCTATAACTTCCAGTGCTACGCGGATGACACCCAACTATCTTTCAGGCTATCGTCATCCGCCGCCTCCTCCTCCTCGCTCATATCGGACTGTCTGTCCGCTACTCAGTCATGGTGTGCTGCAAATGACTTTTGCCTCAACGCCAGTAAGACCGAGATTGTTCGCATTGGGACCCCGGCTCCAGCTTTTCCACTCTCACTCTGGCCAGTCTCCCTTGGCCCTGCTCCCGCACCCACCTGCAAGGCTAAAAACCTTGGAGTCATCTTCGACTCTACTCTCTCCTTCTCCTCTCACATCTCGGACATCTCTAAAAAGTCTAACTATCAGCTACATCTCCTCAGGGGTACTTTTCTCACTTTCCCTCAGCGGCTCACTGTCTACAGAGCCCTGGCTCTCTCTAGGCTGGAGCACTGCAACAGCCTCTTCCTCAGCCTCCCTGCTTCTATCCTATGCCCTCTGCAACTCATCCAGAACAGGACTTACGAGACATATCATTGGCCTCAAGCCTGTGGCCTGCATCTCCCCGTGCTGAAATCCCTTCACTGTCTCCCCGTGGCTGCAAGGATCAAGTTCAAGACCCTCTGCACTGTCAACGAGGCTTTCTGGGGCCTGGGACCTACCTATCTACTACATTGCCTACCTAAATACTGTCCCTCCAGAGCCCTCTGCTCATCTACCTCCAACCTTTTGCGAGTGAGCCGGTTCTCCAAGCAGAGATTTGGAGGGAGATCCTTATCCTCAGCAGGTGCCTCCCTCTGGAATAGCCTCCCAGCTGCCCTCTGTCTTGAGCCTGATCTCCTTAAGTTCAGGAAACTCCTCAAGACCTTCCTCTTCTCCACTTCCTTATCTCTCCCTCACCCCTTCTAACCTAGCTCTCTGCCCTTTCCGCTCTCTCCTTCCTTTTCCTTACAGGTTGTTGACAGGCCGCCTGGTGTACCTCCAGAATCTCACAGGTCCCTGGCACTCCCGCCAGTCCTCTCTAGCACTTGCCTACATCAGCTGTGACACAGTCATGGTTCCGACCCACACCTGCAAAGCACCCCACATTTGCTATCGGTAAGATGAACCCTGAGCATGTTGACTACCCCTGCCCTTCCTTTGCAAGCCCAGTCACAAATGTATAGATGAGGTCAGTAGCAAGGACCAAGTGTCATGGAGATGCGAGGCAGGGTAAGCCACAGCATTCTGGTCATGGAGCTCGGGACTGTGGGAGGACTACCGTGGCCAATTGCCTTTATGGCAACCAGGACCGTATGTTACCACTGTGCCATGTATGCTTCAAGGACCCTGGCAAAAGATAAACACCCCAATACAACAAGAGAAGACCTCTAGTATGCCAGAAGCAACCCTGGCAGAAAGGTAGAGTGGCAGCCCAAGTGCTACCGGACCGAGTTGCGATAGGTTTTCTGACGTCTCTGGATCTCTTATGGTTGAAGGGATCCCCCTGGAGTATGCTGGTGCACCTAATAATTCAGGACCACTGGGACAAAAAGCCACAGGAGTCGGGAGACTTGTGGGGCTGCCCCAGAGCATGGTGGAGGCGGAACTTCTGTAAGATTCCATGATGGCTTCCCAGGCTTTTGAAGCCGGGCTGGAGAACACGCCACCAATGCAAGGGTGCAAAACAAGGCCTGCTTAGGGGATAGGCCTACAGAATGGAAGCTGCATATCTGGAGCAGCCAGGAGAATCAGGACGGAGTTCTCTGGCACCAGCAGACCTGAGCAGAGGAGAGATGAACCCTGGGACAGAGTTTACTTGCTAATCTTTATAAGACTCCACAAAGCAGGGGCCTGCTGTGACAGTGCTGAGAGGCCAGAACATGCTACCTGTTGGGCACTATACCCCTGAGAGTGAACTGGGTATTGTATCTCTCAAGGCGTTGTCTGAGTCTTACCCCTAAAACAGAGAATGCGCAACTATACATCCAAGGTATTTTGTTTGCCACTATATTACCAAAGTAGTGTGTGGGGCTCAGCATGATAGTAGTGAGCTGAGTACTATACCCCAGAGGCAGTGAACAAGGTCCAAATGTGGGCCAGGCACTATGCTTGTGGGTGGAGAACAAATACGGAGCCAGGCGCTATACCCTGTGATTGACTTTGATGCAAAAAGCATGCTAGGCGCTACATTCCTGTGACAGTGTTGAAGAACAATGAAGAGTGCTGGGTGCTATGTATCTGAGGTCGTCCTTAGATCCGAGGTCTAGAGGGAGATCAGGACCCCCTAATAGGCAGGAAACCCAGATGCAGTATAGTGTCCCCTTATCTCCTTTTGCTCAGAATTGTTCTAAGCCAGAAATGGCCTTTTCTTTTTTGAGATAAACTCCTTGAAATTTGCTTATTGTGTAACATATTCCATCATGCTACCACAGTCATTTGTGGGGTTCAGTATGGCCTCACTCAAGGGTGTTTTAAAGGGATTGCAGCTGGTTTGGGTTTGCATAATCCACAGGAAGCCAAAAGCAACGATTTTCCACCCTCAAGGATGTAGCCCCCATTCTGTGACATCCTAGCAGAGGATCATGGAATTCATAATAAACTATGACATCACTGGAGGCTCCAGTGATGTCATAGTTTATTATGAGGAGGGATATGGAATATCATCTCGAGTATTTTCTTTTCAATTTTCGGGTTGCAGTGATCTGGGAGCAAATGTGGTAATCATGTTTTATATAGTTCCCTTTGCCCCCACGCTTCCAGAAACACAGCAGGGTTGAAAAGAGATGTCAAAACATAAAATATAGATGAGACTCTTTCAACTATGGGGTGCATTCTACGTCGGTGTTAGAAGCGATATCGTAGATGCCGCGAGCTTCGCTCTTGTGCCATCAGTGGAACATATCCATGTAGTTGAGGGCTACCCATCTATAACTTCATATGCTGTGTCTGCACGGAGTGTCTCACATGGCTGCATTAGTTAAAGAAAGTTATTCCTTTTTTTTTTTGTTTTGTTACAGGCTGTTTTCTGAGAATGGGGAGCACATTGTCCTTGTGCGAACAGAAGGTGGCAGATTCTACGCAATGGATTCTGCGTGCCCCCATGAAGGTTAGTTGCGCTACTTTTCATTGTCTGCCTCATTGTGAAGTATTCAAAGTGGAAGATGCTGTGCTGAAACCGACACAACATTGAACAGAAGAACTTGCCTAATTTTCCTTTGCCCATACAATGCGCACGTCTACCCAATGCACAGCTAAAGATTGCACCTCCAACCAAAGTCAAAATAACCCCCTTTGAACACGTGAGCATGGACGATGCAGTGTTTTAGCGATAAGTGTTGAAACAGAGCTGATCACGTTGATGTTACTGAGCTGAGTCTCTAATCGTATGTTTTTGCATACAGGTGGTCCGTTGGAGCTGGGCGATATAGAGGAACTTGGCAGTGGCCGATTCGTGTTGACATGCCCCTGGCATGACTTTGAGTTCTCTTTGGACGATGGCACATCTTCATCTGGCTTGCAGGTAGGTGTGGGTGGGGTACAAGCTATCTGGACACTGTTGAAATCAAGCAGGAAGGAGTCCATTGATTTCAGGAGACGGTGGCTGTCAATCAGAACATTCTAAAGAGCTGGATCAACTGATTACAGGCATAAGAAATTGGGGAGGCACTCCCACAGGATCTTCAGAGTGATGAGCGAGAAATGGGTCATGCAAGCAAAGGGGCTGACCGTAGACCTGTGTCGAATATGTGAGGCAACCCCTTGGAGAAGAAGGGTGACTGCGGGCGCAAACCAAGTCAGATGAGAAGGTACCAGGTTATCTTACTGCAGACTTCATTCCACAGCATTCATGACATAGGGGGTGAGCTCTGTGTACAGAAGCTGATGAGGTGCAACTAAGTATACACCTGAGGGTCCTGGGGGAAGGAATCTGCTTACCCAGGATGATCTCCCTCCATGTAAAGGAGCACAGGGAAGAGGTTCAATCACACCGGCAAAGAAAGCATGTGGATTGCACACACAGTGCAGAGAGGGAATGTGCATCCATACGTGAAGCAACGCCAGGCAATCGGCTGACAGTAGACCGGGAAAACCTTCATGAAGCTCAGAGCATCAGCGGGCTGCAGATTGAGGTTAAAGGTGACCAACCCTGTAGGCTATGCTATTGCAGTTCGAGGGAAAGAGGGTTGCAAACTAGTCGAGGCATGCCAATTTCATTTGTTGACGGACGGTTGAGAAATAGCAGGGGAACTCCCAGGCGATCATCTGACTGTGGACTATGAGTATTACAAGAGGCAGCAACACCCAATATGAGGAGTGTTTAAGTACTAGTGAGAGTCCTTGTGGACTCGTCTTTCTAAAGTCCAACTAAGGGCTTCATAAAACCATACATCTGAGGCATTACATAAGCTCCACTCTTGGTATAAGGATGTACCACCTGAGAATGTGGTAGCATGGAGTGAGCAGCCGGGATTATCTTGGGAGGGAGAGAGGGCTTTACCTTGGTACAAAGAAATTGTAGCATACCTATGGTCCAAAGAAACACTGAAACACTATGGGGGTCATTACGAGTCGGGCGGTAGGGGATACCGGGCACCGGTAAGGAGACCGGTGCCGGTAATCCCCTACCGCCCGATTCCGAGGTCCCCTAACGGGAACCGCACGGGACGTGTGGTCGGACCACACGTCCATGATGGGTCCTGTTAGGGGACCAGGCCGCTAATTATGGGCCTGCCATTAGCGCCTTCCCCATTCCCATTGAGCCCTATGGGGGCTGAAATGGGAATGGGGAATGGTTGGTGCAATTGGGATTTACCGGTCCCGCCAGGGTCGGACTAGACCGGTAAGTCCCCATTGCACCACACCGGACTTGGTCCTATTATTGGAGGCAGTCATGGCACAAATAGCGCACTGACTACCTCCAATCTCGGAATGAGGCCCACTGTATTGTAAAAATAAATGGTTCATTTAAATGCAAGTAGGCCCAGATAAATCTTGGGGTAAGTGAGTATTATCACGTCCTATAAACACAATCATAAAAAACAACTCAATATCTATGGTATGCAAACCCAGGTATAAACTTATTTAGAGGAGCAAGAAGCACGTCAAGGTGAGTCAAACCTAAGGTTATAGATTTAGGAGAGTAAGATACTATTCTGGGGAATAATACCAGGTTAGATATACTTTTAGAATACAGTCAGTAATTCAAAGGTAGTTGACCCCTGTCAGTCATGCAGTTATGAAATCAAGTAATAATCCAACCCAGTTACATGTATACTCCTTGCAACACTACTTTTTAGAACTCAGTTCCGAGGTAGTAAATCAACTCCTACTTTCTGGAGGGGCCTTAAGCTACTCAATGATAAGTATGAACACTCAATAAATATTTTAGAATGCACAAAGCAAACCGGGAAAGAGAACCTCTATTACACTTCAAGAAGAACACAATGTTATTCAAGGCATCTAGTTGACCCTTTGGCTATTTTAGAAGTGCTCTAAGCATTTTCAATGGAGGCACAACTCAGTATTATAATTTGAGAAGAGCAACAGCTATTCAAGGTAAGTAAGGAACCATATACTTTTTAAAAGGGGCTTCAAGCAACTCCAAGGTAATTATTAACTCGAGGACTGTTTTATGTCTGTATAAAGCAGAACAGGGAAAATAACACCTGGGTACACTTCAAGAAGAACACCATGTTATTTAATGTAGGCAAACCCTATTGGTAAGCTTTTACACTCATTCAGTTAAGCAATAACAAAACAGTACCAACACATTACTTTTCAGAAGTGGGAAACACCATTCAAAGTTAGTAAAGCAACGTATACACTTTTTAGAGGGTACACTGCAACTAAAAGGTAAGTATAACCTAAGGAAACTTTGTAACTCCTTTCACAGAGCTACAGTTACCACACTAACCTCTTTAGCAAGTAAGTGCTTTTACACTTGTTGTACTTTCAAGGCCTTATCCTTTTCTTATCCAGTCCTTCCCTAGTCTATTGCATGAGTTCTCGCAGAGGCAGAAGAGGGACCCTGGTGGTCTAGGAGCCAGCTGTAGACGGGCTGAGGTAGGGGTTCAGTTGCAGGAAAGTCAAAGTTCCATTGGAGATCTTCTTTAAACAAGTAAGTATTCACTTTCAAAGTTAGATAAAGCATTCAGGGACTTCTGAGAAGGCTTCCCTATCTGTGTTCCTGCAATAGGCCTGGGCAAGTGCTATGGGTAAACTCCCAACCACACGAATCACCCACTCAACCTCACCGGATGCATGCCAGACGTAAGGCAAGCAATACCCAAGCCCACACAGTACCTTAGGAGAAATGTAGAGCTTCAGAGTGGATGCCTTCAGGATGCAGAAGCACAGGACACGGTCCCCGGATTCTTGGTCTAGTGACCAAAGAACTGGACACTGGATGGGAACTTGCAGCAGTTGTCGGAGGAGGCTTTCAGCAACAGATATTTTATGAATTCTCGAGGCTCTGGATTTGGTGCCTTTTTTACAGCTGCCAGATAAAGAACGAATATCGCTGGTTGGATTCTCTTCACCCTCTCGGTCCTGCGCTCTGGTGAGGGGGCTTCAGGGATTCAAATCTTCTCTGGAGAGCCACGAGGAGGCCACCAAAGGTTTGGGCTGATTTGGACTTCGGAAAACAATGCACTGCACAATGGCTCGAGATCCGAGGGTAATGGGGTATTGCAGCCCGCAAGGTCGCAGCATGTCGTGGGATGGCTCAAAATGCAGGTCTAGGAGTCGTCACGTTGCGGAGCCCCACGTTGATTGGAAGGAGGGGTTACAGCAGGCTCCGATTACACAGCAGACTCTCTGGTCCCTGGAAATCGCTACAGCCATCCTTTCTTCATTTCGGTTTCAGCTCCAGTGGCTGACTTGTTAGCAGCTTCCAGGTTCGGAGTATTTATCAGGAACTACAGCACAGCATCTGCAATCTTTCCCTGCAGTTTCCAGAAAGGGTGGTCTGGCTGTCCAGTAAGGACAGGCAGCCCCCCACTGGCACTTGGTTCCTTTCAGGCAAGGTGGAAGAGAAAGGCTCCTGAGGTTTGGACTCCTCACTCGATTCCTGCCTTCTCAGACACTCTGGAGCCTGGCAGGGAATACAAAAGAATTCCCACCCAAGACAAAACTTCCACTGTGGTCATTCCCATCTAGAATGGCAGGGGAAAACCTCAGAAACAACAAGCATACTTAGAAATGGCGAAAAAGAAGGAACCCAGCATTCTAGCAAAATGGTGTCTCTTCTGAGCATTATTGAGGTTGAATAAGTGAGCCATTCAAGTGGACTTGCAATTGTAACAAAAGTTTGAGCAGGTAAGTAAAAAGGGGATACATTGTATCCCCCAGCACCCGACATAAGGTGGGATGTGCTGGCTCACTTATAGAAAATGTTAAGGGGATTAAAAAGTAGTAGTTCACCCAAGTACATGAAACAGTGGAGCCCAAAGGGGCAACCCAGCCCAAGCCCACACATTATAGGAAACAATAACTCCAACAAAACACTATGGAAAGACCTAAAAAAGTTTCCCACTCACCTTGGGACAAGGGTAAAATAATTACGAAGTGCAAGCAAAAAGTCCTGGGGTTGACACAGGTCAGGAAGATTTATCATAAAAATGAAAATCTTACCCAACATAAGGCTTTCCTATGTCAGTCTTTATTCACATTTTCTCTGTTCCCACTTGTGTCCGTCTTTGTTTTGGATGCTTTCATTTCCCCATATTGTCTCGCGAAGAATTAAAGGATGGTATGGTAAAACATTAAAGAGGAAATATTTCTCAGTTGAAAGAGCACCAATTCAGTGGTGTTTACTTACACTGAGTTTGTGTTGAGGAGGAAATGGTCACTTGAAGTGTGTTAGTATGGCTTACTGAAAAGTATTTGAAATCTGTTCCTTTATTTGTTGCTTTCTTTGGTGGCGTTGTATTTGAATTCTGTGCTGCAAGGGTAATATTGAGTGTATGATTGCCCGAAGAGAATCCATCAGCGTCAGACATTCAAGTGGGAGGGATGCTGATGGGTGCTGCTCACCTTCTTGCTCGACTTACCTGCAGTCAAACTGCAACTCCTGTACCTAGGTATGTGACGGTATACAGTAATGCAGTATTTTTTTCTCAATCTTCTCTTTTACGAAAAGATTACATTGAAAAAACGAATTGAAAAATATAGGGGCGGGGTAAGGGGATAGAAGGGGTAGGGGGGTTTGTGATGGGGATAAAATAAAAGGGAATGGGGCTTGGGAGTACCCTCCCAATTCTTCTTTTCAAATAGATGAGTTATAGATGTGTTTTTTCTATGTAATCAGTTCGTAGAAACTTAACATTTTCAAAAAACCTGGCCGCATAAGAACATAGAAACGTATGTGACTGCTCACTGCATATTCCAGACACCCTTCAACAAATTATGTGGACCTCCAGATATTCCAGCAAAGCAAGGCACCCCATCCAAAGAGCACTCTAGCCGTCTCAATAGAAAATTGTGCAAGAAAAATGCAGTCGTTGGTAGATAAGCAGTAGAGACAATGCAACGGTACACCCATAATTTCCAACTAGCTCTACACTGTCACACAAAGAACACACAAGGAACAATCCTGTATCACTCGGGAGGATAGCTCAGCTGCAAAGTGCTCGCCTTGGAAGCAAGACGACACAGAGCAACACAGGTTCGATCCCCGGGTCCGCGCTTAGAAACCACAGAGTATTAAGCACGTTATAAATAACATATCGTATCACTCTTGAACATTGCTTACTTAACATCCCACACTGTCGCCTAGCAACCATTCTCAGCTTTCCAGGCACAACACATTTTGCTTCTCTATTTTTGTAGAACAATCTGCTTTCCTGATTATTGCCTTTTGAATATAGAGGTAATTGCACCAGTGTCTGGTTTTCTAAGCTGACATTTCATTGAATAGTGTGGACTTGTAATCGCTCAATGTTATATACCCTGTTGCACGATTGGTTCTCTCTAGATCTCTTCCCAGAATTCAGGTGCTTTGTCACACTGACCTGCATCCTCGGCCCCATTGCTTAGTTCAAGTCATCGGACCCCTGGGAATATTGTACACCATCAATGGGGAAGGGGTGGGGGGAGCTGTGGAATGTACAGTAAAATATACTCCAACATAGTTACATTAATTTAGACACCCCAAACATAAGAAATTGTAAGCAAACAGATATATAGGAGTGCTGAGGTCAGTGGTCTTTGATCTATGCCAAAGGTCCTTGGAAGTGCTCTGCTCTCGACTTAGTTTCTCTGAATCCATCTGCAATACTGTGATAAAGGGCGTCCTCCACTGTGATGAGAGCCAGGAGTTTAATGGGGTGCCACAGGAATTTGGGGCACCAAAAGCAAAAGGAACGTGTGGGCATTGTGGCGGATAAGAAGGAAGCGGACAAGACATTTTTACTCTTAGGTTTATTGAAAGTAAAATAAGGCCTATGTTTCCCTATGGCGATGGGGTGTTCCCTACCCATTTTACTAAGGTACGCGTCGGTCAGTGTAAATGCCCAAAACAAGTCCATTCCATGTCCAAATCTGACCTATCTGACAGGGATTCCGTTTCGATGCTTCTGTTCCACTCAGTAGACAAATGCAAATAGTCTTTTGGTCCCTTTTTAATTAAGTGCTGTAGTTCCCATAGGGGACTGGTAGTTTTCTTTTTCTCTTTCTCTCTAATTATCTTGGTTTGATTCAAGTTCCTACCCTCTCCATCTTGTAGGGTTCTGGGTCCCCCTGTATATTCTTCTCTCGTTGAGAGGCGGAATTTCCAGTTCTGTGCCAATGCCCTTTAACCTTAGAGACCCCCAGCTCTTTGCTGGACTCGGGGCTTTTTGATTTTAACTCCTGAGTGAGTGGGACTTTTTTCTCATGTTTTTTTTCCGACTAGGATTTTTGTGTTTCTCACTGTTTAATGGAGTTTGGTAAACTCCACAGGCATCTGCGTTTGCATTGTGACACACAGCACCTTTTGTGCAGTGCCACTGAGAAGTCCCTTGGACTTCTCTTAAAGGAATGGTTCGCCCAAAAATTTTTATTGCCCAAAAAGATGGGCAATAATAAAACAAATATACTCGCACTTTTTTTTTTTAAAGTTCCTATGTAAAATTTTGAGCAATTCAAGCTCAAAATTTGCAAAAGCAAGCACATGGGGGCAGCATTTAGCATTTCCCGTTTGGGGCTCTTGGGCCCCCCGTGGGGAGCCCTAGAGCCCCAAATGGGAAATCAGCTGTAGGCAGAAACACTGCGGCATGTAAACACAACCGCGTTGTGTTTCTGACTGCCTTGGCTTTCACTTTGGGTCTCCGGTGCTCCCCTTTCGTCACCACGACCAAGGACCAGGAACAAGGGCCTGCTGCACTGCAACCAGAAGGCATTCAGCTGGAACACATTCTTCAGTTCACAGGTACTGTTGGCCTTGGGGTACTTCAACCTTTTGCTTTTTGTGGTGCTTCCTACCTTGTGAGTTTCTGAGTTGACCTCCAATCACTAGCTCTGACCTTTCAGCTTCTTCAAGGTAACTCTTGAGTTGCTGTGAGTCTCTATTAGAACTATTGACTATTTAAGAACATTTTCTAAGAGAGCATCAGAACTTTGAACAGAGCCATTGACTTTGGCTGTTCGGGCTCCCTAAAGGCCCCCTTCTGAACCTATTTGCTTTGGCAGTGCATGTTCCCTTACAGGTTTTAATTGTTGAGCACTATTATTGCTGGGATAAGACTGCCTGCATCCCTCTGGGAGAATCTGTTTTTGTAGAATCCCAGTGTGTTCTGATCTAACGATAACCTTTCCCTCCCTTATAACTTTATACTGCAAAGGTAATACAAAATAAGTGTTATTACTGACCTCGAAGGATGTCACTCAGTGTGCTGGAAAATGTACAACCTATGAAAGAATTACTCACCTGCTTTATTGTTCTCTTTTTTTAATTGAATCCTAACTTGGGATTAATGTTACTATTAGTTGCTGCTTTTTAAAGAATGCTTTAAATAGCTTTGTGCATACATAAAATATTTATACTATAACTTTTATACCATTATTTACTGCTTTCATTTTACGGCTCACATTACCCATCTTAAGATAAGCCTGGCTGCTCAGTCACACTACCAACTTGTGTAGTATAGACCTATATTAAAAGGTGTGTTACCTAATACCAAGAGAAGTCTTGTGAAGGCCCACACCAGTTGGACTGCATCAATTCTTACCTAACACTCGTATACTCTGAATACTCCATTTCCAAATATAGTTCACCCTGTCCCAGAGTGCTGTTTCATGTACGAGGTTTATCTTCTTGCTGTCAGAAGACTGTACTCCCCAAGTGTATTTTCCCTTTATATTCTCCTTTTACCTTTGGGACATAGGTTGTCTTTTCCCTTTTCCCAACATGAGACGTTTCCAACTTTTCTTCTCTCCAACTTTGTAGTATTTGTGTTTCTTTCTATTTCTTAACACAGTTCTGGTTTCTTACTTAATTTCCAATTCTATTCACACCAATATTGGGACGAGTTTTGTTTGCTTAACATTGACTCCCTCTTGCCCTTCCGGTATTCCCGTTCCCTGTATTACCTTCTCTTTTCAGGGGCAACGGTGCTAGTACCTGGTGGACACTGGATTCTCTTTCGTCTGCTTTCTAGCTCTGCGGCTTACTTTCCACAGCATCTTTCTTCTGTGCCTCACTGTCGTCTTCTAAACAAAACTGGTGCCGTGACTCTGATCAGAAGTGAATGCCTCCCACTGGTGGTGTTGGCGTTGTAGTATGGGCAGACTACCCACCACGACTGCTTTGTGGTCATGTCACAACTGAACTCTCTCTTCCACTGGACCCGGATTTCCTTTGCCCTGACATGCCCGTTTCCCAGTGTTTTTCGCTCTGCGTTACTTACACGGGTTACGCGTTCTATGACAGCCCCACATTTGTCTGTTCTATTGTATACAGGGCGCTTCCCCCGGCTCTCTCAGTGCTCAGCTCCCTCTCGGCTCTCCTCCCTCTCTCGTTGGTTCTCTGGCATGTCATCCATTATCAGCCTCCTTGGCACAGTCCATTGGAGAGTCTGATTTAAGGGATATCCTTAGTTTCTTGTTGCTGATGAAATTGGTTCACTTTATCTTCATGAAACGGTTAACAATTATACAAGCCATCATGTGGAGGGCCTCAGGGAGTTCCTGATGGGAACAGGAGTCCTTGTCCCCAAAAGGGGAGTATTTCCTAGTGCGGGATCCACTTGCCTCGACTCCTGGGGAGGGTTTTTGGAGCAAGCGCACTTCCCTAGCCTTCCCTAGAACAGGAGTCCTTGTCCCCAAAAGGGGAGTATTTCCTAGTGCGGGATCCACTTGCCTCGACTCCTGGGGAGGGTTTTTGGAGCAAGCGCACTTCCCTAGCCTCACAGCGGGTGGGAGTGCTTCCCTCGATTGTGACAGTGTATTAAGCGAGAATGGGCTTGGACATCTCTACCTTGGTTGACAATCTTAGGAAAGAGGCTACCTCTGAGAAAAGTGACTCTTCACTGGTTCTAACTGTTTATATGTACCTCTTGCCCCAACAGAACCAGGTGTACGAGGTGAAGGTGTGCGAGGGCAAGGTGTACGTGCAGACCCAGAATGCTCTCTCGAGGATCCCCACCAAAGAAGATGAAATCATGCCATGCGGTAAGGAGCAAGCTAAAGAATGCAGGGGCATGGGGTGTAGTGTATTTTATTTGAGTTGCCAATTTATATGGCACAATTAGACCGTTTTTCAGCATAGTAAGTAATCTGTGGTTGGTTCCAGAGTCAGTATGGACTGACGCACATGTGATATGTACATACGTAGAAAAGAAGATTTCGACAAGGTGAGCAGTTATCGAGAATCCAAGGGAGCAAAAACAATTGTAATCTCGTTTAAAAGACAAGGCAGCTACTGAATCCACACCAGTAGAGAGTTGCATAGTTTGGGCTTTTGAACAGCCAGTTGTATATTTAAACTGGTAACAAATTTGGCAGATTGACTGAGACGATCGAGATGAACAGAAAGCAGAGACCTCATAGGTGCATATAAAATAGGTTTGACCCAAATTACATGGAGCCCGATCCTTCAGACACCTATATATCAAGCAAAGATTCTTAAT
Organism: Ambystoma mexicanum; assembly: GCF_040938575.1. Taxonomy (NCBI): domain Eukaryota; kingdom Metazoa; phylum Chordata; class Amphibia; order Caudata; family Ambystomatidae; genus Ambystoma; species Ambystoma mexicanum. The sequence goes on along the minus strand of NC_090934.1, from coordinate 1,451,929,474 downwards.
CATTCAAAGCCTCATGAGTGGATCATGGATCTATCAAACCTTGAAATTCCCATTTTACAAGGCAGTAAAGAATGTGTTGTAATGAAAACCATCTGGCCATTCATTTTATAATGTTGCAAACTCTTAGATGCGTCTCTGTGCTAGTGCAAAACCTGTGAACTCCCCTTCACTTATTCTCCTGTTAATTGATCACCCTTATGCGTGTTAGTGTTCTCCTCAACTAAGTGATGTTCAGATGTAAAAATCTATTGGTGTGGAAGCATGTTCAATTAGTGTTTTTACTATTTTTAGTGCTATTGGATTTTTTTTAAACTTAATGTGATCTGAAGCTGGTCATGGAACAAATTAAGTGGTCTTAGACAAAAGTGACCTGTATCGCTCATGGGTGTTTTTACAGAAGGTTCAATGTTTATAAAGACTTACATACTCTGAACCCTATAGTCTGGGATAAACTGTGGACTATGGGTTAATTTGTTGACTGTGGATCTATGTGTCTGGGCTGTGATGCTGGTTTCCCCCAAACTAACACGCATCATGTTAGTTCTCAAATCTTTGCATCGCCCTGTGCACCATGTCCTTTATCTGCCAACGTGTGGAGCTCTTAGAAATGTGCCAAAAAAACTTAAAATAAACCCTATAATAAAAATCCAGAATGTGTAGATTGAAATATTTGGAAAGTTACCTCTTTATCATCTTAAAGATTGTTGTAATGTATAATGTTATGAAATGTAGTACAAAATGATAGTGTATAAGTAAAGTAAAATGTCATAATTGATGCACGTAAGTACTCTCCCTAAAACAATGCCATTCACACACTTGCATTCATCGCCATTGGGTCTATTCCGAAAAGAGCCTTCTTAGTAGAAATTATTTGCTATACATATATACAGGCGATTTTTAACAAAATTCCACAAATGTAAGCATTACGCATAGAATTAGTCAGGATGGAAGGGGGAAGATTGTCTCATTGGGAATAACCTAATCAATACAATCACATATCAACCGTCTCTCATGGTTAACCCATGCTCCTTTAGCTTCTAATGTCCATTTTTGGTTAAATTGGGGGATCTTGAAGGTTCCTGTCCTCCTTCGGCGTAGAGACCCTGAGAGATTGGCGAGATCTATCCATCAGCTAATAAACTGTTGAGAATAAGTTTAGGGAATGTTGTTCACTGAATTATTCATCCATTCTTAGGATCCCACGTTTCAATAGCTGTTTTTACAGAGGTTTAGGTTCCCAAAGACATCTCTTGCTATTCGAATGAATTGTGTACTCCAATGTATTCCACATCTTTGATATGTAATTTCCACAGCTGTGCACTTCAGAAACTTTTTCGGCAGAGGGTGTCCTGCGTCGATGGCGTCAGGTCACTGTCCCTCGAAGGCCTCGGTCGAGGGTGACGTCACAGGATGTTATAAATAGGACGCACGGCGCCCGTAGCCTCAGTTTTGTTTTTTCTGCAAACGTGTTAACTTTGTGAGACTCGGTGCGTCTCATGTGTTCATTATAATGTCTTTCTCTTCGACTCCACGGTCTGGCTTAAAGACCTGCCGGGACTGTAAATCGAAAATGTCGCTCACTGACCCCCACCGCATTTGTTTGTGGTGCCTAGGTGAGTCGCACGACACCGACGACTGCTCAAAATGCCATTTGCTGACAGCCAAGGCCTTGCGGGAGCAGAAGGGGAAGCTCCAGGTAGGTAGGGGCTCTAAGCCTGTTAAGTCCCGGACATCCAACTCCAAGGGGGTTTCCACCGACGACTCGAGGGGCGACTCTCCGCGTCGGAAGGAGTCCCGGGGATCTCAGTCCCGGAGTGGTTCCCGCCACTCGTCTTCCTCGTCCCGGCACTCTAGGAAGCGCTGTCACCGGTCGCCTTCCCCGTCCTCCTCGGAGATGGTGCCTCGAGGAAGGTTACGTGCCCTACGAAACCCTCGACTCCGGAGGAATGGGTGGTGTTTAAACTAGCGATTTTTCAATTGCAGGGCACGGTCCGGTGGCGCCTTCTGATGAAGCCGGCCAGGATCAGTCTCGTACCGTGGCTCGCACGCCTTCAGGCTCGGGTTCATGACGTGACTCGCATCGGGAGCCTTCGAGGTCCCATACGGACAAGGATTTGAAAAGTCGCAAGAGACGTGTCTCTAGTTGTCAGTCCTCGTCCCCAGCGAGACCGCAGCTACCTATGGAGGGCTGGATGCCAAATTGTGTCCGTCTGACTAGGACGTCACCGCTTTACTATAGTACCAGCCCGCGGCGCCGTCGGCACCGTGTCGATGCCGAAGCCTTCCACGCTCACAACGTCGAGGTTGTCGAGTGTCTCTGCGCCTCCAGGGATTTTTTTCTGGAAATTTGCCTTTGGAGGACCGGGATATCATGGATCCCCTGAGGAAGGCTACTGGGAAGTCTGTATGGCCAGTTTTGGCCTTCAGGCCCTCTTCTGTCCCCAGACCTGGGTTCCAACCCCCTCTGGATGACATTTATGAAGAGGAGGAAAGGTCTGAGGTTTAGGAACCTGGTGACTTTGAGGATGCTCCAATTTTTCTGGTGTCAGTTGGAGGAGTTGCGGCAGGCCTTCCATGATGCCAGTGGGTTAGACACTTCTCCGGAAGTGGAATTCGGTTGGCCTGAGCCTGGGGCTCATGCAGAGTCTTCGTACAGGAGGCTCATGACGAGGGTCTCAGAGTATCTGGGCTGGTCCTGTCCTCCTGAAGACTTTGTGCAGGATGATCTGATGGACATTTTAGATCAAGGTCCGTCCTCTGACCCTGTTTTGCCATTTCATCTTACCTTGCAGAAAAGGGTGGCAGCTGCTTGGCAGACCCTGGAATCTCTTCCGACTATTAATAAGTCTTTGCCCAAGAAATACCGCCCTTCCGTTAGTGACCCCAGCTATTTATCTACTCACCCCACTCCCGAGAGTTTGGTGGTTCAGGCGGCTACGGCTACCTCGAGGCAGGCGGCGTACCCTACCATCCCTCCAGACAGGGATGACAAGCGCTTCAACGGTTTGGCCTGGAAGGTATTTTCTGCTGGGCGCATGGCCAACCTCACGTGTGCCTTGGCACGGTTTTCACACACTCTGTGGAATTGCGTTTCTTTAGCGGCTGTGCATATTCTCGAGGGAGAAGAAAAGGATGGGTTCCTTGCTCTTGTGCAAGACGGCAAGGATGCCAGGTGCAAATCCCTTCAGTCGGGTTTGGATACGGCCGACAGTGTTAGCCGGTCCATGGCTGCGAGCACCGTTGTACGCAGATTTGCGTGGTTACTGAAGTCAGGGTTTGCCCCGGATGGGCAGGCCCGTCTTCTGAACATGCCCTTTGATGGCGCACATTTGTTTGGCAGCAAGGCTGACGAGAGCCTTAAGAGGTTGCAGACCTCAAAAGCTGCGGCGAAATCTTTAAGCGCTGCGGTGCGTCAACCTCCGCCTTTTCGTCCTAAGGGACAGCAGTGGAGGGGAGGTTCCTTTTGTTACTACTCCTCCTTTGGTAGAACGAGAGGGGTTGCCAGTCAAAGGGGCCAGCGAAAAAGTACCCGTGATGGTCGGGGAAATCGTGGTGCCAAAGCCGCTCAGGCAGCTGCCTCTTTGGAAGCGGCTGTGGCAGTGCCTGAAGGCAAACAGTCATGAGGCCATGTCCCATGGTTCGCCGGTTGGGGGCAGACTGTCTCAGCATCTCGAAGAATGGCGTGCCATTACTTCAGATGCATGGGTTCTGGATACCATAGCCCACGGCTACTGCCTTCCCTTCCTTCAGCGGCCTCATGACAATCCAATGACTTCTCTTTTGAAGCTTCCGGATCCGCTCCTTGCGCAGGAAATCTTGAGCCTGCTGGAGAAAGGCTCTATAGAACTGGTGCCTGTAGCGGAGAGGAACAAGGGATGGTATTCCCCTTATTTTTTGATCCCAAAGAAAGACAGGGGATTGAGACCCATCATGGACTTGCGTTGGTTGAACAAACTTCTCCGCAAGGACAAGTTCAAGATGGTCACTCTTTCTCAAGTCCTCCAGGCCCTTCAACTTCAGGATTAGTTGGTTTCTCTGGACCTCAAGGATGCTTACTTTAATGTGCCGATCCATCCCTCGCACAGAAAGTACCTGAGGTTTGCGGCTGGCGACTCGCACTTTCTGTTTCGGGTCCTGCAGTTCGGATTGACCTCCACCCCAAGGGTCTTCACCAAGCTCATGGTGGTGGTAGTGTACCTCAGGCGAGGGGGGATTCACGTCTACCCCTACCTGGACGACTGGCTGATCCGAGCGCTCTCTCCCGAGCTAGCGTTGGATCATCTCGGTGTCACCTGCCGCACCCTCCATAGACTGAGCTTCTCACTGAATTTCAAGAAGTCACACCTGACACCTTCCCAACAGCTCCAGTAAATCGGGGCTGTGTTAGACACGTCCTTGGGGAAGTGTTCGCATCCGAAGGTAAGGGCTCATCACATTGTGCAGACGGTGGACAAGTTTCAACATGCCCAGTGTCTCCCGGCTTTCGAATTCTTAAGGTTGCTTGGCTTCATGTCATTCTGCATTTTTCTGGTGCCAGAGGCCAGGCTGAGGGTGAGATCCCTGCAGTGAGCCCTCAAGATGCAGTGGTTGCAGTTCTCTGGCAAGATGTCGGATCCCGTTCAGATTCCACTCTCGGTCTCCCAGGATCTTCTCTGGTGGGCCAACGAAGGGAGTCTGATGAGGGTGGAACAGTTTTGGAAACCGTGGCCAGAGGTGACAGTAGTGACAGATGCTGCCCTCACAGGATGGGGCGCTCATGTCAACGATTTGACAGCTAGCGGTCGTTGGTCTCCATCGGAGTCCAAACTCCACATCAGTCTGTTAGAGCTGAGAGCCATCAGGCTAGCCCTGAAGGCTTTTCTGCCTTCTGTACGGAGGAAGAGTGTCCTGATCATGACGGACAACACAGTGGCCATGCATTGCCTCAACAAAAATGGGGGGGGTAGGGTCACTCCCGTTGTGCAGAGAGGCAATTCAGCTCTGGTCCTGGGCCATCCAGCAGGAAATTTAGATCTCGGCAGTTCATCTGGCCGGAGACGAAAATGCGGTGGCGGACGCTCTGAGCAGGCAGAGCATGATCTCTCACGAGTGAGAGTTGGCTCCGGAAGTCCTTCAGGAGATCTTCGCCCTGTGGGGAACCCTGCAAGCGGATCTCTTTGCCACCAGTGTCAACCGGAAGTGCGATAGATTCTGCTCAAGGGAATTTCCTTCTGGTGGATTGCTCATTCGCACTGTTGTATGCGTTTCCTCCAGTCCCACGTCATTCCTTAAGTGTTGCAGAGGTTACAGAGGTTCGGCTCCCACATGATCCTCATTGCTCCAGGTCAGGCCAGGAGAGCGTGGTACCCGGACCTTCTAGAAATGTCCATCTGCCCTACCGAGAGGATCTGTGTCAGGTTCTCCATCCAGAGGTCAAGACTCTCAACCTTCATGCTTGGTATCTGAAAGGTTGAGGTATAAGGATTGGGACCTCCCGGATGACGTGATGGAGGTGTTTCTTTCAGCCAGGCGGCCTACAACTAAATCCCTGTACCGTTGCCGTTGGCATAAGTTTTGCGACTAGTGCAGAGATCACAATGTTGATCCTTTTCAGTGCTCCATTCCTATGGTTTTGTCTTTCTTACTTTCTTTGGCCCACAGGGGCCTTCAAGTGGGTACCATTAAAGGTTACCTGGCGGCGCTGTCTATCTTTAAGCGCTCGTCCGAAGAATGTTCTTACTTTAAGATTCTTTTGATTTCTCAGTTTCTTAAAGGACTGACTAATGTATTCCCGCCGTCCCCTTTCCAGGTGCCGGTTTGGGATTGGAATTTGGTTTTGAAAGAAAGTTGTCATGGGTGCTCCGTTTGTACCTTTGCACTCTTGTCCTTTGAGATTACTGTCCTTTAAGACTGTGATCTTGGTTGCGGTTACTTCCGCTTGCAGAGTGAGTGAATTTCAGGCCCTTTCATCTAAGCCACCCTTTACTGTGTTTCACAAGGACAGGGTTGTACTGCAGGTACGTCCCTCTTTTCTACCTAAGGTAGTATCTGAATATCATTTGAGTCAAAAGGTGGTTCTTCCATCTTTCTACCCTCCTCCTCATCCTGGCAAGGAAGAGGAGCTGCTCCATCGGTTTGATCCTAGGACAGCTTTTACATTTCTAGGATGTCCAGGGTCCAGTGAATCAACTCTTTGTGGGATATGCTGGACACCGTTTGGGCCAGGTTGTTACCAAAAAGACCATGTCCAGGTGGATTATCCTCACCATTACGGAGTGTTACCGATTGGCGGGTAAGGACCCTCCTGAAGGGTTGCAAGCTCATTCCACTAGGGGCGTGGCTACTTCCACAACCCTGCAGCGGGGGGTTCCTATTAGGAACATTTGTGATGAAGCCACATGGGCTTCAATCCACACCTTTGTTAAGCATTACTCCCTGGATATAATCCATGGTGAGGATATGGCCTTTGGTAAGGCGGTTCTTTATTCTGCAATCTTATTGGATACTCTAAATTCTTTTTCCCTCCTCCATTTACTGGTACTGCTTTGGGAGTCTGTCAAAGATGTGGAATACGTTGGATCACACAATCCATTTGAAGAACAAGTTACGTAACAACTGGTAACGTTCTTTCGACTGGATGTTCCACAACGTATTCCACATTGCCCACCCAACATGCTCCTCAGGAGAAATTCCTATGTGATTGCAGCTTACGTTTCCGCAAGGCTAAGTGCAGTCAAGCAGACATGAGACTGGTGCCACACGTTCTGAGGGAAAAAACTTAAAATGAGGCTACGGGCACCATGCGTCCTATTCATAACATCCTGTGACGTCGCCCTCGACGGAGGCCTTTGAGGGACAATGACCCGACGCCATCGACGCAGGACGCCCTCTGCCGAAAAAGTTTCCGAAGTGCACAGCTGTGGACAATACATGTCAAAGATGTGGAATACGTTGGAGGAACATCCAGTCGAAAGAACGTTACCAGTTGGTAAGTAACTTGTTCTCCTTCTCAATCCAGCCTCCAGAACCGCAGTCTGTTCTTTGAATTATTGCATATATCTGCCTGGGTTCTGAAGTACTACATCTTTTAATTTTTTTTAGTGTTCATACTTTCTTCTTTCAAGGGCTTCAAACGTAACAACGGCAAGCTAGAATCGCTTTTGCAATCCCTTAGGGATGTATATTCTGTTACTTTCTGAATTTTTCCTGTGACATACATAATTTTCTTTGTCCGTCTGTTTTATAAAAGAAACGTACTTCCTTTGTATGACCCACTTCATGCTGCAGCTCTAATCGGGAGAAATTGATGGGCATATTAACCATATCGGAGAGTGTTTCTCGCTAACAATTTCATCAATCTTTATTTTTTTATTCACAACCGAACAAATTAAAGCAAAAACACTACAAGATATTAGGAAATATACTATAAAGCAATGAAAGTGACAATGCCGCTATAAAGCAGCACACATTTCATGAATTATTTTTATCATTCTTTGTAATTGCCAGATTTAATTTTGGGCAGTTAGCACATCATTGCCATTTCCGTGTTGCCCAGTTTCTGTGCTGCCCAGTTATCGTTGCCATTTTAATGTTGCCTAGTTAGCACATTATTGCCATTTTCATGCTTCCCAGTTAGCACATTGTTGCCATTTTCATGCTGCCCAGTTAGCACATTGTTGCCATTTTCATGTTGTCCAGTTAGCACATCATTGCCATTTTCATGTTCCTCAGTTAGCACATCATTGCCATTTTCGTTGTTCTTCCCTAGCCTTCTCATTTGTGACGATGCAAAAGTAGCTGCCATTTCAAAATCTTTAAAGACTTGATTATGCGTCCACGCCTTTTAGTTCTTTGAGTGGGTTTTTTTTATTTTTTTTCATCTAAATAAGTTTCATGTGAGGGTGGCTTGTTTTGTTTGCCGTTTTTATGGTTCTTTCCCTTAATAGTGGTATAGTCGCTTCTCCCTGTTCCGTGCAGCCATTTGTTTTTTCTGTTGCTTAAACACCGAAGGCACCTCGCAACTTAAGAAACTATTAGTACCCCAGTCTTACGGGCCAGGATACTAATAGCAGTAAGCCCCTCACGGGCTTCGGGTTTCGGTAGTTCAGGACTGCTGAACTAATATACTCCCTTTCCCACGGGACAAGGCGGAACAGTGGCATGACTGTGAGCACTCCTTGAGTCTGTAGGTATCGGGAAGCCGTTTCTTCAATTAGGGTCCCTGTTTTTACTCAATCCATCAGAAGCAGCGGCATGTCCCCATCAAGGCATGGTGCTCGCACGTGCCACTGCCTGTTGGTCCGTGCTATCCTCTGTTACGTGTCACACATTTTCACACTGGGACTCTGATTGTAATGCAAAGTGTACTAAAATCTGCATTACACAAAACCTGATCCAGGGTCAGAGTTTGGGCTTGCTTTGTAGAGTTTATGCTCCCAACAGAAACCATGAGTCGGTAGAACACACTGTAGTTCGGTGAACCCAGACAGCCTCACAAACGACACTGGATCAGAGAAGCCCATTAGTGTGGGCAATACAGGTTCACACTAAATAAGAGTCCAGCAGCTTGTACTGTTCAGAGCGAGGGGCTGCCATGTAGAACTAGACTCTTGCTTCTTGGTACTAGTTAGCTTCTCTGAAAGGGAGTTCATTTTCCATTCTATACCTAGTTCAAGGCCTTCAAGAAAATTCTCAATGAAGTTCCCTACAGCGGACACAGGATTGCTTGCATTGAAACTGTGTGATCTAAGTCAACAAGGACAAATACTGCGATAAACTTTAGTTGCATAAACAAGGTCCATGCTTTTTCTTTTTTCAGGTGTACATGTGACCGTCGAGAACTCAAAGTGCTCCAACTCTGAAAATACGCTCTCCTTTTGGGCCGCCAAAATACTGTGCACACCAGATCCCGAAGAGAAGGTGAGATGTTTCGTGGCTGCTTTCCTCTCTTGACTCTTCCCTATCATTAGCTAGGCGGACCGCTGTGGCCAACCCATGTAGGCATTTAATACGGTAGAGGAAGATCTGCTGGACCAAGTACAGCAGTCTGTGGCCTCTTCGGATGCCGAACGGAATGCACAAAATCCTGCATAGCATTACTTAATTGCACTACTGTCGTCGTTCCTTCCAGTGGTCTTATTTATTTAATCCATTGTGGCTGCGGAGTTGATAACCGTACTAATGCGCAGTGCCTAACTACTTTGAGTTCATTTTCAGGTTGCGCCATAGTCTTCCTCATCCCAGGAAGCCCCACGCTCATTCACTCTAGCGTTACTCGGACTACTCCAGTTTTTCTTGCATAATCGGAGTAGACTTTTAAAAAATGTTTTATTTCAAAAGTGCATGCTTTTCTATCAACCTAGCGTGGAGATGATTGCAGTTTTGTGCCATGAATTACTTTAAAACTCATGGCTGCGTTGGAACTTGTTGAGAAGTGCCAGGTTACACAGTGAAGCATTATGGCGGAGGATGACCGTTCCCCTGTGGTAGCTTTGAGCAGTGTCTGCCCCGGCAACGTTGAAGATATTCCTTTTATTAATGTGGCTGCTGTGTGTGTGCGCGCCATAGAACCTACGACCTGTTCAGGAAGCTGTTCATAAAGAGTAGTTAGGTTGCCGCTAAGCAGATCGGACCATTGGGGTAGGACTGTTGAGATAGGACCTGACAAAGTTTGAATTGTAGGAATTCTGATTGCATCTCATGAATAGAATGATGGCCTATGTACAGAGCGCTCAAGCAGAAAAAAAGTGCAAAGAGACAGTGCAGAACAATTGGGGTGTCATCCTTTAAGCATAGTGAGAGAGCCTGATTGCAGTGTCCAGAAACCATTGACGTCCAAACAGTCAGTAAGATGGTCAGACCGGTTAAAAGCTTTTGGTTTAGACAAGGCAAGAGAGAGTGGATATTCGCCATTATTGAGTGCAAAATACAAACTGAAAATGTCTTTCCTGCATTCAAAATTGGGCTGTCGGCAAAATGCCATGAATTGTAGAAAAGTAGTCTATTATAGCATGTGGGAAATGGAGGATACCCCTAAGTGTTCTGCAGTAGAAGAATGCATATGCAGAATTGGTGAGGGGTCATATCGGTGCCCAGGTTCTGAATACCGTCTGGCAGAGATAGGTCAGGACCTAAGGCAGTTGCCAACTGGAAAGGGATGGGTAGCACGATTGGTTACCAGAAACAGCCTCACCGTTTGGCTAGGGTTCAGTTTGAGGCGGTTCTCAGTCAGTCCATGTGTGAACTGCAGCTAGGTCACTAATCCTGGTTAGTGGCATCAGTATGTTTTTCTCTGTTCTTAAGATGCATTGGGGGCCATATTGTGGTTCAAACAGTTTAATCCAAAGGGGCAGATGAGGGGGAGTGAGTGGAGAGATCAGGGGCTCTGTAGGAAGCAGATGGGGCAGTCTGGTCTCTTGGTGAAAAGGGAGGTAAGGCAACCATGGACACGATTGATTCTTATCAATGAGAATGGAGTGGGTTTTTTAAGGACAAACAGTAAGGTATTTGGCTGGAGAAAAGGCCTGTTTTTGTGCTCGGAACAGCAGATTTGTAACATCCAAGTCATAATTGTCAGGCAGCTGATCGGGTGGGTTTTACTATTGAAGGCTGGCACCTTAGCATGCACGTGTCCCACATACAGAATAAAGTACACACCCCACTAGGGAATGAGACCAGGAGAGTAATTGCAAGTAAACCAAAATGTATATAAGCAAATAAATGGAGCAAAGAACTCTGCTGCCCGAGAGCGCTCTGCTGACTGATATCTGGGCAGCATATTATAAGGGCATCACGCGTCACAAGTGAGGTCACACATAAGAGACATTTCACAAAACATGATTGGCTAGGCACATATACTAACCACAGCTCCATAGGGGATGCCTGGGTCGCATTGTTGGTGACTCTCCATCATTCACAGTACACATGGTCAGCTGGGCTCATCCTTGCTGGGTGAAGGTCAGACGAGGTTCACAGAGATGATGTAGCATTTGTCTGACTAAGCTAAATAACAAGACTTGGCATGCACAAAATAATCACATGCATAAATTGTCACTTCACAAAGGGGCTGTTGGTGTGAAATGGGTACATTCCGACCTATGTTTTTATGGGAGCATGGGTGAGGGGTCGTTTCTTCAGGAGCCTTATCAGAAGGGCCGATCTGTGATTTGTCGTCCTGGGGGCCTCCCGTTTTCAAACACATTGGAGATAGTTGTTAGTGTTACCAGAATGTATGGCCACTCTTCATTAGGTATATGGCGGGTGGTTCGGGGGAAGGGTCTGGTGACCAGAGGCATTCAGAGGGAAAGGGGCCATAGGTTAAGTGGACCACAGCCTGGCAGGGAGGGGGTGGAGAGGGCATGAGCCGGTCAGCGGAGATGGATGGGGCACTGGGGCAGGCCTTGGTCTCACATTCTAGGATGAGCGCACTGTGTCAGGGCTTGGTACTTTCTAGTTGCAACAATGAATGGCCGTGTTTCCGTGAGAACAAGAATTGCGCTAGGCTGACAGAGGGTGGAGGTGGCGGGGGCTGGCTGTGCGCGGTGCTGGGAGAGGGGGGGGAGTAGACCTTTCTGCAGAGGGGCAGATGCCTGGAAAAGGATGCCGTTTGGGAAGACACAAAATGGAGTCCAAACTGTACAACTTTGCACATGTTTACACACTTATAGCAACAAATGGGAGATGCAAGTATGCAGACGAGGGGCAAAAATAGCTCCCCCCTTAGCTCACACATTTACCTGGTGAGGGAATGGTGCAGGGAGACGGAATATACCACCTCTCCCCCAACACTATTCATACCACCTCTTTTTAATGGCTTGTAAGGTGGATTTTAATTAGTTGAACCATTTGGCACTTTTTTTGCCAGTGCGGCAGAAGGATCAACGTGGAGTACTGGTCTTGAATCTAGTTGATTCATTTGAGGCAAAGTGAGAAGGGTAAAACTCACCTTACCAGATATTACTTAAGAATATTTGATTGACGTCCTGGTATGACTGCATCTTGGAGGCGGGACCTCTGAAGCTGGCAGGGGGGTACTGGAGGCTGAGAGAGCGAGGGAAAGGGACAGTTGATTGGTCTCCCGATGTGATGAAGAAAAGCAAGGACACCTCAATGAGGCCCTTGGATCTGAATATAGCAGCATCCAGTGTGAGTCGTGATGAATGGCTTATGGTATAAGCAAGGAGACATCAGTGGGGCCCTTGGATCGGAATATAGCGGCATCCAGTGTGAGTCCTGATGAATGGCTGATGGTATAAGCAAGGACACATCAATGGGGCCCTTGAATCTGAATAAGGCAGCATCCAGTGTGAGTCCTGATGAATGGCTGAGGGTATCGCCATTTGTTCAGAGAAAATCTCAAGGTTCTCAACAAGTGATTGAATCGGGCCGGGGGGAGGGTTATTCAGATGACCTAATCTGGCATTGAAGTCGCCAAGGACTATGTCATAAGCACACGCTCAAGGCCAATGGTAGACGTGGAGAAAGCCTGCCAAAGGCAAAACTAACAAAGGGCTCAAGCCTGGCTTGGCGCGCAGAGTAAAACCAAAGAAAGACCTCACAAACAACAAATGGCGAAAAAAGAAGACCGGGCCAATTTTACAAAACGGTCACCCATGGGTGCTCTCCTGCAGCTGAGGATTCATCCTGCGGTAGAAGGGCACAATGGTAGGAAAATTAAACCACTGCCACCAGCAGTTTATAGTAGTGAGGGTAACATAATAAAATGTTGCATAAGAAGGTAGGATAAGGGGCTACTAAGTAACCCCCAGCACTCCACATAAGATGGTGTGTGCTGGATCTACAAAAAGAAAAGGTAAGTAAAGTCAATTTCACTTTACTATTCTTGGGAACAGTAGTTCACACAAGAAATGGTATTTAAACCTTATGAGAAATCTTCTCTGACACTGCACTAAAGGTGCGGTGTGTCACCATACAAAAAGTAGATGCCTATGGAGTTTGTCAGACTCCAAAAACAAAGGAAACATATAATCCAAATCAGGTCAAAACACATGAGAGAGTGAGAAAAAGGGCTCACTCACGCCAGCGTTAAAATTAAAAAGTCCCAAAAAACAGCAAAAGAGCTGGGGTCTCTAAGGTGGGAGGAATTAGCACAGAAATTAGAATTCTCCCAACACATTGCAAGGTTAAAACACACAACAAGGTTGAAACAAACAGAACAGGTACCTTATGGTCTACAGCAACTTTTCCTAACAAACACAAACCGACTACAGCAGCAGTCCACCGTTATGCACACAAGTACTGTATACCCAAAACAGTTGCAATGCAGGTAGCATTCAAGATTCAGTGGCCCGAGGAGGAAGTACTCCGTGCAATACAAAGCTGGAGCGTATGCCTGGTGCCTTGCGGAAGCCAGGGGCGGCAAGGGGACACCGAGAGCATTCAGCAGTAGAACCTTGCCCTGCTTTTGGGCCACTTTGAAAGTATGGTTGTGAACCATGATGTTTGTGGGCTGGGACTGCCCCTGTGTTGCCCCCCTCCCTTTTTGGGTAAGCTCCTGGAAAAGCTTGCCATCTCTCTGCTTAACCTTCATTCTGACTCCGTTGGCTGTCTCCACGACCACCAATCTGGCTTCAGATCATCCAGAAGCACGGAAACTGCTCTCCTGAACATCCGTGAAGACCTGCTCTCCAACCTTGGCTCTAACATTCCCTGGGGCCTCATGCTACTTGACCTCTCCTCTGCTTTCGACACAGTCAACCATACCACCCTGCTTAATCATCTCCGTGACAACCTGGGTATCACTGATCAGGCTCTTGCCTGGCTGACCTTTTTTCTCTCTGATCGACCCTCCCAGGTACAACTTGGGTCCTTCCTATCTTCTATCTCCCTCTCTACCTGTGGTGTTCCCCAGGGGTCTAACCTCTCGCCCTGGCTTTTCAACCAATACCTGGCAACTCTCGCATACTGCATTTCCATCTTTTTCTCAAATTTCCAGTGCTATGCTGATGACACCCAACTTATTTTCAGGCTTCCTTCAGCCACCTCCTCTCCTTCCCTCAACTCCGACTGTCTTGTCGCCATTCAAAATTGGTGTGCTGCCAACAATCTCTGTTTAAATGCCAACAAGACTGAGATCCTGCTCATTGGTACACCCTCTCCATTTTTTCCCCTCACTCTCTGGCCAGCCTCCCTTGGCCTTCCTCCTGCCCCTACCTGCAAAGCTAAGAACCTCAGGGTCATCTTTGACTCCACACTTTCCTTCTCCCCACACATCTCTGATGTCTCTAAAAAATCAAACTTCTTATTGCACCTCCTTAGAGGTACTCTTCCTTTCCTCACTTTCCCTCAGAAGCTCACTGTCTCCCAAGCTCTGATTCTCTCTAAGTTGGACTACTGTAACAGACTCTTTCTAAATCTACCTGCCTCTACTCTCTGCCCTTTACAACTAATCCAGAACAGGACTGCAAGACTTGTCCTCAAGCCCCTGGGATCGTATCTCACCAGCTCTGAAATCCCTTCATTGGCTCCCAGTGGATGCAAGGATTAAATTTAAAACCCTTTGCATTGTCCACAAGGCTTTCTGGGGCCTGGGTCCAAAATACCTTTGCTCCTCTACCTCTAACTCCCTCAGGGTCAGTCGTTTTTTAAAGAAACGAGCTGGAGGTAGATCTGTCTTCGGCCGGGGCCTCCCTTTGGAACTGCCTCCCTGCCACCTTGAAACTTGAGGAGAACCATCTACGGTTCCGGAAGCTCCTCAAGACCTTCCTCTTCGATTCTGCCTTCGCCCCGTTTCTCCCCTGCTGATCTGCCTTTTTCCCTCGGCACTCTGCACCTGGCCACCTTCTGCCTTTGGGGCCCAGGTACCTGCTCACCCTGCCATCCTCCTGCACTGCCTCCGGGCAACCCCTTGCACTGGGGCCTGTGTCTGTACCCGTACAGTTCCCCACCCACTCTTCTTCTGCACTTATCAGATACTCCCTATCTGACTAACCTAGCACCTTTGCCTCTGACAGGCTGCACTACCACTGCTAGCACTCTATTTAATTATTTATGTAGTTACTATTTATTTTGTTTCTCTCCTATGCTCTGCACTTTCCCCCTTTTTCCCTTCCCCATGCACTTTACCCCTTTTTCCCTTCCCCATGCACTTGCGCGTTCTCAATGTCACTGGGCCTTGTAAGATCGTTGTTTTTGTTTCTCCCCTGTTCCCCTCCCTTTGCCTGATCGCGCTCTGAAACACCTGTGTAAGTGCGCGATATAAATAAAATATCATATCATATAGCAGCAGAACAAACCCCTGCGCACTCAAACAACACTAATCAGACTTTCCTCTCAGGGAGGTCTCAGGAGTGGCTCGCTACAGGTCTAGAATACTGCTCGGTTTGTTGCTGAATGCCTGAGGTTTAGGACACTTACACACTCTTTCCGGTGTGATTGAGGGAGAAAAGCCTGAAATCGCAGAGACCAGCACAACAATTTGTTGGTGTGTGCAATGCGCACAGCTGGCATCCTTATGCATGGCAACCTCTTGTATTTCCCTTAGTGGCGTTACCCAGCAGAAGGTGTTTTGTGTGACATTATATATTTGTAATTCAGCTGCTAGTGGTTATGACTGATGGTGTTTAACGACCCACCAACTTTATCAGCAAGCCACTTATATAGATGTTCAGTCCCTCCAAACCCTTAGTTGTGGTGCTTTTCTTCAGCCAGAACTGCAAATGAACTATTGAAATGTTTTATACTGCAGGTGCCATGTGAAAACATTACAACCCTTGACACAGTACATTTGCTGCATTTTGACACTTTGCGTTTACCTCTTACCATTATTTTTCCATTGAAGGCCAACTTGACCCATCATATTCGGGACTTGTGGAATACAGGACAGATAACCGAGGTTGGGCAGGTACATCCTCCAGCTCAACCAAGTAGGAAAAGCAACCTGAGAATTGTGGAACCCGGGAGAATCAAGAGAGGAAAAGGCGGCACCTTGGTGAGTCGGGAGGGCGGGCAGGGGTTATTTGTATAGAACACACTGCAAAGCACACCACCTATCAGGCAGTGAGTATTGTGAAGGGTCAGGAATGAAACTCTGACACAAGATAGCCATGATTTTGGTTAAAGGCTTTTATTGAAAACTTAAGGGTTGGGGAATAGGCCTCTGACCCTGTTCTAAGAGGAATTTCCCAACAAAAAAACTAGAACTGTCTGTGTCAAGATGTCAAAATCAAAACCGTCCTTGTGGCCAAAAGTTCTATTTTGACCTTTCACTATAAACTAAATTATAAGGTGAAAAGGGGAAATGTCTTTAACCTTGGTTGATTGCACAAAGTGGTTGTAAAGTAAATGAGTACCCGGCGAGAGGCAAGGAGAATGCAAAACGCATTCTGATTGGCTCTCCCCGGGTCCTTACCCGGCTGGGAATTCCTCAGCTGGGATTCCACGGCCATTGTTCCCAGCGGGGGCGTGGCAGCCCCTCGGCCAATGAGGAGGCTCGAAGCGGGGCTGAGAGGCTGCCTTCGTCCCCCGCTGGAGACTCGGGTAAGTCTTTTTTTTTTTTTATTCCCTTCCCTCCCAATCCCCCCCACCAACTTACCTTCTTGTTCCTGCGTCCCCGGCAGGGGGACGAGGGAAGCCTCCAGCCGCGTGGAGACTCGGAGCGGGGCCACACCCCGCTCCACACTTCAACACCGCTGTGCCCACTCCCGATGGCCGCCATGGAAAGGGAAAATGGACTCAGTTTTCCCTTTTCATGGCTGCGGCAATTTTTTTTTTTTTCTCCCGAAACGCTGCAGCGCTTTAGTGCGCCGGTTACGCTTCGCTCGGGGCCTTACCTATGGGCCCCTTGGCATTACCTGAGTCGGTAATGCCCCCGACGCTCGGGTTATATTGCTTAAATAAACAGCTCCAGCACAGAGATTTTCCAAGGTCAAAGAGCCCTGGTTCCAGAGGGGGGTTCTCTTCCCCTGGATTCTTCCTCGATACAGGTGCTTTTTGGTCTAACAGTTCTTGGTGTCTTTCTTGGCACTCAACAATACTGTTATTTTTAAAGCTGCTTAGCCTTGTAGTTCCACTTCTTTCAAAATGTTACTTCCTGTTTTGCGCAAACAGTTCTATATCTTTTCTTGTGACTTCCTGTAGATTTGCAACTGCCTGGTATACTTCCCGGCCAGGACTTCTTATGCACTTGTGATTGCCCGGTTTAGTCTCCTGCCAGGACTTCTTATGCACTTGTGATTGCCCGGTTTACTCTCCTGCCAGGACTTCTTATATTCATACGTTATTCCTTTTTTATCTCCACAGTTGTACATTCCCCTTTGGTATATGTGATGGAACCTGAGGGTGTCCTCACTTCTTTTCCCCTGGATGCTCCTCTCAGGTGTCCAGCGAAAGGCTTTTGCTGTTCGATCTTGACCCTGGGATGAATATGCGTGAGAGGATCACTTGGGTGGAGAGAACTTGGGGAGTGGGGAGAGGAACACTTTAGGTGAGACATGGTATCCCCCTTTCCCTTTTCACAATGACCCCTCTATCCCTCAAGACTGTGTAGGCTATCGTCAGCCATTTCCCTTTTCCTACCTCCAAACTGCCCCTCAGAAACACCATCTAACTACTCTGACAAGGCAGAGACCAACTAGGGAGACACATCCCCATTTAAAGACATAGCAAAGACAAAACACAGTTACACATACTTTGTTTATAAATCGAACATTCCCAAACATCACTATGGTACTGAAATCAAGGATAGGGGTATGGATGTATGTAGGTGGAAAAACCAGGCATGTCCACCTAATGAAGCTCACCAGTGTCAGGCAATTAGACTTAATGACCCACACCTGGGGGTCATTCAACACTCCTAACAGATATAAAGTTAGCCGCATAAAAGAAATGGAGACGGGCTGGAGAGAAGGGAACTGGAGACCCAGGTGCTGGAAATTGTGCCAGGCAAGAGAGTGAGACACCAAGGCCAAGGACTGCCGTGAGAGGGTCTGGAGGACCTGCAACCCTCCTGAGTTGGACCACGCAGCAGGAGCTGAAAAACGCCTGTGAACCCCAGCTGCCACAGGAAAGCCAGACAGCGAGCAGAACTCTCTATGGCGACGGTGAGGGAGAGGCAAAGCTTGGGGAAGCCGAAAAGCTGAAGGAGCGTTGTGAGACCCGTCGCGAAGGACAACAAGACGAAGGAAGCTGCCATGTGTGACCGGTGAGGTTAAATCAGGGAAACGCTCATACCGGGGTGCTCCGTTAACTTGGAACAAAGTCCTTTGAATTCCAAATGAACTGAAAGTTATTGCAAGTACTTTTGAATGCCGAACAGAGTAAAAAGCGAGCTGAGCACGTGTGCATCGAGTGAAAGAAGAGTGATACATGTGGCAAATACCGCAGAATGTATTGTATGAAACACAAGTATCGGCAAAGTTAAGAGAATACCAAGAAGGGTATGAATCAAGAAACAAAGTAATGGCCCAAAAGCTAAAGGGCTTCAGGAGTTGCAGGTTAAGAGGAAACCTGTGTTGGCAAGAGCAAGAGGAATTTAGCGCATAGTGGCCAACCAAGCCACGGAACGGTGTCTGAAGAGTGGGACACTGGGGAATCAATGAAACATCAATGGCAAATGAAAGTAGTGGCTAATTGTTTATGGAAGGGGTTGGTTGCTTGACTTGTAATGGGTGGAAGGTGTGGTCTGACAACTGCGCCTAGCCCGAGTGCCCCTCTATGGAAAAAGCCAATGAAAGTATACATGAAGAAGTTTGTGTTTTGCAACAACCTTGTGTGTGATTTTGAAGTCAAGAGACAGAACTTCCAATATGAATTGGTGAAATGTACTGATATCCAAGCTGAGAAGTGTCCCAAGGAACTGTGTTGTTTCGGAAGCTGGAAGATTTGAACTCTTGGTAAAGGGAACCCTGATATATTGTGAACTGTTTTGAACTTGGGGAAGGGGAAGCTGATCATAAACCAAGTGCTGGAAGATGCTCAGAACTTTCTTTTGAACACTATTCATTTTGATGCTGACATCCCTGCACATTGTATACAGTTAGTTGTGAGGGCAAGTATAGGTTTTGGACACTGACGAACATTTGATCTGGACTTCCTGACACAGACTATCCTTAGTTTTCCTTAGGTACGGAACTTCCACCTTCGTATAGGGCGAGTTAGGCCTTACTCCATCCTGCTTTTTAAGTTGATAAAACTTTTGTTAACTAATTTTGAATTTGTTGTCTGTGTCTACTTCATGATGCCTTCCCATATACTAGATCTCCTTGATACACTATTCGATTTTGGTTCCCCACATATTTGAGGCCCATACACTCCTATATGGATGGGGTCCTTATTTGCAATATGCATTCTTGGTTTTCAATCACGCTTTATTGTGTCTGTGGCTTTATTGGCTATAGTTTATAGTTGGCGCAGCAGCTGAAACGCTCCGGGATCCCCACTATGCCTGGGTTGACTCACTGGCTCTTCTTGGCATCCTCAGTCCCGTTCGTGTTTATGCAGTAAAGGTTTGCTGCCTGCTTTTCACTCTGTACTGCTTTCGCGTTATTACGGTCTCTCTTGCGGCTTCGCCTCAGCACGCCTGTCTCGATCCAGGTAGGTGAAATGCTGCTTTCCTCAGTTGCCAAATGCCCAGGAGTCTTCAACTGGCTCCTGGAGTGTCTGTCGTGTGTCCTGTACTCGCACCGTTTCTCTGCTTCTCCAGCATGGGGTCTGGCATGGATTCACATGCTCATGAATATTCCCCGTCGTCAGGCTGGGAATCCTCGGTAAAGAAAAAACCAGTATCAGTTTCGTTTCTGATCTGTCTTTCGTAGTAACAACCAATCACTGGTCTCTGCGTCATACTGACCACAGCCAATGACTGCCCTCTACCTAAGCACCGCCTCTGGCAGCCATCTTCAGATTTTTACCGCACGTTCATGTGTTGGGATCCTCGTGCTATTGCTCTCGAGCGTTAGTGCTATTTTTCGCGCTTTTTCACAAAAAACTTCGATTCTTTCGGTCAAAAGAGCCTCAAGCTCCACCGATCCTACATCCGATCAACGGGGACCCGTGTCGGATTCGTCTGTGCCCCTCAAGGGTGAAGATTTCGTCGAGCTACACTTCGGAGGACTCCAGAAGCTTCTCAGGCCCGGTCTCCGAGATGGCCCAGGAGAAGGGAAGCTCGACGCCCGGAAAGCTGTTCAGGGTCTGCCCTGGATGCCAGCTGCAGAACGTCTTTAAGGAGGACGAACACTCTTTCTGCCTTTACTGCCTTCATGAGGACAAGACGCACGTGGAGAAGGACTGTGCGTTTTGCGGCAACATGTCGGAACGGACCATGAAGGACCGCCATCAACGTCTCGCCAACTGGCTGGAGGGTAAGAGCCCGTCTGGCGAGAAGAAGAAGAAATCCGAGCGGTCTTCTAAGACCTTTGAGGGCGCCCCGGCGACGGGGGCCCAACATAAGGCTAAGCACCGCGAGTCCGCTGGCACCGGGAGCGCCGAACGGTCGGGCTCTACGGGCGCCAGGCAGGGCGCACCCTCCCCGGCACCATCAACCAGACGACAAGAGGGCGCTGGGTCGGGTAAGAGGAAGGCCGAGCACCCGGCGAAGCTCCTGGAGAGGCCCCGGTCGAGCTCTAAGGCAGAGGAGGAGCGTGGCAGTGCCCCCTCCCTCAAGGATAAGGCGGTGAGCGCACCTAAGGTGGTGAAGGCCTTGATCCATCCGACCAAGCCCTCTATCGAAACGGTCGCGGCGGCCCTGGCTCAGCCTGTGGAGGCTGCACCAGTGGTGGCGACCTCAGGGCCCAGAATCTCCCTGCCTCCTCGGAGGGAGTCTTCTTTTGTGCCCATCGATAGGACCCCCGTGAAACCCTCCGTGGGGAAGAAGAAGGGGGGGCAGGGCGTCGTCGTAGATTCGGCCTCAACCTCAGAAGAGGAGCTGATCGAGGTCTTAAGCCACGGCCTAGGCGTGGAAGAAGGCCAGCCCGTCGGAATGGACCCCGACGCAGGTGACGACGACGACATCGTCGAGGATACCGACGGGGCCCCTGCTCGCCCGTCGGACTCCCCTCTGCCAGCGCCGCAAGACAACTCGGCGGCCATTTTGTTGGCCATACAGTCCTTATGCTCCGAGATAAGGACGAGGCTACCGTTACCGACGGAGGAACCTCTCCCGTCGGGGGATCCAGAACCGGGACCTTCTGGTGTTCCCCCTACCAAGAAAAGAAGGATCCATCCACCACCTCCTTTTCAACCGTCGCGCCCCGTCCAGCCCTCCTCCCCGTCCACCCGAGGGGATGATACGGGGACTGACACGGCAGCGACGGGTACGGACGACGAGGCATACGACGAGGATTTTCCGTCGTCGCCTCCCGCCAGGGCTTCTCCGCCCGACGAGATCGGATCTTTCCACTCCATGATCTCCAGGGCTTCCGAGCTTTTCCAACTCTGCCCTGAGGAGAAGAAAAAGGAAGGCTTCCTTTATCAGCGGCGCGAGGCCAAGAGGAAGACGGTCCTCGCAGTGCCTCTGTTGGACGACATTTGGGATGAGGGCCTTTCCCTCCTCAAGAACCCTTCCACGACGCCAGCTAGAAGAGACCGGTACGAGAAAAAGTACCGGGTCCCGGACACGGCCCCCCTGTGCCTCCGGGCGCAGCCTACCCCGGATTCCGTCGTCTCCGCGGCAGCCAGGAAGAAAGCGGGGGGGGGGTGCGGCCTCCACATCGACTTCCCCGCCGGACGGCGAGGGAAGGAAATTGGATGCTATGGGACGTAGAGTCATCTCGTCGGCAGCGACGACGATTAAAGCGGCCAACGCCTTGGCTATCGTGGCTCGCTACGACAGGGAGCTCTGGTACAAGATAGCTCCCCTGCTGGATTTTCTGCCGGACGACAAGAGGGCGGAGGCCCTGGAGATCCTGCAGGAAGGTGAGGTGGCCTCGGACCACGCCATCACCGTGGCGACGGACATCGCCGACACTGGGTTCCGCCAGCTGGGCAACGGCGTTTGCCTTCGACGTCGTGGATGGCTCAAAGCTACGGACTTCCGGCAGGACGTCCAGACCAGAGTCCTGGACATGCCCTTCGACGGGAACAATCTGTTTGGGAAGACAGTGGACGATTCCCTTCAGGCCATCAAGGCGGATACTGAGACGGCCCGGGCCCTTGGAGTTCTGCAGCAACGACGGACGCCCTTTCGGAGCAGCGGAGGCAAGGGCGCCTCCAAAGGTTCCGGCGGCGGTTTCGCTTCCTACCGTCAAGCGGCCCGCTCGTCGTCGCAAGAGGCCTACAGAGGACGAGGCAAGTCTAGCGGACCCCGCCGTCGTCGCCAAGGAGGTCAAGGCGGCAAGGCCGCGTCCAAGCAGGATTGAACCGGCCGTGGGGTCGGGCCCCCACCGAAGCACCCCGGTGGGAGGCCGGCTGGCGGGCTTCGTCAGCGTGTGGGAGTCCATCTCCACCGACCGTTGGGTGCTGGACGCCCTGGCCCGGGGCCACGCGCTCGAGTTTCAAAGAAGGTGCCCGCGCGTCCCCCCCGTGGCCAGGAAAGAACTTCACGCCCCTCAACTTCTCCTGGAGGTAAAGGCGATGCTCAGGAAGGGCGCCATCGAACTCGTCCCAAAGGGGCTTCGGGGCTCCGGAGTCTACTCGAGATACTTCCTCGTGAAGAAGAAGACGGGAGGATGGCGCCCCATCCTAGACCTGCGACGTCTGAACAAGTTCATCAAGGCGCAGAAGTTCCGGATGGTCACCCTCCAGCACGTCCTGGGTCAGCTGGAGGAAGGAGACTTCCTATCGTCGTTGGATTTGGAGGATGCCAGTTCAAAGCCCTTCCCTTCGGACTACGGTCGGCACCCAGGGTATTCACCAAGTGCCTCGCACCGGTGGCGGCGCAGCTGCGCCGCGAGGGGATTCACGTCTACCCCTACCTGGACGACTGGCTCATCCGCGCCAAGACGAGGGAGCTCGCCGTGGTCCACACGGCAAGGACCGTCCAACTCCTCACGGACCTGGGATTCTCCGTGAACTACGCCAAATCCCACCTGGTGCCCGCGCAAGTCGCACTGTTTCTGGGAGCGAGGCTCGACACAGTGTCCCTTCTGGCCTCCCCGTCGGAGGAGAGGACCAGGACCATCTTGGGCAAGGTGCAACGGATGTTGGTGGCCGACGCGGCCAAAGTGAGGTCCATCAAGTCCCTCCTCGGGATGATGTCTTCCTGCATCTACCTCATTCCCATGTGCAGGCTCCGGATGCGCGCTGGATCCAGACGACGGGCAGCTTCGAGGAAAGGATCAAGCTCGACGAGAGCTTCCGACGAGCAATACGGTGGTGGGGCACCCGCGCGCATCTGACGGCGGGCATGGACTTCCAGGCCCCAGCCCACCAGGAGACTGTGACCACGGATGCCTCCCTGGAAGGGTGGGGAGCGCACACCGAAAATCTGCACGCAAGGGGACTCTGGCTCCCGACGGAGAAGTCCCTGCATATCAACGTCCTGGAGCTCCGTGCAGTGTTTTGGGCCCTCAGGTCCTTCCTTCCGTCCCTCAAGGGCAAGGTGGTGAGGATCTTCACCGACAACACCACCACCATGTTTTACATCAAGAAACAGGGCGGAACCAGGTCCCCAGCGCTGTCCAAGGAGGCGCAGGACCTGTGGCATTGGGCCGTCGCCCAAGGGATTTTTCTGGTGCCGTTTCATCTGGCAGGGATAAAAAACACCATCGCCGACTCACTCAGCAGGGAGCTGCGCTCGTGCCACGAGTGGGAACTACGGCAGGATCTGGTGGATCGCCTCTTCCGACGGTGGGGCACACCCCAGATCGACCTGTTCGCGACGACGACGAACACCAAGTGCCGGAGGTTCGCCAGCAGGTTTCCCCAGACGAGGAGCATGGGCGATGCTTTCTCGTTCCCCTGGGAGGGCCTGTTCCTCTACGCGTTCCCTCCTTTGCCTCTGCTAATCCGGCTCATCAACCAGCTCAAGAGGTCACGGTGCAGGATGATCCTCGTCGCACCTGCGTGGCCGAGGCAGATATGGTTCCCGGACTTGCTGGACTTGTCAGCGTCCCCGCCGATCAAGCTGCCGGCGGACGCGGATCTACTCTCCAGGGAAGGAGGCGCCATCCTCCACCACGACCCGAAGTCGCTGAACTTGCAGGCCTGGCTCCTGCAGCGCTAGAGTTTGGAGGATACGACATACCGGCCGATTGCAGAGAGGTCTTGCAAAGGCCAGGGCGTCCTCGACTCTTAAATGCTACGGACACAAATGGAAGAGGTTCTCTGTCTGGTGCCGCGCACAGAAGATTAACCCTCTACGGATTACGGCTCCCCAAGTACTGCCGTACCTGCTGACGCTGGCCAAAGCTGGTCTGGCACACGCGTCCATCAAGATTCATCTTGCTGCGATCTCCCGATACACCAGAACCACGGGGCGGACGTCCTTGTGGTCTCATCGTCTGGTGAAAGAGTTCATGAAGGGACTGTTCAGATCGTTCCCGCCGGTGAAGGCTCCGGCCCCGGCGTGGGAGCTCAACGTGGTGCTGACCAAGCTCATGGGACCTCCGTTCGAGCCTCTGCACTCGGCCCCGTTGAAGTTTCTATCGTGGAAAACAGCTTTTCTTGTGGCCATCACCTCCGCACGACGAGTGGGAGAGATCCAGGCCCTTTCCTGCAAGGCCCCGTACTTGACTTTCCACGACACGAGGGTAGTGCTCAGGACGCACCCCTCCTTCATGCCCAAGGTACCGTCGGACTTCCATCTCAACGAACCCTTGGTGTTACCTGTGTTCTTCCCGTCGCCTTCGTCGCCGGCTGAGAGGACTTTGCACTCGCTGGATGTAGCTAGAGCGCTGAAGTTCTATGTGGACCGCACAAAGGGTTTTCGGAAGACGTCACAACTCTTTGTGAACTTTGGACCTGTCAATCAGGGGAAGGCTCTCTCGAAGGCTTCCATCTCCAGATGGCTCTCCGGCTGTATCATGTGCTGTCACCGGTTGGCAAACCGACCGCTGCCTGGCCGTCCGAGAGCCCATTCCACCAGAGCGATCGCAGCTACCACGGCGTTCCTATCTGGTGTGCCCCTGCTGGACATATGCAGGGCTGCTACGTGGAGGTCGACGCACACCTTCACGAAATTCTACTGCGTCGACCGGGATTCCAGGGAGGAGTCCAGGGTCGGCCAAGCAGTGCTGCGCAACCTGTTCGCCTGAGGTGAGCCTGGTGAGGAGGTAAGATGCTTAATGTTGAGTTGATGTGATGCTTGATGTTGAGCCTTTGCCACCTCCCGTGGTTGTGCATGTGTGTACTGCTATGTATTCTTTATTCATGAGCATGTGAATCCATGCCAGACCCCATGCTGGAGAAGGAACAAGTTACTTACCTGTAACTGTTGTTCTCCAGCATGGGTCTGGCATGGATTCACATGCGAACCCTCCCGCCTACCCCTCTGCGGCTCTTCACTTGGTCATACTGCCACTTCACGTGCTTCCAAATCTGAAGATGGCTGCCAGAGGCGGTGCTTAGGTAGAGGGCAGTCATTGGCTGTGGTCAGTATGACGCAGAGACCAGTGATTGGTTGTTACTACGAAATACAGATCAGAAACGAAACTGATACTGGTTTTTTCTTTACCGAGGATTCCCAGCCTGACGACGGGGAATATTCATGAGCATGTGAATCCATGCCAGACCCATGCTGGAGAACAACAGTTACAGGTAAGTAACTTGTTCCTTACTCACTGGTTAGCCGCTCTGCTCCGCCAGAACAGTTCATGCTTCCAAGCGACACAAGCCTTGCATAGAGGTGCAACATCTTCTCCCAAACAGCAGCAGCCTCTAAGAGTTTGCCATCGATCTTTAACCGTCCCGCACACAGGTGCATTCCAAAAACAACTAGAACGCTCATTGAGCTTAAGGCTCCTCCTGCTCTGCATTGTTCTTTCCTCCTTCGTCCCAGTATTTGGGTGATTGTGGGAAAAGGAGTTCATTGATGTTGATTGATACAGATTACTTGGAAAATCACTTTCAGAAGTTTTCTGAATGGTGTGCCAGTTCTATATGGTGGATAATTAGAACTGGAAAGGGTAGTTTTGGAGCTTTTACCTTTTAGACCAGGGATGGAAGTTTGGCCTATATGTTCTTAGGAAAAGGTTTCTCTATTTTTCCCTAAAGGGGGGTGTACATGTATGGCAAACAGCCATTAGGGTTTTGGGTATCAAGGGGTCTTCTTCATGGGCAAATGGGGGATACCATGTCTCATCCAATGAAGTCATGACATCTTCCTGAAGGCTGTCTCCTTCCATGTGATCCTCCCTCATATAGCCGCTTCCAGGATCAGGTAGCGACTGACATCCCGTGGCCATATGGGAGGAGGTCACTGCCGGGAGATCAGTGATGACTCCATTAGATTCATCACAGTATCTAGAAACTTCCATCTTCCCATGTCCCAGCCCAGCCTTGCAGTAAAGACCAGGGCTGGAAATGTGGAGTTTTGAAAAGCCGCCCACACACCCCACAAATTTGATTAGCCCTTCACCCACTCTTAGTGTCTTATTTTGACGGTTTTATTTTTTAACCTCCCACAGGACTCCAGATAAGATTTTAAAATGTCAGTAGTGTACTTCCTAAGTTGGAAGTAAAATTAGTTATTGTAGTGAGTAAAAAAGTAATTCACATTGCCAATGCTCATATTTTTCAGGAGAGATATATTTGAACTCTAAAACAGATATATTTTTGTAAACTGTAATCCTCTGCACTTGGTTATGCATTACAGTATACATGTTTACGTTCCTCTCCAGATGAGGCAGCAATAATATTAGAGCTCCTTTCTGTAGCACTCCTCCAACTGTGTGGTCCTAAAGCCGACCTATTTGCTGCCAGCAAGAGAGACGCGGCCCGAGTGGCAAGGCAGGAGGAGGCCCATGAGTCACAAGTGGGAGAGAGACGCGGCCCGAGTGGCAAGGCAGGAGGAGGCCCATGAGTCACAAGTGGGAGAGAGACGTGGCCGAGTGGCAAGGCAGGAGGAGGCCCATGAGTCACAAGTGGGAGAGAGACGTGGCCGAGTGGCAAGGCAGGGGGAGGCCCATGAGTCACAAGTGGGATTCTTGTTCCCCCTAGATTATGAATCTGGGGAAATATACCCCATTTTCAGCACTAGTTAACACCATACATGGTTTCCAGCTTAAGTTTGAACTCTCTGGTGCGTGTACGCACGTTTATTCTTTTAAAACTAATGTTCTACTATTTTTGTCTCCCTAAAATTGTGTTGCTTCTATAGAACAATACTTTAGCACATACCCTAGCGTTTTAAAGCTCGGAAGTGGTGGCTCAGCCAACTCCTCAACTTGCCTTTCTCATCCATCTAGTTTTTGTTAGCTCGTTCCATTTTTCACCACCAGAGTGAAGGCGAAGGCCAGTGCGCTAAGGGGTGCCACCTGAAAAGCTAATGAAGTGAATAAAGAAAGCAAAGTAAATGGTTAGATGATGGCTATTGTTTACAACAGCTTATTTTTTTCCAGCTTGCATATTGAAGTTTAACCTTCCAGTGAAGTTGTGCCCATCTGAGGCTGTGTACAGCCATATCTTTACAATTCACAATTCCAAAAGGCATGAAAGAGTTTCCAGACCCTACGAACTTTTCTTTTTCATTGAGTCAGAAATAACCTCAAACTTCTCATTTATCAAAGGCCACAAATGGCTGCAAGTGTTCAAATCTAATACCCTGGGAGCTCAATCAAACGTTTAATTAGCGTGACAGTAACCCTTGGCATCAGGGTGCTAAGATGCAGAGGGAAGGATTGAAGAATTTAGGCAAAGGGATAGGTTTTCAAGAGTTTCTTAAAAAAGGCAAAAGTCTTGAATCTTGCGAAGAGAAAGTGGATGTGAATTCCACAATTTAAGGCCAGCCAATGAAAAGGCCTGGCCGTCATACCATTCCAAACGAAACGTTGGAGCTTTTAGTAGAAACAGAGAAGTAGAGCGCAAAGGTCGACCAGGACAATAGGGAACACTTTTTTCCTGTAGTTCTAGGCAACCCTTGCCTTGATAGGCGCAGTGGATGACACTGAGTGACTTAAACTGGTTGTGAGCCATAACCGGCAACCAATGTAAATCCTGCCGAGCTAATGAACCATCACGCCATAGGGAATGTCCTTATTCAGACAGACTGCAGCATTTTGCAACACCTCTAGTTTATTTAATAAATAAGCTGGTTGGGCAAGAAGTACAGCATAGCAGTAGCCAAGGCTGCCATTAATAATGGCAGCAATGATCGAGGCATGGAAGCTAATGGGAATATAGGGTAGTACGTTTTTCAGTAGTTTTAATTTTTAAGGTAACTAGCACTACAGATAGAACCAACCTGAGCCTCCAGAGAAAGGGAGGCAGATGTCTTGACACCTAGGTTTTATACTACTTCCAAAGAGGTGGGTAGGGGTCCCAGTTCTGATGGCCAATAATTCAATGTCCAGGACGAGGATGAAGAGGGAGGCCCCACCACTAAGACCTCAGTTTTCCCCCATTTAACTTTATCCAATTTGATCCCATCCAGTTACTCACCGCTTCCAGGCAAGATTTCAGACAGTTAGCAGTGCCGTCACGCTCAACGTCAAGCTAAAATAGTATCTGTGTGGTGTCTGCATAGGAGAAAAAACGAAAACCAATCAATCGAATAAGACAGGCCAATGGCTGAACATAAATATTAAAAATGAGGGGAGAAAGTGCACAGCCCTGAGGGACCCCACAGCAAACTGCCAATGGGGGCGATCTGAAAGAAGATAGATTGTTGGCCGGATTCCAGAAGAGCTGGTCCCATGGCAGGGCCAGAACGCAGCTGGATTTTGATTCTTTAGTGGTTCTGGCACATCCTTCGTCACTGTGCAATCCCTTTTCTGAAGACATGGCATATCATCCCACAGCCTGCCCCCCATTCCTGAAGTTGTTACTGCTAAAAAGGAACACCATTTAGATCTACAATCCCCCCCCAGATCTAGCCAGTGTTCAAGTTACTGAAAAGAAATCCCCACTGGATCCAAACTCGCCATCACCTTTTCACCCTATCTCTTCCTTATTTCTTCAAAAGGAGGTAGCTGCCTAAACACTAGGATTCGCAGAAATAAATATCTCCTTCATCAACAAGAGGTATGGTTACAGAGTCTGTGTCGCTCCATGTTATGAGTCGCCTTCAAGGCTTCCAACTTTCCTGGATCTCTCTGCAGCCTTTGATGCTGCGGGCCACGGAGCACTAATGCAGCGACTTCACCAACAGGATAGCCAGGGCACTGTACTGAATTGGATTAGATGGTCCAAAAACTGCTCTCTGTGGATTCGATTCACAAGAATAGATCAGAACTTCTGGTGTCGACCAGGGTTCCCCACTTTTTAATCTTTGTCTAGCATTGCTTTGGTCTGTGCTTTTATACTTATGCAGACAACACTCCGGTTGTTATTCAATTTAACAGCAGGGAGAAAGAGACCAAACACGTTGTATAGTCTCAAGAACAGTCTAGGGACTATTGGTACAAGGATGCACTGAAAACTAAATGGAAGCCAGCTATAGATTCGACACAGAACCTTGGGGTCTATCTGCACAACTTTCACCTGTAGCCCCAGCTGCTATTTATCAATGTTGAGCCCTGCGTCGAATTTTAACATTTTTCAGGCGATATCCATCTTTTTTAATAAAGTCTGTTGTCCTCCCCACTAGTATACTACTGTATTTCATTTACCCTGATCTTTCTGATCTTGAAAACGGGGTCTCTGCAACCATATATAACCAGCTTGCAGCATGTCTGGGTACAAATGAGCCATATACTATAGTGTAAAACACTGTGTATAGGCTGCAAAGCCATCTACGGACACAAACTACATTTATTAACAGAGACATGTCATTCCCTCTCATGGAGTAACAGCCTCTACCGACAAATTGGTATACATGCTCCAGTTACCACTGTGCTTGGATTGGGGTGGGCATTTAGTGTTCATGTTTCAAGACTTGGGAACCTAATGGGAAATTTGTGGATATGTGTTTGTGTGTGTGTCTGTTTGAAATGTTCAGCATACTTCCCAACATGCAACAAACCTGACATCTGGCATGTGGGTAGGTTCCATGGTGTAGACAATGTTAAAAGTATAAAATATAAATATAGCTTTGTCTAATTTTATTTTTACTGGCAATTACCGTGCAAAGCATGGGTACAACTGCTAGTTTTTCATAAGCCACAAACCTTTACTCACCTTAAACCCAAACAACCCCACAAACTACTGGCCTTTAACCAACCTACCGTTCACTGCAAAAATCATTGACAAGGCAGTTGCCAGCCAACTCCATGATCAGTTTAACCTACACGGCCTGCTCCGCATTTACAATTCTGGGATTGGACCTAAATGAAGCACTGAAACAGCCACCAGCCAGGCCATAGATGACGCTCTTCAGATCATGAACAAAGGCGACTCAAGACCCCTGCCTGCTCCTCTTCAACCCCTCTGCCATGTTGGCACAGTGAACCACCTACACTGACCAGCCTGCTCGCAAAGCCGAGTGAACGTCTTGGTTACATTTCTCAACTGGTCTCATCTTACCTCTCAGAAAAGCACCAAACCACCCAGATGGGCAACTCCAGTTCACACTGGTCACCTGTGGAGTCCCACAACGATCTCCCTGGTGATATTTAATCTATACACAGAACTGTTGACACCACTCATCAATTGCCCAAACATCTCACTCCCCAAACACTCAGATGACACGTAAGTGTCACTGGTACCCTAGGACATTTTGTGCCTCCGGAATTGCTTTGCCTCTATCCAAGCCTGGATGATGATCGCATACCTGAAGTTCAATCATACCAATATGGAATCCGTGCTTCTTCGTAACCAGCTAAGCCGTATACCATTCAAGGGTGGTACATCGGCATGAACCTACACACCTCGCTTCACTTTGATTCTCTGTAGAGCGGCCTCTCTCAATCCAACAACATTTTAACAAAAGGCCCAAACCATTTAAAACAAGCTAACCTTCCTCGGAAAGGTAAAACCTTTCCTTCCACTGCAGAGTACAGACCACAGTCCAGGCTCTGGTAATATCCCACATTGATGGTGAAAACACCTTACTCACTAGCATTCCGGCAATAGATGATGCCCTACTTCGGACAGCCCAAAACGGCGGGGCACAACTCATAACTGGAAACCAGAAGGTTGACCAGATTTCTCCCATCCGAAGGGAGGTGTAGTAGCTTCCTTTCCCAGACAGAATATTCTTTAAGACGGCCTGCATTGCCTATACGGCAACCACTAGATGCACACCTGCCTGCCTAGCTGCAGTACTCTTGCAGTAGGTGCAGTGGGTCCCTCTTCTCTATCAGCCAGCCCTTGCTAGGCTCGAGAGAAAAAGTGACGTGCAAGAGGAAAAGAGAACTGGAAAACTGCCTTCTCTTGCTATGCTCATGCCAACTGGAACACCACCCCTCTGTCTATCCGGGGGTGCAAATGCATTTGCATTTCAGGAAGGAACTGAAGCCCTTACTCTCCCAGTCAATGCATGGGTCCCGTATAAGCTCCTTGTGCACCGACCCCGCAGCCAGAACATCCCATGTCACATAGTTTGCCCTCTCGCCGTTCCGTTACCTTGTATGTTGCCCTCAAAGGCTTACTAGCTACGGTTGCGCTATACAAGCTACAAATTAGTTAAATTATGTTCACCATCCAATGTTACACTTTATAAATAGAAATACAGAAGGAGTGTTCATGTTATGTGTTTGGACTTACGTGCAAGTACAAGATTGTGGGAGCTGGAGGATATACAGCTATAGAGCTGCTTGGGAGTCTCAAGTACAAATATTGTTGCACGAGTCATTCTCCTTTTACTGCTCATTAATATTGCTTGCATTCTATTCCTTTGTGACTTCTCCCAGGCAAGCCGGATTGCGCTCCTTCACTCCCTCGCCAACATCGAACAGTGGGCCATCGACCTTTCCTGGGACATCATTGTTCGCTTTGCATCAACTGAGCTGCCAAGTGGAGACCCCCTTCCTCTGGAGTTCTTCAGTGACTTTGTCAAAGTTGCAGATGATGAGGCGAAGGTAGATGAATACACAGCAGTTGGGGTGCAAGAACCTTCATCTTTCTAGGCTGCATTTGGGGGTTGTTCTCCTGGCATTATTTTGTCAGTGGGAGCAAAGGGTGTTGACATGGAGGACAGCGGGCATGGAGAAAAGTCCAGTGTTGGGTTCTATTTAATGAGCAATGTTTGACTTTTTTATGTGCCTTCTTCCCCTAGGTGGATGATGCGCTGGGTTGTTTGATAGCTTGCATTAATGTTCCAATCATTGGCACATGAATCTACCCTGGTTCTAACTGTTGATGTTGGTTTCTTACTTCTAGATACTGGCATTTCACCTGTTTCTGTAAAGGTGAACACTGATGCAGTGTAAGGGGTCAAATGAGACGGATACAAGGTTGTTGTATTCTGAAGTTTAGACATTTTTATTAAATAATGAGTTGGAATAATGCCTCTCTTGCCGTATTCTAATGAGGGGCTTCCTACCTAGAAACTAAAAGAACCTGTCTGTGTCAGGATTTCAGTAATTGAAAAGCCGCCCTTGTGTCCTAAAACAACCTATCCTGACCCTAACACTTATAAACAAACAAAAGGTGCCAGGAAATGTCTTCACCTTGATTTTAGAAAAAGTGTTCAAAACCAAAAGTGGAAGAATGACTCCAACGGGAATGTTCTCCAAGGTAACGACCCTTGGATCCAGAGGGTGACCCCTTCCCCTGGATTTCTCAAACAGGATGGCAAAATGTCTCTTTAGCTAACAGTTCCTTGGTGTCTTCACTGGACTCCCAAAGTTCTTGTTTAACCACAAAGTTCTGTTCAAGCAGAAAGTTCTGTCACAATCTTTCTGTAAGAGTTATTGTCTGGTGTATTCCTCTGCCAGGAATCTTTGTACAATCTCAGCTGTCTGGTAACTCGCCTGCCAAGACTTCCTATTTGTTCCATAGTTCTTAGATTCAACTTTACAGTTCTTAAATAGCATATACCATGTGCTGTTTGGTCTTGGGGAGTTAGAAACCCCCAGCTCTTTTGCTGGACTTAACACTTTTTAATTTTATCTCCAGAGTGAGTCAGACCTTTTTCACACTCCCTCTTATGTTTTTCCCCCAACTAGGAATTTATGTTTTCACTGTTTTTGGAGTCTGACAAACTCCATAGGCATCTGCTTTTTGTATAGTGACACACATCACCCTGAGTGTGAAGTGTTACTGAGAAGTCCTTTGGATTTCTCTTAAGGTTTAAATATTGTTTCTTGGATGAACTACTGTTCCCAAGAATAGTAAGGTGAAATTAATCTTACTTACCTTTTTACTTTGTAGGTCCAGCACACACCATCTTATGTGGACTGCTGGGGGTTACCTAGTAGCCCCTTATACTACTTTCTCATGTACATTTATGTTTTGTTACCCTTACCAGTTTAAATGGCTGGTGGCAGTGGTTTAATTTTTACTACCAGTGTGCTTTTCTACCGCAGGCTTCAGCATACCCAGTACAGCACCCATGGGTGTCCATTTTGTCAAAATGGCCCATGTCGTTCTTCCACCATTTTCTGTTTGTGAGGTCTTTCTTGGCTTTTACTCTGTGCGCTGAGAAAGATTTAAGCCCTAGCCCACCCCTGGCTCCAGTGTGTCTGGAAGGGCAGGAAGTGAGGGAGGTTCCAGAATCTCCTCTGTCCTTTGTCTCTAGGAGTGACTGAACGAAACCAGTACTGATTAGCTGGCTGGCTGTCCTAAAAGGACAGCCACCCTGCTGTGTGATTGTCAGGCTAGACTGTGAATGAATGGGAAACTTGCTTAAAAGACGAGGGTTTTGGGACTAGAGGCAGAGTCAAC
This sequence comes from Ambystoma mexicanum, assembly GCF_040938575.1. Lineage (NCBI taxonomy): Eukaryota > Metazoa > Chordata > Amphibia > Caudata > Ambystomatidae > Ambystoma > Ambystoma mexicanum. The sequence continues at coordinate 1,451,895,679 of NC_090934.1, read as the reverse complement.
CACTGGAAGAAACATCCAAAGAAGAAATCGTGAAGAGAAGCCTGCTGCAACCTCCTGGACCTGCTGTGCTGACCTTTTTCACCTCGACAGAGAATCTCCAGACAGAACAACTTCTTCCCTTCGGTGGGACCAACTAGCTTGTGATGAACTCCACTTTGGCGCAATCCCTGACTTGCTGTGCCTCTCCAGTTTTGCAAAAGCCCAATGCCAGGGGTCGATTGTCCATAACTGAGTGCAAAGTCGTCAGCAGAACGAACCGGCCAAAAGCTCCAGGAGCCTCTTAAGGACACTCCAGAAGCAGGAAATCCTGATCTAGAGTCCAGGACTGAGGGAGCAAGGAAAGCCCAACCAGAGATATTCGTTTTGCATCCGTGCTGTTTGCGAGGTGCTGAAACACTGAAGAACAGCTGAATCGAAGGAAACCCGTAGCAACAAAGTCCTTAACTGAGTACTGCCGCAGGAGTCCTCTAGACGTCCTCCCTATTTTCCCCACAACTGAGGCTCAGGAACAGTGTCTGCTTGGCTGTAGCAAGACGGAATCCAGCTAGACCACTTTCTTCAAACCAAAGGTAGTTTTCGGGCTTGGGGTACTTACATTCTTGCCTTAAGTCATGCTTTCTCACTTGAGAATTGCACTTGCTTAACTTTCTGAGTTGATTGTAACTCCCATTTGCACAGGCTTAACAGCTTGTGTGCCTTCAGTCATTTTCTGTGAACTATCTGACTTTGTGAATACTTTATCCAAGATGTGCATTAGAACTGTAGACTTTGTCCAGTTGTCTTTTGCTGTCCTGGCTCCCAAAAGGCACCTTTCTGAATCCATTGACTTTGGCATTGCTTGTCCCTCATACGTTGTAATTTGTTGAACACTTTTACTGCTGGGAAAGGCGCACCTAGATTTTATTGGAGGATTCCAACTGTCCTACTCTTATAAGAAAGTATGTTCTAACCTTTCTATTTTTTCCTTAACCCGTCCTTTCTGAAACTCAAGACTCTAAAGAGGATATTGGTGTTACATATAAATGCAATACTATCCTTGTTATTGAAGTCACTTCAGGGTGTTGGAGAAATGTATTAGCATGTCCAAAGAGTATTCACCAACTTTATTGACTGTTGAAAAGTTATTCCAAACTTTGCTTGACTGTTACAAACAATTGCCTTTTTAAAGAATGCTTAACTAAAACTTCATCTGTAAATACATATATATTTATAACTGAAACCTTGAAAGTGTAAGTGTTACTTGGTTACTTGTATTGGCTGATTTCATCTGTACAGCTCTAAAGCTCACATTTACCCCCTCCTGAGATAGGCCTGGCTGCCCAGTCACATTACCAGCTTGTGTAATACAGACCTATACCAAAAGGTGGGTTACCTAATACCATGCAGATAAGTCTTGTGTAATCTCACAAGTGTGACTGCACCAATTCTTACCTAACTAGGTACATCTATTTGTGTCCATATTTTACTCAAATGTACTTGCTCAAACTTCTCCCCGACATTGGCATATCACGCTTATGTATTTTATCTCTTTATAAAAAAGAAATTTGCTTTGCTAAACGGGAATCCTATGATTACCGCATTTCCCAAGCTAACTCCAATATGAAAGAACTATTCACCATACTCAAAGAACTGGAGACCCGTATCGCAATACTAGACACTTGTAACAAAGACAAAAACTGATGCTCAGATATCCAACATACACTTGTCAACAAAGTATTACCCTACAAAATAAAATAGTTAAAAGAAAAGCATCTTTAAATGCCCTATCCCTGCCTAATGCCCCCCCCCAACACCTCTGAAATCCAACCTGCCCGTTTCAACTTCTCTAAAACCTCCATTATCGAGGTAGAAAAAAATTATTCCATCTCTTAAACCATCCAATTGTCGGGCGATCTTTGCCCGGCACAGCTCATCAAGGACGCAGCCCTGGACATATCGCCTTTCATTTCCAAGCTTATCAATTGCTTCCTTTGCCACTGGTACCATTCCCACCAACGTTAAAGAATCGTGGGTGCTTCCATTATAAAAAAAACCCACCTTAGACCACCAGATACCAACTAATTATAGGCCAATCACGACAGTTCCCTTTCTCTCAAAAATATTAGGCAAAGTGGCCTACAAGCATATGATATGATATGGCATTTGTAACGCGCCCATACTCAAGTGTTTCAAGGCGCGACGAGGCAGGGGGGGGAAAACAAGGGGAGATGGACAACGATCCTACTAGGCCAGGTGTCATTCAGTTCGCGCAAGTGCAAGGGTAGAGGGGAAGGGAAAAGTGCATGGGGGAAAGGGAGAGGGGAAAGTGCAGTACAGGGTTATTAGCATACAGGATAAATAACAAGGGCCAGCTGGTGGCAAGTGCGAGGTAAGTGCAGACAAGTGCTGGGAAGGGGGGCTGTAGGGATACAGACACAGTCCCGCAATGCAGGGGTTGCCGGGGAGGCAGTGCAGGGGAGAGTGGCTGGGCCAAGGACCAAGAACGGTGAGTGGCCGAGTTGCAGATTCAGTGCAGTTTCAGTGGTATTAGCAGGGGAGAGGGGGAGAGAAAGCAGAGGCAAAGAGGAAGGTTTTGAGGTGCTTCCGGAACCGGAGATGGTTCTCCTCAAGTTTCAGGGAGGCAGGAAGGCTGTTCCAGAGGGAGGCCCCTGCAGCGGAGAGAGATCTGCCCCCAACTCGTTTGGAGAAGCGGCTGACCCTGAGGGAGTTGGAGGCGGATGAGCGAAGAGCTCGAGAAGGAAAATATTTAGGAAGAGAGAGTTGAAGGTATTTTGGCCCAAGGCCCCAGACGGCCTTGTGGACAATGCAGAGGGTTTTGAACTTGATCCTCGCAGTCGCTGGGAGCCAGTGTAGTGATTTCAGTCCTGGAGAGATACGGTCCCTGGGCTTGAGGCCAAAGACAAGTCTCGCAGTCCTGTTATCGATGAGTTGCAAAGAGCGGAGAGTAGAGGCGAGCAGATTTAGATAGAGGCTGTTACAGTAGTCCAGCTTCGAGAGAACCAGGGCTCTAGAGACAGTGAGCTTCTGGGGGAAGGAGAGGAAAGGAAGGATACCTCTGAGGAGGTGTAGCTGGTAGTGTGACTTCTTAGAGACATCGGATATGTGAGCAGAGAAGGAGAGTGTGGAGTCGAAGAAATATTCGGAAATACTTGGAATCACATCACCTTTTAGGAGCTAGACAATCAGGTTTCCGTCCACAACATGGAACAGAGACCACCCTCATCGATCTGAAGGCCCAAGTTGATGAGCTCAGAGATAGTGGGAAATCAGCTCTACTTCTCCTCCTTGACCTCTCAGCTGCTTTTGACCTGGTGGATCACGAGGTCCTATGCAGCCATCTCGATTCAGCAGCACATTTCTCCAAAGAGGCCATAATTTGGATTAGGTAATTCTTAAGCAACAGAACAATGAGGTTCTTCTCGCCGTCAGCAGCGGCAGACCCTATACCCATCACTTGTGGGGTGCCCCGTGGGTCCTGCTTCTCGCCCACATTGTACAACCTCTTCACCAAGCCCCTTTTCGATGATCTGGACCATCTTGGTATCACCTACACCAACTATGCAGATGATACTCGGATTCTCCTCCCACTTTCAGGGGATTATGGCAAAGATTTGGCCTTGGTGAATAGAGTGTGCCTCATCATCCAGGCATGGATGGCAACGCACGGTCTATGCCTGAATGATAAAACAGAACTCATCATCCTGGGTACCCCCAACAACCTAAAAAAACGAGGCCTTGAATACTCATCCTTTGTAATTGACGGCAACTCATCAAGGTGGCCAAGGAAGTAAAGACCTTAGGATTCTACCTCAACTCCACCTTATCCTTTTCTAAACAAGTTATCACACTAGCATCCACCACCGCGTACACGTGTAAACTTATTAGAACTAGCAAACCCTTTCTCTCTAACAATAGTTGCATCATCCTGGCCAGAGCCCTCATTTTGTCCCGCTTAGTTCATTGTAACGCCCTGTACATGGGCTCTAATAAATCCATCATCAGGAGAATCCAAACCCTACATAATAATGCCTTAAGAGCGGCCCTAGGAATAGCCAGAAAAGATCATCTCTTTGAGAGCAGGCGACAAAACAATTGGCTCTCGACCAATGCCAAAATGCTACTAAAAACCGCATCACTCACAAATCACTAAACAATGCACCCACCTACCTCTCTGAGAGATTCCACAGACGGACATCCTTGAGACCATCCAGGCTAGTTAACATGAACTGCCTGTCCATTCCCAGATTCAAACTATCCAAGATTGGAGGCAGCGGCTTCCCTGTCAACGCGGCCCAACTTTGCAACGCCCTGCCTCCCTCACTTAGAGAAGACCAATCATACCAGAACTTCAGTTCCAACACTATCGCATGGCTCAAATCCTCTGACCAGTAAACCTTGGCGGTGTAACCTTCACCCAGGAATGACCCTATGTCTTTGCTACTAAGATGTTATATAGCACAGTCTGCTTCTGATCCCTATGGGAAGAACTCTAATTTTTGTACTGTTTGCAATATTTGTAAATCCTCCCTTAGTTCCTCTAGTCTTCATCCACATGTGTATGTACTGTATTCTATTCTATCTATCATTGTAACTAAGCTTTGCACATTCTTGTAACTGTTGCGCCCTGATACCCCCGGGTCTGGTACGCATTACAAATAATAAAACAAACATTGGGGGATTGCCTTTATACTTTGTGTTGTCTGTAGTCAATCGTTCTTCTCATTGAATCTTGCCTTTGTACTTTGCCTTGCCTGCATTCAACTTTGCCTTTGTATATTTTCTGCACTGGCAATCTTGTACCATTCAATCACTGGTTGACGCGGCTGTCAGAATGCCCGGGGTCCCCAGCTGCTTTGGGCAGACTCGCTGGTCTTCTCCAGATTTCCCCATGTTGCTCACTGCTCTGTATTATGGCTTCTCCCTCTGCCTTCCAGTTTGGAGTGTGCAGATGCTTTCCTTACACCCGGTGCGGCTCTGCAGTCACACGTCAGCTCTCCTCCTCGGCCCAGGGTGATGTCTGCTACCTCGCAGAGCGACCGAACCTCCAGGAGCTTATGCACTGCTCCTGGCATCTCTATGCCCCTTTTTGCTCGCCACAGCATTCCTTTTACTTTCCAAACAATCTCCTCTGCTTTGCCAACTCTGTGTGCTTCGCGTTCTGGAGCCACGGCATGAACGGTAACGTCTGCGCTGCTCGCTGCACCTCTCTTCCATAGTGTGGTAGCCATTTTTAAATGTTCAGCTCATCACAGGTTTGAAGAAAAAACTAGTCTGCATGTTACACTTCAAGCTCCTGTCATTCTGCCCAAACTCCCTTGTCATCTTCCTCGTCTCAGTACCTGAATGGTTATGGGAGTTGAAGTCCATAACTTTCTTTGGGCTTTTAACTTCTGAATGGTTTTCACAGAAAGGCACACCAAGAACAAAAGGTGTTATGTGTGAGTTGTGAGTGTTTGGGTGAAAGGTGGGGGCCTGACTAGAATGACAGTAGGCCACTAAGAATTCGGGGATGAGAGGGTCTTCCTCATGGGGAAAGGGGGGGAAACACTGTGACTCCTCCAATGAGGTCATGACACCTCCCGGTAGTTGTCTCCTCCCATGTGATCCTCCTTCATGAAACCGCCTGAGGTGCAGGATCAGGCAGCGGCGACTGTCCCCTGGCCACATCAGAGGAGGTCGGTCACCGCTGGGGAATCTGTGATGACTGCATTGGATTCATCGCAGCAGTGAGGTAAAGTGATTTGCCCAGGGTTACACAGTGTGGGAGGGAGTCCGAATTAGAACCCAAGTCACCAGAGATCACAATCACCAACTTAGTCACATGATCGCATCCAAAGATCAGTAGGGCTGGTGTAGAGCCTGACATGTGCCTGGAGCTGCCCCAGCTCAGCCGGCCTTTCCAAATGGGCCAGCCAGTCTCTGCCTAAAAAACTGAAAGCCAGTGGATACATCTCGGCGAATGTGGTGTGCGAGTAAATCTAACCGAGCACATTTGGTACATAAGTATTTAAGTATGTTTTAGTGCCAGCAGATGGCATCAGACTGTTCATCATAAGTTTACAATGCAAAACCTGTGCTCAAGTCATATGTCAGTTGTTCTGCTCAAATGGAACACATAAAGCATCCCTTGTACTAAGGTGTATATTATTTTACATTGTTGACTTGCATTGGCAAAGCCATTGGATGTCTTACTTGTGTTCGGGCTTGATGGGATTCTTTGCTTTTTATATGTTCTTCCGCTGTTTCCTTGGATTAATAATCCTCGATGGGCTTCTTTGACGGTGTTTGAAGTGTTGAAAGTCAGCGTCCCCACTTTATCTTGAAGCTGAATGATGCCTCTTAGTCTAGGATTGTTCTCTAGTTTGTTTGCTTCCATTGGCGGAGGTTGGTGGGAGGCAGGGCTAGAGTGCCTAAGACTGAGGGCCAGGTGAATGCCAGAGGCCTTTGGCTATAGATGGGAATGTCTGTTCTCGTACGATTTACTACATGTATCGGGTCTATCCTTGGAACTGGGAAAGGTATAAGGCCACATTGAGGAGATTGTATTTCTTGCTTCCTAGCCAGAGTAGCAATTAAGTCATTTTCATACAACTGGGAGGAGATATTGAATTCTAGCAGAGCTGCAAAAGGTGTTGAAAAGCCATGGGGGCAGACCAGAAGCTTGGGGGGGATCGTGTATGGTTGAGGCAAAGTTTTGATGCATTTGCCCATGGACCCGGGGCCCACCAGGCGTTCAGGAAGGTCTTGAAAGCAGAGGAAGCTTTAAGGCTTGTGGCCCGTTTGTATCCATGCTTTGTCAGTGAAGGGGCTGAGGTGATAATTGAGGATGTAGTCACGGGAATGGAAAGGTGGGTATTAGTCGCAGTGGAGAGACATGATTTTGTTTGATACTGAACACCATGTTGTTGAAGGCTGCAATTTCCAGAGGAAGCTTGGGGGGATGCTGGAACAGGGCTTTGGGTCTCTAAGCTTCTTCTGCATTCTGAAGACCTCCATCGTCCTGTTTTGGTGCACTAAACTCTGGCAAGGACCCTGTACGTCGTCCTTTTTTGTCTGAGTTTCTCTGAGCGGCACAATGGTCTTTCTATTTTCCTGCAGTGTTTTCGGGTCTGTCAGGAATTTGTAGTAACATTTTATTTGACTGCTTTATGCCTGCCTTGCATACTTCTTTGGTTGAGCGCAACAAGATATCCAGGGTCCTTCTAATCTTGAGATGAAAGGAGTTTATCCAAAGTTGGTGCAGTCTCTGCTTTTGGGTTCAGGAACTGGAAACTGTCGCAAATGTTTGCAGATGATAATTTGCTGGATTGTCTACATGAGACCTTTGGGTTTAACTTTGTTGGTTCCAGCTGGGAATCTAAACGTCTTCAGTCTACCAGTGATGAGGTTGTTTGTCCAGAATTGTTTCGATTTTAGTGATGGGAATATTCAAGGTGAAGATTTAGTTTAGGGCGTGACCCTTGGTGTGGATGGAGCGATTGATTGTATGTAAGAAGCCAAGGTTAGGCATCTAGTTTGCACGAAGGGTTGTCAATCCAAGTCGACCGCTATGGCCGCTCTTCCTGCTTTTGAGCAGGAGTTGTGTGTTCTAGCAGAGTGGCCGATATGTAGTCCAGATCATGATAGGACTGTTGTGGTTTAGGATGCATGTTGTCTGCAAATGTGCAAGAGAATCTTAAATCTTGGTTGGTATGATTGAATAGGTGCAGGGACTAGGAAAGATCATCACCTATACTCCTCCTGTCTTGGCAGTAATTATACAACTAAGTCTTGATGATGGCCAAGATCATACAATTGTTCTCTCCAGTGAAGATGTCCTTGCTTTCTTGTTAGAGAAACAAAAATATTCAGGCCAAAGGAAAACATTGTTGTAGATGGGAGGGGGAGTTGGAGATGGCTCTGGGAATATTTGAGGTGAGCGGAGAGAGTGATGGGCATGGGGTAACGGAGGGTGGGAAATCTTAGTCTGGGATAAAGTGGGTTGGTGGCCTGCAGGGAGCTATGGTTTGCAGTTGTGAGTAGTTGGTGTGATCTTCCTCTTTGATCAGGGGCATCAGCGTCTCTTCCTGTGAAGAGAGCAGCTAATGGTTCTGTTCTGATGGTGGACCTGGTTTTGCATCAGTGAGGGCTATGACAACTGCCCTAATTTGATGTGACGCAGACCGATCAGCTTCACAAACAGAAAGCAAAGGTTTGAACCATTTTCACATGGTTGTGAGCATTTTCCCGTGTCTTTTGGAAACGCATCTGCTATCCAAGTGGTTAGCAAGGCACTACATAGAATAGTTCAGTTTTGACTGGATTCAAATTCAAATAGTTTTGACACATCCACTTGATTTAGGCAACAAATTGTGTGTTCTGCATGTGTGGTGGCATCTATTTTAAATTAGCCTTGGTTTCATCTCTGTGCTGAGAGCACAAAAAGAACATTTTCATTGGTTGACATCAGTGGAAGTAAAACTGCCTCTAGCATCAAGGTTGTCTGTGCAGACAGGAGCTCACCTTGAAAAATCTGCGAGGAAGAGACAGCGGGTGAGGCCTGTTGCCTCGGAAACTAATATAGGGACACATCTTTGTTACTCAAATCTCTGCCTGCTGTGCTGGCAATAATGACACCAGGGATAAACCTACCACTACATGTTTATGTACCTTATTTTGAAGTTTTGTGATTTTCCAAAATCTGCAGAAAACCACTTGGAAAGTGGGGGTAGGAGATACATGGAAGCATATGGGGGGAGTTAGTTAAAACCATCTATTGGGTGATGTCGTGAGCCAATAGGACAATTAAAACCAATGCATTTTGGAGCTATTGTTTGGACACCGAGAGGGTGCAGATCGCATCGACTATGGTGCCAGTCCAAAACACTGCTCAGATAGCTGGGCTAGTGGAAAACTTATCAGCGGAATGTTACACTGCCATAATTGATATAAGTGCCAAACCTGGGTAGTAGAAAACAAAAATATATATTGCATACCCCAGTCTAAATGCACCACGGCGGATACCATATGGTATACTTTAAAATTGTAAGAGTGCAGTTAGGTGAGTTTTTAAATATTGATATTTTAGTATTGTTAATGTTTGAATGATCAAGTGATACTTATGTATTGATGTGAAATGGTAAAGCTGTGATGAAGTGGAGATGAAGCTACTTAATGATGATGTATTGATTAGAGCTGGTACATTTGTATGATAAATGTAATAATGATAAATGAAATAATTTGTGTAAAAGTTCATAAAAGCAAATAAATTATTATATAGTTAACAGCATTCACAGAATTACCAGGGTGGCGTTGCATAAGTGAGGGAACGGAGAAATAAGTGCATCGAACAAACGGGGATATGATGCGAAGGTATGGCTACGATGACAACATATATTGAATGGCCACCAGCTAATCAGATCCATAGGCCAGCGGATTGATGATCCGGATACTAGTCCATATTGTGATACTTCACTGGAGAAAGCACCAGTGTTACAGCAAACCTTGTTATTGTCATGGACCATGCATCTTGTAGGAAAGGAAAGCACTATCAAGTTAATGCCGTGCTATTGTCCGAAGGCCTGGCTGAGCAGGCAAGATTTGAGTTTTCTTTTGATTCGCTATCAAACCAGTTCTGTTCGGATACCTAGAGGAATCCTATTAGTGTCTCCAAAGCAGCAAATGGGGGATCCCGCTATGGTGGTTCTTTTTGGACTTGGGGGTGGACATCAAGTTGTGATAGGCAGATGTGACGAATCTCTGGATGTCGTCCCTTCTCTCCTAGAGGGAGGCCAGGGAGATGCAGCTGAGACCCGATAGATCCCCCTGGGGGTGCTCCTCAGCGGGTGGTTATTATGGGTAGGGATACCCCCTCTGGGACTAGGGATGACTATTCGGGGAGAGCGCGGTATACTTCAGCTATACCACAATCTCCCCCCATCCTGTTGCCCTGTGCATGGTACCATAAATCCCCATACTTCCATGTACTTATGTAAGGTATATACTCCAACCTCCCTTAAATCGAGGAAGAATAGGGACTACCTATATGAGTCATGTAGGAAGACTGGGGCGAAGAAGAACCCAAGTAACCCAGTTGAGAATGCTAACATCAGTATCAAGATGAAGAAGAGGCGCAGAGCAAAGAAGAACGCTCCACAGAACCAAAACTAGCATTCTAATCAATACGGACAATCTGTGGGGAACTGGAACATAAAAAGGGAAGAAAGATTGAAGATGGCGTTCAGCACACCCATGAGGAGCCGCAAGCAGGTCCATGGTGTGGCAGAGGGAAACCCGGAGAACCATGATGCATGAAACTGAAGCCTCCGAAAAGGAAGGACCCTTCCCCCAACTGGAAGCAGGCTGCCGGTACCGACAGAAGAGACTGGACCATGCAGTCCATGTCGGGAAAGCAGAGCACCGGGGAAAAGAAGCTCTGGAGACACTAGGTGGAGCAGACTACACGGAGAGCGTGGGTTGGAAGAGAGAGTACCCAGGACCGGACAGAGCCTGAACAGAAGCTTCCTGAAGGTAGGGACTTGCCAGGGCTCGCTGGTGGGGACAGAAGAAAGGCCTGAGGCCATATAAGGAAGGATGAAAGTACCCTAGAGAATTGGGCTGAGAATAAACCCTGGGAAAGAGACTGAACAAATAGTTATGAAGTAAGTGTCTGGGGCCCCCAAGTAGAGAAGAGAAAGTATAACAGTTGGACTGAGAAGAAAGCCTGGGAAAGGGACTGTGAACTAATAATTGCACCTGAAGTAAGGGCTTGGGACCCCCAAATACAGAAAAGGAAAAACAGTTGCATGAACAATAGCAGTACCTGGCAGGTTAGTGAACCAAGTCTGCTATACGATCTGCAGAGAAGCCTGAGAAAGACCAGGGGAAGGGAGTAATTCCCCCTGGTGTTGGAAGACACCGGAGAAAAGCCGGGAAAAAGGAAGTCATTTCCTCTGGCATTGTGAGAAACCTAAGAGGACCAGAGGAAGGGGGTCATTCCCCCTGGTGTTGCGAGAAGCCAGAGAAAAGCCAGGGAAAAGGAAGTCATTTACTCTGGCATTGTGAGCAACCGGAGAAGTACCAGAGGAAGGAGGTCATTCCCCCTGGTGTTGCGAGAAGCCAGAGAAAAGCCAGGGAAAAGGAAGTCATTTACTCTGGCATTGTGAGAAACCTGAGAAAGACCAGGGGAAAGGAGTCATTCCCCCTGGTGTTGGAAGACGTCCGAGAAAAGCCGGGAAAAGGAAGTAATTTCCTCTGGCATTGTGAGAAACCTGAGAAGTACCAGAGGAAGAGGGTCATTTCCCCTGGTGTTGCGAAAAGCCAGGGAAAAGTAAGTCATTTACTCTGGCATTGCGAGAAACCTGAGAAGGACAAGAGGAAGGGGGTCATTCCCCCTGGTGTTGCGAGAAGCTAGAGAAAAGCCAGGGGAAACGGAATTTCCAATGGCATTGTGAGAAGCCTGCAAAGAACCAGGGGGTGAAGGGCATACACCCTGGTGGTGAAAAGACATCACAACTGGTGTTGTGCAATAGGCACCACACAGAAGGAAGCCTGAACAAGATCCAGGGGAATAGTTCTACCCCTGGGATAGAAGCAGAATCCTGGAGAGAGAAGAAAACCTTCAGGGATCCAACATTAACATCAGTAATCAAAGTCAATAAGGAATGCTGTTTTGGAACTTTGATTTGAACCAAAATCTTGTAGTCCTCTTTAAGACTTTTTACTTGGAACTTTGTTTTCAAGTTGGAAAAGGATTGTGACCTGGGGAAGGAAGTCATTCCCTTGGGGAACAATCCCTTGTTTTACTGGAACCAGAGTCATCTCTCCAGAAGGGAGTCATTCTTCTTCTCTGAGAAGACTCGCCAATCCTTTAGTTCAGTTCTCCGTGTAAAGGAAGGAAATAGGTTTCTGACACAGGACGGTGGACTTGTTATTTTCTTTGACATCCTGGCAGCGTCTTTAGTGGTTTTGGTTGATGCAAGGAAACCCCCTCTTGGAACATGGGGTAAAAGATCTCCCTCCCCGGTTCCCTAATATCCTGGAAAGTTTCCTTCCCCCTGAAAATCGTATATTTTGAAAACTCAGAGGTTCCAACCTCCGCATCATTCCACCAGGACAAAATCCAGTATAGAACAACAAAGAAAACCAGAAACCCTTGCAGTTGAGAGTGCCACTTCCTACCTAGGGAGGGGTGGAATATGGAAACCACTGGAAGAAAGATCTGGGGCAATTCCCCAAGACAAGAAAACCAGTGTCAAAACTCCCGTTGGGGGAGGAAGCACCAGCGACCTTTCCCTTTGGAAAGGGATTGTGACCTGGGGAATGGAGCCAATCCCTTGGGGAACAGTCCCTTGTTTTACTGGAACCAGAATCCGCTCTCCAGAAGGAGGCCATTCATCTGCACTAGGAAGACTCCCTGATCCTTTAGTTTAGTTATTAAGTGTAAGTGAAGGAAATAGTTTTCTGACGCAGGCTGGTGGGCTTTTTTATTTTCCTGGACATCCTGACAGACTCCTTAGAGTTTTTGGTTGAAGCAGGGAAACCTGTCTTAGAAGAAAGGAAACGTAAGGAGTGTTTCTCTTTATTTTTATTTTTCTTACCAATGAAAACCTCCAGCCAAAAGAATGCCACGTGTGTCGGTCTCCTCCTTCGACACCCTTGCATAGACCTGAGGTTCTTTTTGAGGGAGTGTGTGCTGATGCTTGAGTTGAGGCCAGTGTTTGCTGGCAGGTTGTGAACCAAGCAGAGTGCTATGTCGTGGATCCTTTGTTTTAATCATGAGCCAACGAGGGGCCTACTATGATATGATAGGGTATTTAAAACCAGCTTAATACCCAGCGGTTTCTAAGCGCGGACCCGTGGATCGAACCTGTGATGCTCTGCGTCGTCTTCCAAGGCGAGCACGTTGACCCTGAGCCATCCTTCTGAGACAACTCTATACTAGAAGAGGAGAGTCAATCCCATGCATTTAGGGAAAATGTCTTCCTGCCAGCTTTGAACTATCATTCTAGCTATCACCCAGGTTGTCATTCTTGAGGGTGGAACTGAAAGGTGAATTACATCGACTCAGGGGAAGGAATTGCCCAAGCCCAGAATGCATTGCTGTTGAGATTTGGACTGCACCAATTGAACGGTAGAACTGAACAGTGTCATGATTTAGATTAAAGAAGTAAAGTGTCCCATGCCGTAGCTGTGCTTCATAAACAGTTTGAATTGTTGGAGAAAGTAAACTGTTTTTCTTAATGGAGGATGCCCGATTGTTACCACATTACGCAAATGACACTTTGTTAATTGAAGCACTGCTGTTTGTTGAAGTTTGAAAACTATGATTTCACTATGTATTCCTCTTTCAGCATTACAAGATGCTTCAGAAACGTCTGACGGATCTCGACAGTGATTTTGGCTTGCTCCCTGTACACAACGGTAGGTATTTCAAATTAATTGCTCTCACAGATGTGGAAACAAAATAATTTAAAGTTCGAATCCTTTGGACATGTTTTACATTAATAAATGTCCATATAACGTCAAACACAGAAAGCATAATTTAAATGTTTTTGTTTCAAAGTGATTTCCTTAGGTTTATAACAATGTATACATACACTGACAACATTATAACTGTATTGAACAGTATACAAAACGTACACTGCTTAGACTTAGACCATACACTGATGAGTCAATCAATGACTGTGCAAATTCAAATCTACATTGCTGTGCAAGTATATGTGCATTGCTGTTGCTCATTCCAAATTTTATAAATTAAAACGTTCTCGCCCCATGATTTCATTTCTGTTTCACTCGTTTAAATGTTTCAAGATACATTGGGTAATCACTAAGCTATGTATTACTAAATATTGATTTAAAATATCTTTATATTTTATAATGCTCTGTGCATCTCTTGGGGCAGAGCAACATTCGAGTATTTGTCCCCCACCTTTTTCTTCTGTGCATGGCAGGAGATATTGAAAGGCTCCCTACTGTTGGGTTCATGCTTAGCAGAGGTTCTGAACCCCTGCCTATTCTAGTCCTGCACTAGAGGGTGTGACCCTGCCACAACTATGCCTTTCACAAGTTGCAAGAGTGATTACCCTCCACCATCTGGCCCCTTTGACCTTAGTAGGAGAGACTGTGCCCCATGCATTGCTCCCATGTGCCAGGTATTTGCGTTCATACCAGCAGAGACTTAGTCCTGCCCCTACCCTGCAAATCCAAGTAGGATAAAGTAAGCCTGTGTCCCTTTCATAAAAGTCAACGTAGGTTGGATTCCTTCCCAGCTGCATCCATAGCAAGAGAAGCTAAGACCTACTACTGACTTCGCTTGATGGGAGAGACTGTCCCTTCCCACCTCTATCCAGGTTTTCCTAATGTTCTGGTATTAGGACACATGTCTCGACTATGTTGACTGTTTCATCGCTGCAATAATAAAAATGTGCATCACTGTAACTAGTTCTCTTTCCCTAGGCTTGTGGCAGTCCGCTGCAGATACTTCGCACAGTCTCCTTGCACGCCTTGCCATTGTTCACATGGTTCATGAGGCCAGGTAAGGACAAGAGCTGGAGACCTGATTGGGCCACAGCACTGGCCATCAAATTATGATCCGGTGTCGCTAAACCAAGGTGCCCTTGGGTACTCTACATTTGGAAGAGATGGATGACGTCCCATGCTCACCTAACTTTTTTAACATGTAAATTCCCCAAAGCACATCTACCTCTAGTTAATGATTCCTGATGTTTTGAGGTGATGCATTCCAGTAATGGGATGGGCGAGATCTTGGATCCTTGAAAACCTCTTCATTACAAACCCATTACAAAAAGAATTACAAAGCCCCTGGGATAAATGTTCAAAGCATTCAGGTGTTTTCGTTAAAAAAAGCATCCATGAAATTAAATCAATAGCATAATTCTGAACGGCTTGGGATGGAAAAAGGACATTAGTCTTCCTGTAAAAGCAAAGACCGAACCAGAACCCAAGTATTGACTACACGAAAAGCTCTAACACGTGATGTTTCAGGAACATTTTGTTGAGTTCAAAGAAGTCATAAATGTTTTTAAATTCCATTGAAAATCTTGTTGTTGTGAGCCACATCAATAGCGGCCTTCTGTTAACCGAGCTTGTTCTTCATCGCGCAACTGGATTGTTTAGTTGCTGACACGGGGTCTGGGGAACACATTGAGCACTATTTGAAAAGTGTTGAGTGCCCCTATCTTTTTGTGAAGTGCAATTTACACCGTTATGTAGTGCAGTAACACCCAGCTTGGAGGGAGGGCTGAATTGTTGCTTTCTGCCGCTGTTCGGAAGCTGATCACCTTCGGGGGGTTTTGTCTTTTGCTTCAGGGGTTTGGATGTGCATGCTCAGACGTTGAATCGATTTGCTGCGCAAGGAGATGAGGAATCTGTGAAAGTCCTGGAGGTAATCTATACGGATGAAATCACCCACGTGGCAGCCGGCCTGAAATGGTTCACCCACATCTGTGCCGAAGAAGAGCGGGTAGGGCAGTCCCTCATTACTGATGATTGCCTTCCTAATAGACCTATTTTTGTATTCTGCTGACAGGGATGTCTACTTCTGAAGGCACGAGTTATGAGTATCTGGAGTTTGGAGGAATCGCGGTCCCCTGCACGATCAATTTGTTTGGTCGGTTGATCAGTTATATCCTGCAGCCTGACACATGGTTTGCTTGGGAAACAAAACTCCGAAGTTCCCAATAGTATACCGGATTTGGTGAGTAGGCAAACCTTGTTTAGCAATGGCGCTGGAGAATGGTTGAGACCATGATTGCGATTTCTGATTAAAGGAAGTCTGCAACACTTTGCTCGTGTTATCATACAGAAAGTATTCTTGTAATTTTGTTTGTTTGCAATAGAACCAAAATGGTAGCACAACTGTGCTAGGAGGATGTGAGAAAAGCCAACAAGTGTTTCGATCGAAGTCTTTGTCAAGGCAGTGGGCGAGTGGGTATCTTGGGCCTGTAGGCTGGTGCAGTACCGGTTCTTAGTAATGGGCTGAATAGCCACTGATTGTCGGATGACGGACGGAAGCTCTGTAATGCGGATCACCATGATCGACAACCACTCACCCTCTGCCTTGACAAAGACTTCGGTCGAAACACGTGTTGGCTTTTCTCACATGCTCCTAGCACACTCGTGCTAGCATTTTGGTCCTATTGCAAATAAACAAAATTACAAGAATACATTCTGTATGATAACACAAGCAAAGTGTTGCAGACTTCGTTTAATCAACAATTGCAAACATGGTCTCAACCATTCTCCAGCGCGTTGCTAAACAAGGTTTGCCTACTCGCCTACTTCTGAAGGCAGCCAATTACCAGTAGTGGGATGTAAAAGAGAATCTGCTCTAAAGACTGTGTCTGTGAGAAACGCCAAGGAAAACACAGAGCCCCTCACTCAATGAAGAGAGGAATATGCTAGTCCGATCAGTGTCATTGGGTTTTGTACTGCGCTCCACTGCCATTTGCATGGCATCTCTCTGCTCATCTTATCTACCTCTGGGCGTGGTGGAAAGAACAGGTAGGCTCAAAGTTTACCATTTGACATAGTAGGAGCCTCGTTTGAATAAGCTAGTAGATACTGTTAGCTCTGAGCAAGGGGGTTATCTTTAAACCCATTATCATTATGTATGGACTTTATAAAACATGAACCTAGCTAGGGGACATTTTGCATTAAAGCCCTGGTCAGAAGGGACCTGGCTCAGATGAGTAGAAAACAACTGCTGCAAAGAGGAATGTATCAGATTTTCTTTTTTTTACAGATGCAAACCATAGAGAAGCAGCCTGAACCTCTTTATCTCTGCAATCCATCCATTTTCCGGGCTGGATGGGAGCTATACAAATCCGATTTGATTAATAGTCAATAGAAAAAGATTTCTTTTTCTGACTATTTTTCTTTGATTCTTTAAGTTCTTGTCAAAAAATGATGGTTCCAACATAGATACTCTGAAACAATCGGCATTCTCTGAGATTATGTCCCACTCTAAGAAATGTTTAGAATGGAGGATTTCAAGAGAAAGCGTTACTTTGGAAAAGATCGACTGCCATTGCATAACGTTTAAAAACCACGCTTCATGAAAGTTGTAGTTGATAACGAAATCTATTGCAGTTAAGCTTCCCCCTCCCACCTAATGGCCTTCTCGTTTTCAAGACTGTCATGTAAGGCGTATAAAAAATGGCCAGTTTTGTGCTGTTGGCCAGGTAAAATGATAAATACAGAAGAATTCAAAGTGGAAATGGCAAATAATGAGGAGCCTCAGGAGTAGGGAGGGAGATGCGAATCTAAACAAATCACAACTCGATCTAGTCCTGTAAGATTCCTTGAAATCCAAGGATTCCTGTGGCCAGGCTAAGCCGTATGTTTAGTTCTGCTGGATTGTGCCACAAAGTCTGCAGCAGGACAGCTCTGCATTCAACTTAAGCAAAACAACGTTACTGATGCCCATTTTATCTCAGGTGTTTGGTCCCCTTAGAAGATCACTATTAACAGGGGTACAATTTAGTGGCTGAACTTGGTAGACCGGTCTGCTACACCGGTGGTGTGACACCTTGCACTGCTACAGCTCCACTTCAAGCCATGAACCAGTTGAGTGGTACTTTCAATGGTATGCTAAGGAGGGATGTGCAGAGCGAAACGGCCAAAGCTGGAAGAAACTGATTCTATACTTCTGGTTGCTTATGGATTTCCCCCTTCACCTCCTCCACCTCCTACGAATTTCCCATGGGGTCCTATGGACTCCATAAATGGGGACTGACACCGCCTACCATCACTTGTAATCCATCACTAATTCCACCTGACCAAGTGGCGGTACAGCCGAAACTCCACCAAACCCGTAATGAAAGTTGTGTTCTCAGACCACCCAGGCACCGTGCAATGGGATATGGTAATCCTAGACCACCCAGGCACCGTGCAATGGGATATGGTAATCCTAGTCCAGGCGGGTCCATTGAGATGAAACTGCACAACACAGAGTGATCATCTTATTGAATTAGGAAGTGGTTTACCCAGACAGAAGTTACCCTGTGAAATGGTGCTGTCACAATAGCTATCAGACTTAGTGCTGCCTGGGAGGGAATTGAGGAAAACATATGACTAATTCTATCCCAGATTGCCTATTGCAGGGAATGCAAGGCTCCTCCATGAAGTAGGTAAATCTTTCCCCAGCATGTGCCATTTGAGCGGATCGGTTCTGGGAGTTGCAAGGGAAGATGTCTTTAGTTGAAAGAAAACTCATGATGGAGTGCCTTATATATAGTGTGGCAAGCCAGAGATGGGTTACAGACCAGGGGTTGTAATGTGGAATTTTATTAAATAAAAGAAATACCTAGTCTATCCCTAGGAACAATGGTAATGAGGATGTTCTCTACGCGAAAAAGTAAAGAAAATAATAAAATTAGTGCTTATTATGTCTTACAACTGTTCAGTCCTCTGTCCAAAACCTTATCTGCCCTACCCTCTCCCTACCACTAATGACCTAAATAACAGAACTTCTATCTAAGTTAGTTACGTTCACTAATTTAGGTGCTAGGTGGCTCGTCCCTGACTCGCACCCAATAATGTCTTAGCAGTCTCCTTCTCTTCAGGCTCGGGCCTGTTTGATAGTTCAAAGATCAGAAAAAAGTTCTTGGGATGCTCGGTGCCCAAAGAAAGACTCATACAGTTTGTGTTCCTCACAAAGTTCTGCTCCCTCTATGAAAATGTATTGTCTCCAGTTCCTCAGCTCGATGTAAGCTGTCTGGCTCTCCAGGCCTTATTGTTCTGGATTTGGATTCACCCGTTTGTACGAAATTCTCCATTGCAGCCCCCCAATAGGACTTGCGGTCCTCCAGGCCTTCTGGATATTGTGTCCAGTTCACGCCTATGTAGCATCATTTCCGTTTAATCTGCTTGTGGGTTATCCAGTCACCTAGGCTTTTATTATTGGGTTTCTTCCACCTCTTCATTCTGTATTTTATAGTCTCGCCCCTTTAGGACTATTCGGCCCTCCAGGCCAGCTAGCTTTTTGGTGGGGTTTACTCCCCTCTAGGGTAACTTCTGGTTCAACCCCTTTTGGAATATTCGGCCCTTCAGGCCTGCTGTCTCTTTTTTGCAGTTCAGCACTCCAGGGTTTATGCTTTTTGAGTTTGCATTACCCCTCTGTTCATTGTTATCTAGTTTCACCCCTCTTGGGCTATTCGGCCCTCCAGGCCTGCTAGTTCTCAGGTGCAGTTCACCCCTTTGTTGGATGTTGCCAGGGTCTAGCTCTGCAGGGCTTATCTCCCCATGCGTGGCTCAAATGGGGAGGTGGCTTCCTTGTACCTCACGGTCGGCTCTTCAGCATCGGCTCCACCCACCTTTGCTTGGCAGGACTTTGGTATCAGAATAGCTGGACGCTGGTGTGCTGCTGCAGCATGACTCTTCCCCTTTCGTGTTAATGACTCTGAATCTCTCGGGTTGTCGGCCCACCTGGGATCGGCAATGATCCGCAGGCTTGAGATCCCCTCACCTCCCTCGCCCCCCAGTATCAGGGCATGGTCCTGCCCCAAGGTCCCTCTCTGAAGGAAGTCGTGCCTTCTCTCAGCTGCTAGCACATGTTGCTCACCCTGAGGCGGGTTCTCTTTGGCTCTGTCTCTGCTTCCTTGTCGTAACACGAGGGAGCAGACAATTAGTTCCATTCTTCAGGTAAAGGAGCCAATAGCCTTGGGTCAGAGACCAAGCCTTTAAAGGGCCCTGTATGTTTTGATACTGTCCAGTTACTATATAACCTATGAATGTTTGGGATTCTGAATGCTAGTAGGATGTGTTAGCCGCTTAACTTGGGGTGTCCTTGTCCCCATAAGCTCCCAGCTGCCCTGTCCCCTAGGGAGTCTGTTGCGTAGCGGACTTGCCTCCTTAGACCCAAAGGTGGTGGCTGCCCCTAGGGAAGTTTGGCCGATTTCCCTAACTTCCTCACAAGAGACACTATAATACAACCTGTAAGATGTTGGTGTGAGCTCAGTACAGAGGTCCAGGATATTATAACTTTGGAAATGATTCAAACTCCCTTACTCAGAGGTACAAAAAAACCAGATCAAACTGGATATGTCTTTTAGATATTTAATGATTAACACGATCTGATGCACACCCCATTCCAGTTGTGGATCATAATCTGTTCTGGGAGCACTGCAGTTGCTTTTCTTTTTTTTTCCTCAAATTAAACTTTGTTGTTTTTCAATAAACAATGCACATTATGCCCAATATCAATGTCAAAATAACGATGGCTCCCGACAGACACTCCCCCCTACATAGACCCCTGTCCTGCTTGTGCTGTCACTACCACCTGACTCCATAAATCCTGCTCTGGATTGTCCAAATCATTCCCCTTTTCAATCCAGCACCTCTTTGATTTCTTGCGGCATAGACCACCGTACCTCCTGCACATTTGTAAACATTCAAGCTTTTACCGTCCCCTCAACCTGGCCATCTTCCTCCAACTCAGGTCTCTGTTGTCATATATCTGTTCCTGAATTCCCCCCCCCCCCCTCCCCATTCCATCTCAGCCCCTGCCCCTCTGCCATGTATGGATGCTGTAATCCTCTCCATCACATATATACTTTGCCCAACATTTATCCATTCCTTCTTTCCCTGGAGCAACAACCTCTTCCAATGCATCGCCAGGTAAGCCCTGCCCGCCAGTAGTAGAAACTGTGGTAGTTGTAACGGAGTCTTTGCCCTAGGGACACCCTCCAATTCCCTAACCCATCCAAGCACCTCATCCCAGTATACTTGGACCGACGCACAGCCGCCCTCCCCCTCTACCCCCCCATTCATGCCAGCAGAGAAGACTTGCTTCCGGGAACATCGTGGAGAGCTGTACTGGGTCATATTGCCACCTATGGAGTAGTTTAATCGCATGCAGCTTATATTGGCAGGCAATGGAACCCTGTACGCTCTGCGACAGATCTTGCCCCATAAGTGATCGTCCACTTCCATTCCCAGGTCACCCTACCATTTTCTGTGAAACTTCTCTGTGCTATCCATGCTTACGTCCAACAGCCCCAGGTATAAAGATGAGATTAAGCCTCTCATTTCTCTTTCCAAGTCCAAAACCTTTTCCAGGTGGATGAGCTCCCTTTGTATCATATCCTTCCAGGATTCTGCCGTAAGCACCCCTTTTAGTTGGAGGTATGAGAAAACAGAGAGTTTCCCTATTTCCAGCGCTGCTCCTAGCTCTACCAACGAGATAAACCGTCCATCTTTCCACAGCTGGCCAATCCTTGTTTGCCCCGCCTCAAACCAAGTTTGGAACCTGCCCAGGTATGGGATCTGGTCCCTCACTCCTGGAACCCATAGGTGGCTCATTAATGAGAGCCACGTCGTCACGCCCCTCATCCCCGACCCTTCTTCCAAATGTTCCAGATGACCCCCAGGATAGGATGTTCTCTAATCCTTCTCGGGATGCGGCCCCTCGGCACCCATATTCATTCCCCACCGTTCCCAGGCTAAGATAGAAGTTATCCAACTCCACTTATTGGGAGCCCCGCCATTCCCTAAGATGCGGAACAAGGATCCTGAGCTGTACCATATATACATCGTCCTTTCATTGCGTGATGTTTTTTCGCTGGGCTTTTTACCGTGAAATCTTTATCGAAATAAACACATCGAATTCTTTTGGGGGGGGTTAAAACATTTATTTGGGATGTGGGTTTTTGGTAATAGATATAAACTGAAAGTGAATGCGGGGTTGGGGGTGCAACCCCCACAAAAATAAATGTGAAAAAATTCGGTGGGTTGTTTCGATAAAAAATTCGCTGTAAAAAACCCAGCGAAAAAACATCCCGCGATGAAATGACATGGAACCGTTACATAAAGGTAAATGTCTGGGAAACGTACACCCCCTGCCCCCGTCCTTTGGGAGAACCGGTATTTCCAATGCCACCCTGGCTTTTTTCCCCTGCCACAGGAACCAAAGGAGCCGATCCTTAATTTCTCGAAATAATGAATCCAGGATGTGAATTGGGAGCATCTGGAATAAATAGAGCATCCTGGGGAGGAAGTTCATCTTTATGGTATTCACCCGCCCCAGCCATGAGATCGTCAATCTGCCCCATCTTTCCAGGTCGTCGAGTAACCTTGCTAATAGAGGGGGGAAATTTGCCTCATATAGACCCCCCCATTTCCCTTGTGACATTTATCCCCAGGTACCGCAGCTTATCTGTCTCAATCTTCATCCCCAATGCGGCCAAGCTCTGCCTATCGTAGTCACCCTCTGGGTCTAATGGGAAGAGGATTGACTTTCCATTGTTGATTTTAAAGCCTGCAAACACCCCGGCCTGCAAAAAAGCCTGCTCTACTATTCCCACCGACGCTGGGACCGAGGAAGCTGGGTTTCTAAAATGCAATAAAATATCATTGGTGTGTCGGCCCAACTTGTATTCCACTCCTCCCATGATAATACCTTCCACGCGGAGGTCATTCCGCAACCTCTGAGCCAGAGGCTCTAAGGACAGAGCTAAAAGTAGCATTGAGAGGAGACATCCCTGTCTGGTACCCAGACCCAGTCACAACCACCTTGAGGAATTAGTGAGCTAGAGAATCTGGGTAAGGCCCTTGTAACCGGGACTAATGTCCGGCAGAGGGACTTCCAGGACCCGCCTTGTTTTTTGGGCCCACAGTAACATGCACAAGCGAAAGCTCAAGTGTCTCCTGCTTGCAGAGTTTCCTGAATTTCCTCGAGCCCGGCACCTTGCATCTTTTCGGCCCTGGTATGCGCTGTGCTTGAGGCCCTTTGACCCTCCTTCTGATGCGGACTCCACTTTCCCCATCAGCTCTTTGGTGACCCTGTGTATATCGTCCTGTGTGACCAGTTTGTAGTCGTATCCCACCTTGAAGGAGATGGAAAAGGGGAAGCCCCATAGTTATCGTATTTCCTTGTCCTTCACCCATTTTGTGAGGGGTGCGCATAAACGTCTCTTCGCCAGCGTGAGGACAGGTCTTGAAAAATCACAACTTTTGCGTTGCCCAGAGCCACGGTGCCATCCTGCTCGACCTTTCCAGTATTTTCTGTTTATCAGGGAAATTATGGAAGCGGGCCAACACAGGATCTCGGCCTGCTCTACCTGCTCTGTGCACCCTATCAATTTTGGGCATGTCGATGGTGTCATCTCCAAACAATGCTTTCGCCGTTTCATGGACGAACCTGCAGAGGTCTCTCTGTTTCAACCTCATTCTCAGGTACCCCAAAGAATCGCAGGTTGTTCCTCCTTTCTCGGTTCTCAAAATCATCCATTGCAAGTGTCATTTCCCCCTCCCTCCTCTTCAGTTCTGCCATTCTGATATCTATCCGAGTCTCTAGTGTTTCAAGGGAGGACTGATGGTTTTCCACTGCTTGCAACCTCTCGTCCATTGCATAAAAACGGACTTAATCTTGTCCACTTTACCACTGATGTCCGCCCTCATTCCTCAGATTTCCTCTAGTAATGAGGCAATGTCCCTCTTTGTGGACACTGGGTCCCCTCCTGCATCTTCCTTTCGTTAGTAGTGTTCCGGTCCCGCGGGTATTCAAACCGTTCCAGTGCCCCTTGATTCAGGGCAGGGGGTACCCCCCCCCTCCCCCCAGTCACAACTGCACTCTCAGTAATGGCCTTCCTTAGCTTTTCTGCAGAACTTGTCCTCCTCACTTGTGGCCCCCCAATAGTCCACTGTGTGTCATGAGCAGCTCGCCCCACTCCTCTAAAAGAATGGCACCTGTGGTCTGCCTACAGTCCTCAATGTTTTAGACACATCAACCATTCCGGTAGGTGGGCACACGCCCCTGGCTACGGCCTGGGGCCCACACCTTCCCAGGTAGGTCGGAGACTCTGTGTGGGTTTTGCCACCGTCCGGGGGCTCTCCCAAAGTCCAATGGCTGACTTCTCTCTTTCGTCCGGACTTCCAATCCCGTCCGGACTTCCAATCCAGTCCGGACTTTTAATCCAGCCCGTACAAGGAGGCCCCACTTATCCCACGTTGGGGACCAACTTCAGCTGGGCCCTTTGGTTTGGGCGAGCGCCCTGTGCTCAGGAATCCTCATGCCCTCCCCGGGGCTTGTCTGTCCCTCCTCAGTGTTTACTTGCGCCCTGTTACCTCCTGGGTTTTGCGCGCTATATCAAATAAATAAACAAACAAACTTCAGGTGAGGCGGGCACATGCCCCTGGTCCCATCCAGGGGGCCCACACCTCTCCTCGCTGCTCCTGACCCATGGCCTCCACCTCCAATCAGGCCCTCAAGGGCGCTCCTCTCCAGATTTCATGGAGGGGGTTTCGCCTCAACCAACTGCTTCTCTGAGTCAAACTCCACACAGGGTGGGGAGGCAACTTCCCGGCTCCTCTCACCTCACCAACTCAGATGGGGGGGCGCACCCCGCCGTGGCCCACCGGGGCTCAGATAGTGACTCCTCACCTCCTCTCACCTTGTGATGCTCCAGCGCCTCACCGCCCAAGGCCAGCTCTGGGGTGCGGGGGGAAAGGTCAGAGCCCCCAGCTACTGGTCTTCCTTACCCCAATGCCAGTCTCCACATCACCGTCTCATCAGTGGGGTGGGGGCCCTAGGCTGCTACTGTCACCTTCCAGCTCCCTGCGTCGTGCACCCTCTCCAATCAGCCCCTGGTGTAACTTTAGGCCTTCAGGACGCCGGGCCCACAGTGAGAGCTGCTGTGGAGCTCTGTGTCGGGGAAAGCACTTTTGCTTTCCCGCTATGTGTTCTGCCCGCCGTATCTGTGCCTCTAATGCTCACCAACAGAGGGGTCCAAAAGTCAGCTTCCCAGAGGGTTGAGGGGGGTCCCAAGTGGTGGCACACGCCACTTTTTGGCCCGTTTTGCCAGGAGTGGACCGCTCAGGCTGCTATCATGAGCCCCCCCTGGTGGCCTCCGCAGTTACTATTTCACTGGGTAAATACAGAGTGATGCTGGTGTGCAGGTGCCACTCCTATGGTCTACTTTCCCAGGCAGTTCACGGTACTGTCCAGAGAAAGTACAGCAGATGGGGGTTCTTAGCTGACGGAATCAAATTCCCATTGCCGCCTGACCGCAGCGTCTAGCGCCAACACTGCATCAGTGGTCTAGCTTTTTAATAGATTTACAGTTCATTTAACTTCAAGAGGAATGCTTGAACTATTCAAATGCGAGTTTAATAGCTTAACATTAGCTGAGCGGCAGGATATGTAAAATGTTCAGGTCATCGGTTTGAACCCTCAACCTTTCATTGTTTGCTATTTTACATCCCTGTGCATGGAATCATTATTTACTATGTCAGTTGGAAATATAAAAGTTGAAATAATTGCATTTCCCAAATTCTTGAGTTCTACTTGTACACAAGCATTGCTGAGCATTCAAGCTTATTTCTTTTGACATCTCTACACAGGATCCTCTGTCCACCTTCCACGAGCTTGTGCCATTATACTTCAAAGGCTACCTAAAGCCGCCGTTCAACACCGAAGGCCGGCAGAAAGCTGGCATGACTGAGGAGGTATCGTCTTATAGTCCATGTGTTGTCCCGTGGCATACTGCATACGTTATAGTGGCATCTTCTCAGCTCCGCTTGCATTTGACCACATGCACGATTCATACATTTACTCTGAACTCATTTGGGGTTGGGGGGGACAGAAGCAATCTTATATGTCCCACATGAGGCCCTTAGCCTCGTGGTGTCCAAATAGCTCTTATCTCTCTCTCTCTCTCTATGTGTGGCTTCATGTATGCTCCCTATACAATTCCACACTATTTCACCAATCTGCACCAAATGTTGCACAGTCACCTGTTCGGACCCTGCGGACATTAATGGCTACATGACATTTGGAAACCCTACTCCTTTCCCCGGATTTTAGAAATAGTGAAAATGTGTGTGTGGCTTTGCGTATGTTCTCTATACAATTCCACACTATTTCACCAATCTGCACCACATTGTGCAGTCTCCCTACAGACATTACTGGCTACGTGACATTTGGACGCCTCTTTCTGGATGGAGCAGCTCCGTGAGTAGTTCAGCTGCGTGTACTGTTTGGACATTACTTTCCAATTCGTATGGTAGAACTCGATGTGTGGAACGATATTGACAGTACACCGCTTCCAGTGGTTGTGTCCTGTAACGGTGAAGGGGATCAAGTGAGGACTTGAGAAGCAATATTTGATTTGGCTTTGGTGGGTGGGGGGCCTCTTGGTCAATGCGGAGACGGAATACACTAAAAAGGAATGTCCTTGGTAGAATCCAACTGCTGACAATCCAAAATTAGCCTGACTGTGCATTATCAAAACTGTGTAAGACCCGCACAGGGTTCTCTCGCCTTCTCCAAAAAAAGAAAAATCACCACCTGCGACGAATGCCCTATGTCCCAGAAACAGTGTAAGATGTATGTCTCCTGCACCTGCTTGAGAATAATATTGTGTCTGATTCTTTTTCTTACAGTGGTACCTGCCCCTGGTGAAGCCTACCCATTGACCATGTGTGGTCAATGTCCCGTCCGGGAGTAGGATCAACTTGGCGGCATCCTGAAGAACAGCGCGTGATCACAGCTATCAAGTGTCCTGCTGTTCATTGCAGACATCCCGTCCCCTTCCTACCATGGGCAACGTATGATGATAGGAACCTGGATGCCAGGAAATGTAGAGGAGAGCCTAAAATCCTAAAGAAGCGACTGGAGCTTGTTCATCTTGCAACTGCAGTGGCAACCTCGCTTTGAGTCTGGTGGACTTTATTTGAGACTAACTTGACCACTGAGGAATCGCAATGCGACCACACAAACCCTTTTATGTTATTTAATTATTGATATTGTATTTATATTCGGATCCTTTGCCATTAGATCATGCTGCGGATGCCAGCAGGAGGCTACACCTGTGTTTTTGGAGTGGTGCGACTGATGGTCTACGGACACAAAATGGTCCTCTGTGGCTTGAACACTTAACCGGACAGACTCGCGACTGCTGGGAGAGCAGTATTTGGTGCATCACAAACTGAAGCCGTGGCAAAGAAAGAATGTGCAGACACAAGCCACATGGAAGTACTGATGTGGACACTAGTGCACCCGAGACACACGTCTCAACCCACCCCTCTCCATCAAGCATGTGCCAGGAACACAACCACCTATTCCTTCTTGTGGTTGAAGGGGCGTGAGAAAGCCTTGCATCTACCATGCTTAATATTAACCTCCCAATGTCCTTTATCTATTGACCCCAAAGGCGGGACTCTTGCATAGAGACATTGCCCGTCCTGCTTTCCTTATTTAAACCGGGATGATTTTTCACTGCGCGTCTATTTATTTTTTAGACTTGGACGAAAGAGGACTCATTCTGTTAAATGGGTCTGCGACGTGTGGGGTTGGCTCACCGAATACGAGAAATTGCAAAAGTACTTTCTGTTGAATGGGGATTGTGTTTCACTTAATCACCAAATATCAAGCTTTTATAATGTGCCAAATTAGCACCGAAGTGGTCTCTGAGAACTACATTTAAAACAGTTATAAAAAGGAGTGCTTAATTAAAATACTTATATTTCTTAAATTAAGTCTCCATCCTTGATATATTGTTTTTTAATGAAAATTAATTTTCAGCAAAAGTGGTTGCATTTCAAATGTTGTTCGCTTTTTGTACAGAAAATAAATGTGAAATACTAGATGTGCCTGGTGCATCATGTACTGATCTCTACCTCACTCTGGGAGTTGCCCTGGAAAGTGCCTGTTTGCTCGGCATCCCAGCCATTGCTGATAGAAATGCGACCAGAGAAAAAACGCAGCTATCTCGAGGGGGAGTGGTAACTGGTTTTTGTGGGCTCAAACTAGGAGCACTGTAGTGACCGAGGCATCCCCTGAGGTGGGGCCTGCCCTGTTATTTAGATGCATATATTGCCTTTGTGTGTGTCTTGCAGGAATGTCTCTATTATGCTAAGGGTATATTGCTTATAATGGGGCAAGGTGAGGGGGATGTGTATAGGCTCTGGTGGGGTTCTGGAAGCTCTTGTAAAGGTCCAGGCTGCATGGTGTACAACTGCGATTAGTGGTGCAGTGTATAGAAGATCATAGCCGCCAGCACACAAAATGAAACATTGGCTTGGTGCTAACCGAAGAAATAGATCATTGGTTTAAAAAAGTGTGACCCTTTTCCATGAGGATTTTTAAAAGAGAAAATAGTGTGTATTCTTGGCAAAAGAAGCTGTTCTTCCGATATGTAAAATCTGATTTGTCTTGAAGTCATGATGTACATGCTAGTTGTGCTAATTGGTTTATATGCATGGAAAGGTATTGCTCTAGGTACTCGCCCATATTTTTCACAACCAGGGACAATTTGATATTGGCCTTAACAAGTCAGTTCCCCATTGTGTGTTTTATGAGGCATTCGGTTTTGCCCATATTCAGACTGAGCCAGTTCAGGCTCTTCCAGAGTTCAACATGGTTCAAAATATGAATAATTGTAGCACGTACTGTCATTGGTGTAATTCTGAAACGTGATGTCATTTTCTCGGAGCCAATCCAGTAGTGGTTTAAGAGGGACGTTAAAAAGAAGAGGGGATAGACATTTTCCTTGTGGAACTCTGCAGTCAAGTTGATATGTTTTGGATTCAGATTGAAATCTAGACACAGGCCGCGCAGTCGGTTTAAAATGAAGAGAACCATCGTAAATGCTCTTTTGACAAATTAGCAACAGCTTTTGATTGTGACAGCAGGATGGTACAGTCCAAGGCGTCAAATGCTGCCGATGCATCGAGTAACAGCAAAAGTGCGAATGAACCAAGGTCCAGAATATGCAAGAGGTGATCTTTTACATGGAGTAACGCCATTTCTGTTTTAGTGATTCAAGTTAAGGTAGGACGCATTCTTCCTAAGGATGTCGAGCTGGAAGTGGGACTTGTGCCAGTAAATCAATTTCAAGTTGTAGTGACATTTCATTTTCAAAGATTTCTAGGTTTTTAGTTTTGTCTAAGGGGGTATGGGCTGGTCATGTGTAGGTTAGTGAAGCGGGGGGTAGGTAAAATAAATCAGTCTTCCATGCGCCTTGGCAGAGAGTATCATCCATGGTCCAGTCCTGGATTCTCTAGAGGAGTTTGGTAATATCGAAGTTGGTGTTTTCAGATTCATAATTTAAGAGGACCTGTGAATAGTCTGTGTATAGTTGAAATAATTTAGTCCAAAATGTCTGCCAAGGGTATAACAGACATGAAATAACCAGGGGAACAGGATGGATCGTGGGGGGATGCTGCAAGTCCTGTGAACGATTGAAGATTTGAACTCTCGTATTTTAACCTCGGGGGTATGGTCTTTAAGATAATTGGATCCAATCTACGACTTTTGGAGTGAGTGAGACCTTTTATTCACTCGCTCATGTGTTTTGACCCGATTTGGATTACATGTTTCCTCTGTTTTTGTAGTCTGACAAACTCGATAGGTATCTGTTTTTGTATAGTGACACACAGCACCTGACAGTGCAGTGACACAGAGAAATCCTTTAGATTTCTCATAAGGTTTAACTACCTTTTCTTGTGTGAACTACTGTTCCCAAGAATAGTAAAGTGAAATTGACTTTACTTACCTTTTCTCTTTGTGGGTCTAGCATACACCATCTTATGTGGAGTGCTGGGGAGGGTTAGTGGGGGGAGCGTTACCTAGTAGCCCCTTATCCTACATTCTGATGTAAAAATTGTTATGTTACCCTCACTACTTTAAATGGCTGGTGGCAGTGGTTTTATTTTTCTAGCATTGTGCTCAGCTGCAGTATAGCACCCATGGGTGACCATTCTTGTCAAAATGGCCCAGTCTTCTTTTTTTTGCCATTTTCTGTAATTGTGGTCTATCTTGGGTTTTACTCTGCGCGCTGAGCCAGGTTTGAGCCCTTTGTTCATTTTGCCTTTGGCGGGCTTCAGTCTTGAACCCGCCTCTGGCTCCAGTGTGTCTGGAAAGGCAGGATGTGAGGGAGGTGCCCGAAACTCCCCTGTCCTTTGTCTCTAGGAATGCATGAATGCAACCAGTCCTGCTGTTTGAGCGACAGCCTAGGCTGTGCATGAATGGGAGAAACCTGCTTAAATGCTGAGGTTTTTGGGACTAGAGTCAGAGTCGACCACTGGGAGAAACACCCGATGAAGAAACTATGAACGAAGCTTGCTGCATCCTCCTAGACCTTTGAATTGCCTGGTGAAGCCCTGCTGCTGTGCTGAGACTCCTTTTTCTGATCGACAAGAGAAGCTCCGGAAGGGACGACTTCTTCTCTTGGGCTAGTGGGACCAACTTACCCCGAGACGAACTCTACTGGACCACCATCCCGACTGGCTGTACTTCTTTACTGCTGCAGGAACTGAGTGCCAGGGGTTGAGAAATCTGTAGTAGAGTGCAACGTCTGAAATCCAGCCAGAAGCTCCAAGAGTCTCCTAAGGACCCTCCCAAAGAAGGGCGACTAGAGCTAGAGTACCCTCACCAGAGTGCAGGACTCAAGGAGTGAAGGAAGCCCATCCGGTATCCTAAAACCGCTGTGGTGCTGTTCACCGCGCGCTGAAAACACGAAGTGCTGCTGATCCGAAAAGAGCCCGTAGCTGTCCGTCCTCTAAATTGCTGCCATAGGAGTCCTCCAGGCATCCTCCCTCTTGTCCTCATGACTGAGACCCAGGATCTACATTGCTGCAACAAGACAGAATCCAGCTGGACCACTCTTCTTCCAGAGGTACTGTTTAGACTTGGGGTACCTACCTCAGTGTCTTTAGCTTTGCTCTTCTCAGTTGAGACTTGGAGTGACTACTTTTGTTGGAGTTGATTCCAACTCTGCTTTTCACAGGTGTAAGTTTGTGACCCTACAAGTAATTTCTACAAAACTCTATAACTTTGCAAGACTTTTATTAACTAAGACGTGCCTCAGCTCCATAGACTGTGCTCCCAATGACTTTGGCTATCCTGGCTCCCTACAGACTCTTCTAGTTCATTCACTTTGATATTTTTGTCCCACATAGGTGGTAATTTGTTTTTAGACTGTTATTGCTGGAAAAGACTTGTCTAGACTTAATTAATAGATTTAAGTATACTTGCATGCCCTGAGAACCTGTTAAACCTTTTTCCTTCCTTTCTGCAACCTCAGAATCTGCAAAGTATAACTAGTGATATATATAAAGGCCATTACTATCCTTGCGAATGAAGTAACCTCCGGGTGTAAGAAGTGTATAAAAAGCATCTTTAAAGAGTAGCCACTAACTTGTGCTGATTCTGGAAAAGTATTTTAAAGTATATAGGATTGTTACCTATCTTGCCCTTTTTAAAGAATGCTTATTTAAACATTGATGTTAAATAAATAACTATAACTGAAACCTTGAGTGTAAGTGTTACTTGTATTTGCATATGTCATTGCTACAGCTCACATTTACCTTTCTTGAGATAGGCCTGGCTGCTCAGTCACACTACCAACTTGTGTAGTACAGACCTAAACCAAAAGGTGGGTTACCTAATACCAAACAGATAAGTGTTGTATAGTCTCACACAGTGTTACTACATCAATTCTTACCCAACACTGTATACCTGACCTGTCCCAATACAATGGTCAAGCAATTACTGATCATTGCACACACCTGACTTCATCACACTGCCCCCACACAGATAAAAGGCAGAGCACATGAGGAAGCAGCAGTTCCAAGATGGCAGTTTAATACAAGGAGAAATACCGCATGACTGAAGGGTTGCGAGGAGGGGGGAAGTGCCCTTGATCTTTTCTGAGCAAGACCGTTACTTTCATGAGCCTTCGAGAATAAGAAACATAAGACCCCGAATCAAAGCTGAAGAAATCTGCATTGTGCGTCACAGGTACCCGGGGCTCTACCGTGTCGATGGCCAAGCCGGGGAGGATAGTTTGCTGCTATGGTGTTGTCCTTGGCTCCGACAACAAAGAGGCGCCAGTAAAGTCAGCACAGCCGGTGAGTTGGGGAGACTGATACCAGACGGGTTTGTGTTGAAGCCAAGGTTGCAAGAAGCATCATTGTATAGAGAAAACTGAAGAGAACAGCGTGTGAAGCGTATATGTGACAAGCAACAGAAATATAATTAAACAGCAGATGAGTGACTGAACTTTTGAAGCCAAGACAGTTACCGTAAACAGAGTGGTCCGGCACCACGTGGGTGCTCATTCGAAGGTCTCTGTTAGGTATCCAATGGAAAGGTGGCAAATGTAAAAAGGAATTGTGAAACTAAGTGGTCCTGAAACGGGTCAAGCCAAACCCTGTGCACATTCGAAAGTCTTCGATAGTTGATGCTAACTGGAATTGGTCCGTATTAAGAAGGGGATCTGAGCCCGGCTGAGGGGGATCCAGGGTGAATAGTGAATCACCTGAATTGAGTACTTCTAAGTGGAAAAGAAATTATCATTTGTTTTGTCTCATCAGGTCCTCTGCATGAAGAGACTTTGACAGGGAAAGAGACTTGGGCACAGGAGGCCCTGATGCTAATGATTGAACTGTATTCTCGTGCTAAAGAAGCCAGAGATCGCCTGGTCCCCTGCTGAAAACATGGGGAAGGGAGGCCAACGGCCTAAACATCCGGACATTTCTGTGAACACTTCTTTCTTTTTCATAAACATTACTCCCACACTATTTGTATTTAGAGGTAAGGACTGTCAATAGTTGTTTTTTTAGTATCAGCCGTTTTACTTTGACAAGTCACCACTAGGACTGCATTATTATCATATGATCGTCGTAGCTTGCTCCCATCTGTAGATTTAGGATTAGATGGGCGTTTATCGTACCCTTGCTGTAGTTCAATAAACACCTTTGAACTGTGGTCACTTTTGTCTGTCTTACTGTTGACACCATGTCTTCCTTCCTCAGTGTGGTGTTGTCATTGATGTCAAATTTGCAAACCAATGTTTTAAAAACTGGTTGGGGGGGGTGTATAAACCATGGAACCACAACATTTCTCTGGGTGTGCTAAAACAACGTTACTGCCTCTCATTTTAGTCCTATTTGTGCCAAGTAACGTATCGCTTGTAGGGAGAATGCAATCACGGCTGTTGTGAAATTATCTGTGAACCACGTTTCCTATCAAGTGTAAATTCTGGTCTTCCGTACACTGGTAGATGTTTGCATTTTTAATGGCTGACCTGTTGACCGTACTGATTTTTAATAAAGATTTCTCGCTCTTGTTGGACTAGATTGGGGTTTTCTTTGTTAGAGTGTAGGTACAATCCCAAATGTGGGCATGGTGAAGGGGATCTGCCTTCCCTGAGACTGGGGTGTTTGAATCCTCTCTGTGGCCATGGTAATGATGCCTTGGGCTGGTTTCTAGCTCAGATTACCAACTTGAGGTTCTGCGTGTAACACATAAGGTACAATGCTACCACAGACATTTACACATTATATCCTATGAGCTTACCAGTTCATTGACAAATTGGGGTCATTCAATAAGTGACTACCTTGGATTCAAACTCAAGGATTGCTAAATTGCCTTAACTGACCATGCCAAGGCGAAAGAATGCATTTTCCAAGCCTATAGGCTTGTACCAGTTCAGGGTCATATCCTTTGGCTTAACGAATTCTCCCTCCACAGATGCTGGTGGAGCTACTGTGTTGCTAAACCGAAAGGTATAACCGTCTCCATTCAATAGATGGGAGTAGTAGTTAATCCTACACTAAAAACCAATATCTCCCCTCCAATGTACCAAACTTTACATGAAGGCAAGCTCAGTGATTTATATTGGACATGAGATTAGTGCAGGAAATGTGAAGCCGAGCCAGAGAAAGACCCAGCCTCCTTTTCACTGGCAACCTCCCATAACTCAAACCCAGTTGAGAACTTTTTTTGGACCCACTGGGTACCACAGAAATCGCATTGCCAGGTATGACAACATATTGATAGCCCTGACTGCAGTGACAACCCCTCCTCTTAAAAGATTGTTTGGAGAGGAGTGTCAGCAGACACTCAAAAGAATAATCCTTGTGCCATTCTCTAGTGCTGAAAGTTTTGGAATACAGACAGCATTTTATAGTTCAGCCCACTGAGGCATCTAACCTGTGGGTGCAGTTCTAGCCTAACTCTATGAGAAAGGTAGTGAACACTCTATTCATCATCCAAGAGCTTTCTGGCAGATCAGAGATGTTGGAAAAAATGCTTTGCAACTATCTAGGCCATAAGGCACTTTAGGCCTTACAAGAAGTCCTTACACTGCCTACACTATGACGTTAAAGAATCCGACATTGAGATCAGATAAGCAGGTGGTATTTACTATTTTAGTAATGCAAAACAAGATGGGCAGACGACTAATCTAATGCAAGTAAATAAAAAGCTTGGGTCATTTGTAGGAGGACAATTTCATAAAATGCAGTCTCGGGAGGCAAGCTCAGGGGGAACTTGCTTGTCTTGGAAGGAGGGCGACGCGGAGCAACACAGGTTCAATTCCTGTGTCTGCGCTTAGAAAGCTCTGGATATTAAGCGCGTTAAAAATAAACAATTACAATAATTTAGAAACTGTAAAATTGCCTTAAAGAGGTGGAATGTTGGATTGAATTCTTGCACAAAGAGTAAAATTATAGCCATAGCAGTTGTTTAGACTGACACTCTGCGCTTTACCCGACAGTAATAAATTAATTTCTTAATCTGCCATTCATTATTTATTATGCAGGAATGAGACTGAAAGTTGCATCGTACCCTTCTGAGGAAGCCCTGAATTATTTTTTTAATTACATTTTATAGTAAAAGCAAAATTATGATACACACGTTTAGAACAGCATCAATGCACAGTATTAATCAATCTCCATCCCCCTACCCACTCCAATAATGTTTACAGTTCAACCAAGAGGAAATGTGCCCATATATCCTCAAATAGTTTCATTTTCCTATGTCTCTTCCACAATACCCTTTTCATTAATGAGATTCTGCGCAAATCTGCCACCCATTGTTCTTTTGTTGGTTTCACAGTCTTCCACCCTCTTAATATCATTTCGGCCATCATGGCTGCCCTGAACAGCCAGAATATTTGTGGGTGTGTATCTGTGAGTCATCCCCTAGGATCAGTGTTGCAAAGTTTGTCATCAGAACCTTATTAATTGTCCTTGCTATTTCTGACCCTATAGCACTCCCACAAGATGTTCCAGTGCCCCCTTCCTGTGTTTGCATCCCAAGCATGTGTCTGAATCAGACATGCCTCTTTCGTTCATCTGAGCTGGAGTCCAAAAACACTCTATTCAGTATCTTAAGCCGACAGGCTCTATGCCCCAGTTCAGGTATGTCAGTGTGATATTTTCTTATATCACTCCCCATTTACATTCAGATAGTTCTCGACCTAGGACCTGGGTCCATTTGCTGTGCAGGTTGGTGTTCACATTGCAAGACTCTTGGAGCAATGAGCACACTGAAGAAGTCGCATGCTCTTCAACTTTCTTTTGTAAGATTATTTCCAACACATCTTCTCCTGCCTTTTGGTTTGGGGTCATTTTCTTAATAACATTTTTCAGAAATCTGTATTCACTGTATAAGCACCCATCCATATCTTCTTTTTTCACGTTTCTTTTTCAGAGCATCAAACGTGACCCGCGTGCTATCAACTAAAAGGTCTCCCATGCAATGAATCATAGCCATATGCTAGCAAGGCCAGTACACCGTTTCCCCAGCAAGCTTTAATTTTGGATTGACACAACCAGGATTTCTTGTGGTCGTGTATGGATCTTTGCCCATTATTGTTGACATTTCTCCTCTGCACCATCTGAAGAATACAGTTAGTGCACTACGACCGGTGTTCTTCGTCACAATAGATATTAAGGCACACGTTTCCATTGGTCTCATCAACTTGGCTTCAGCTTTAGCCCATTTGTTGGGCTCCTTGTGTAAGAAAGGCAGATCATGGAGTACCGACTCCAGATGATTAATTTCAAAATAATTTGCCAGCCCGAGTCCACCTTTTCCGAGACATAGCTGCATT
Source organism: Ambystoma mexicanum (assembly GCF_040938575.1). NCBI lineage: Eukaryota > Metazoa > Chordata > Amphibia > Caudata > Ambystomatidae > Ambystoma > Ambystoma mexicanum. The sequence continues at coordinate 1,451,859,836 of NC_090934.1, read as the reverse complement.
TCCCATGGTGCTAATCTTGGTTTTGCATCCCACAAAAATTCTGCTTATTTCTTTGATTATGTTTCTAGCAGAAAATAAGAGAATTGCCAGCAGGTAGTTCATTCTGGGGGGGGGGGGCTGGGTGAGGGCAGTCATTTTGCTAGTGTCAACTCTGCCCCTGAGAGAACGCTTTAGAGAAGACCACCTCTCAAAGTCCACCTTCAGTTGAGTTACAGCTCGAGACCTGCTCATCCTCATATCTTTCAGATCTTGTGTAAGCTACACCCCTAGGTACTTCATTCTGTCTTGAGACTACCAGAAGAGAATTGTATAATCTCTTCTTTTTTGACAGTGTGATGTAATGGCAATACCTCACTTTTAGACCAAATGTGTTAATTCTTCCAAAGTGGTCTTTATTCTTCCATTAATGTTGGAAAAGAATCCTCTAAATTCTGTAGGATTAACAATAAGTCATCTACATGAAGCCAGAGCTGCTGCTCGAACCCGCTATAATGTATTCCTTTGATCTGGTTCTCTTCTCTGATCCGGATAATAAGGGGTTTTAGTGCTAATACACAAAGTAAAGGCGAAAGAGGACACCCTTGTCTAGTTCCCCTGCTTAATGTGAAATTCTTAGATCTATGTCCATTTTGGACCACGGAGGTGGTCGGATTGCAGTACAGTAGCTGAATCCACTTCAAGAACTCATGATCAAACCCATCTTTTCTATGGATCTGAATAGAAATCTCCATGCCACCCGATCAAAGGCCTTTTCAGCATCAAGCGAAATGGTGGCCACAGATGCATTCAACTTCTTGCTTTCAATCATTGTAGACAATAGTTTTCTCATCTTTACTCTAGCTTGTCTCCCCTTCACTTAGCCCATCTGATGTGCATTCACAAGCCTGGGCAATTTGTTTTCCAATCTCCTCGCCAATGTTTTAGCTACTATTTAGCAATCTGTGGTAATTGGGATTATTGGTCTATATGCACTGGTTCCATGGCCTTTTTATCTTGCATTCCTTAATGTTACGGGCACATTAATTTTAATTATGGATGATTCAAACATCCCTTTTAGAGTCCCAGATATTGCCTTTGGCATAATCATGTAGAACTCAACTGGGAAGCTGCCTGAACCCGTTGCATTATTAACGTTCAAGCTGTGTGCTGCCTTAATAAACTCCTCTACCAACAAATCTGCATTCAGAATATCTTTTTCTACCTGTGTTAGCCCGGGCATGTGTATCTCCTGAAATAAATGGTCTCAATATTGTCTGTTTACGTTTTCATCTGCTCTATACAGCTTTTCGTAGCAACTACAAAATCCTTTATTGATGAATTTGGTTGAAAATGATTTAATTATAAATTAATTTCCCATTGTTTGTCTTTATAGCATTTATAAACCTTTCGCATCTTTGAATTCCCAGTCTGTGTGCTAACAAACTGCTGCATGTCTCATCACCTTCTTAATAAGCACAATTAGTCCTAAAAATTGCATATTAAAAGTGTATTTGTCATTGTTTTGCTCACGAATGCTCTGGGAGTCTCCTCTGTCTTATTCTTAATATAATCAATTTCAAAACTTTTAATATCTTTTTCAATTTGTCGCTATATTCCTTCTTTGCTTTTACTCGCTACCCTGATGAGAAGTCCACGCAAATAGCATTTAAATGTCTCCCAAACCATGCAATCAACTGACCCATCTCTGTTTAATTTCAGAACATATCTGTCTCTCTAATAATTTTCTCTTTAATTTCTTCATTTTCCAATAGAGCAGTATTCATTCCCCAAAAAGACGATTTCCTAATTAAGGGCTATAGATAAATTATGGGTGCATGATCGGGGACATGAATGGTACCCATCTCGTTATTCTCACAGTTCAGTGTAGTCTCCCCCGCTTTCAGTATGAAATCTATAAATGAATATACATTGTGGACCTCAGAATGAAAGCTGTAATCGCCTTCTAACCCCCAGACAACTATTAGATTGAGTTCTTTAACCCTGGAAGATTTAGTCTCCTCTTGCTATCTTTCAGGCATTTCCTCACATCCCCATTCCAGTGGGTGAAGCAACTCATTGAAGTCCCCTCCTAGTAGAATTTTACTGTTTTAGTCAGTTTGTAGAAATTTGGATAAATCATTATAAAAATCTGATCCATTAACTGACGGGGCATATGTTACACAAAGACATTAGAGCGTCCTGCACCTTCAGATATAGCATTATCGCTCTACCATCCTTGTATTCTTTCACAGAGAACACTTTAACAGGAGTGTTTTTTGAGCGCAGCACTATTGCTATTTGTTAGGTAAGATGTTCATATCAATGATAAATCTTCCTGAAACTGTGTCAACCCCAGAACTTTTCGCTGGACTGGTAATTATTTTTCCCTATACCTCAGTGAGTGGAAACCCTTTTCAACAGTCTTTTACTCTTTTTATGGGTGCCATTTTTAAAACTCTCCATAGTGTCTTTTAAATGTTCTCCAGCATGGGGTCTGGCATGGATTCTCATGCTCATGAATATTCCCTGTCGTCAGGCTGAGAATCCTCGGTAATAGAAAAAAATCAGTTTCATTTCTGAACTGTATTTCTCCTAACAACCAATCACTGAACTCTGGGTCATACTGCCCCTAGCCAATGACTTTCCTCCTACGTAAGCCCCTCCTCTGGCAGCCATCTTCAGATTTTTACCGCACGTCCAAGTGTTGGCAGTCCTCGTGCTTAGCTCTTGAGGTTTTACTGCCAATTTAATTTTTTGGAAGAGTTTCACTCTATTTTTCGGTCAATCGAGCTCGATTATCTCCCTAAGAAGGGGGTAGGGGGGGCTCGACGTTGACGTCCTCCAGGGCATGAATATCTCCTCGGCTGAGGAAGAGGAGCTTGCCTACCTCCAGACCATCAAGGAGGACGATGGCAATGAGGGAAATGTCGGCGTTGCACCCTATGACAAGGAAGACGAAGATACCGTTGGGGAAGGCGACGGGAGCCCCAGGGTGACTAAGGCCTTGGTTTTGCTCTTACGCCCCAACTTCCTATACCTGCGCCTCATCTACCGCCTAGAGACCTCTCGTGGACATTCTCTTGACCCTGCCTACACTGGTGTCCGAGATACAGAAGAGGATTCTGACGGCGGCAGCGGCGGCGCCGCCGCCTGCTCCCCCAGCGGCCCCGACCAGCCTGCTGACGACAGGGGAACCATCACTCAAGAAGAGGAAGAGGCATCTGCTGCCCCCTTGCCACCCGTCGCCTCTTTCTCCTCCACCCCCCCATGGATGAGACCGGATCAGACAGCGATAATGACGGGCACGGATGACGACAGCAGGATTGGGGACCTGCCATCACCCCCGCCCTGATCCTCTCCACCGGACAAGATAGAATTGTTCCATGCGATGATCTCCAGAGCATCAGAGCTTTCCCAGCTCACGCCAGGGGAGAGGAAGGGCTCCCTATACCAGCGCCACAAGGCAAAGAGACCATCCTTTCAGTCCCTCTCTTGGATGACATTTGGGATGAAGGGCTGACGCTCATGAAGAACCCTTCTACAACCCCAGCAAAGAGGGACCACCTGGAGAAGATGTACAGAATGCCGGACTCTGCTTGCGAGCCCAACGGTCGCCGGACTCGGTGGTTTCCACAGCGACCAGGAAGAAGTTGTCAGGCTCGACGTCTTCAGCGGCGTCCACCCCTCCTGACAACGAGGGGAAGAAGTTGAATGTGAAGGGTAGATGAGTTATCTACTCTGCGGCGACGACCATCAAAGCCGTCAACGCCCTCGCTATCATAGCACGCTACGACCTTGAGTTGTGGTTCAAGCTCACACCGCTGCTGGATTTCCTCCCTGACGATAAGAGGTCCGAGACATTGGAGATTCTTCAGGAGGGTGAAGGGGCGTGGAACCACACCATCCCGGTGGCCACAGACCTCATGGACGCGGGTTTCCACCAGATGGGCAACAGCGATTGCCTTCGCCGACATGGCTGGCTTAAGGCCAACAACTTTCGCCAGGAGGTCCAGACCGGGGCTTTATACATGTCCTTTGATGGCGACAACCTTTTCGCCAAAGCTGTAGATGAGTCCCTACAGGCCATCAAGGCAGACACAGAGACGACATGTGCCCTGGGCATTCTACAGCAGCAGAGACTGTCCTTTCGCTCCTCAGGAAGCAAGTCTACCCACTCCTCGAGAGATCTCGACGGGGTGCCTCTTCTTACCATCAACCCTCTTGTTCCTGGACCCAAGAGACCAACAGAGGCCGCTATAAGTCCTTCGGAGGAGGACGTGTTGTTGTTGGGGTCCGCAAGGAGGCCCATCGACCTCCAAGCAGAATTGAACCGGCCGGGGCATTGGGCCCCTAAACGTGCACCCCGGTGCGAGGCCGGCTGGCTCTCGCCCACATGCACACCCTAGAGTTCCAACTAAAGTGTCCTAAAATATCACTGGTGGCCCGGCAAGAAAACCACGTCCCTCAGCTGCTGCTGGAGGTTTGGGCCATTTTAAAGAAGGGGGCGATAGAGATGGTTCCAAAGCGGCTCCGGAGTATACTCAAGGTACTTCCTTGTACGGAACAAGACGGGGCTGGAGACCCATTCTCGACCTGCGACGACTGAACAAATACATAAAGTCCCAGAAGTTCCCGGATGGTCACTCTTCAGCACGAGCTCAGACAGCTGGAAGAGGGAGACTTTGTCGTTGCTGGACCTGGAGGATGCGTACTTCCACATCCCCATTCACAAGGGACACCGCATGTTTCTTCGCTTAGTCGTTCAGGGGAAGCATTACCAATTCAAAGCCCTTCTGGTGTTTCCTTGAAACAACTGGAATCCTTCTTACTAAAATTGTTCCCAAAAAAAGGTTACTTCAAGCAATCTTCTTTCCACCACATGTACTCTGAGGGTGAAGAGAGATTCTCCCTCTCCTCTTCAACATTTACCAGAGGTTCCTTGCTGAGATCCTCTGCGTTTCTCCAACGTTCAACAGACAACCCTAAAATCCAGGTGCCTAAACAAACATAACTGAAAAATGTACTGCTCTGAAAGCCAGACTGATGCAATGATTGCTGGTCTTTAAAGATATTCACTTTTGGATGCGACCATGTCCAGTGAGAGGGGTGATAAGAATATCTGTTCTGAAACTTCGCTTTCGACGAGCCATCGATTATAGCTCCTCAGCCATCAATAAATAATCAGTGTCAAGACAAACACCAAGCGACATTAATGCTGCAGTTAAAACAAACCAACATTCAAACTAACATTGCCACATTCTACCTTGACACAATCAAAACTTTCAATTGGAGCATCAGTGAACTCTTGAGTAAGGAACAAGTTACTTACCTGTAACTGTTGTTCTCCAGCATGGGTCTGTCATGGATTCACATGCTCATGAATATTCCCCGTCGTCAGGCTGGGAATCCTCGGTAAAGAAAAATCAGTATCAGTTTCGTTTCTGATCTGTCTTTGGTAGTAGTAACCAATCACTGATCTCTGCGTCATACTGACCACAGCCAATGACTGCCCTCTCCCTAAGCCCGCCTCTGCCAGCAATCTTCAATTTGGTAGCACGTGAAGTGGCAGTATGACCAAGTGAAGAGCCGCAGAGGGGTAGGCGGGAGGGTTCGCATGTGAATCCATGCCAGACCCATGCTGGAGAACAACAGTTACAGGTAAGTAACTTGTTCCTTCTCCAGCATGGGGTCTGGCATGGATTCACATGCTCATGAATATAAGAATACATAGCAGTACACACATGCACAACCACGGGAGGTGGCAAAAGGCTCAACATTAAGCAATACAAAAAAACATTAAGCATCTCTTACCTCCTCACCAGGCTCACCTTAAGCGAACAGGTTGCGCAGCACTGCTTGGCCGATCCTGGACTCCTCCCTGGAATCCCGATCGACGCAGTAGAATCTCGTGAAGGTGTGCGTCGACCTCCACGTACACAGCCCTGCAGATGTCCAGCAGGGGCACACCAGATAAGAACGCCGTAGTAGCAGCGATCGCTCTGGTCGAATGGGCTCTCGGATGGCCTGGCAGCGGTCGGTTAGCCAACCGGTGGCAGTGCATGATGCAGCCAGAGAGCCATCTGGAAATAGAAGACTTCGAGAGAGCCTTCCCTTGATTCACAGGTCCAAAGTTCACGAATAGCTGTGATGTCCTCCGAAAACTCTTCGTGCGGTCCACGTAGAACTTCAGCGCTCTAGCCACATCCAGCGAGTGCAAAGTCCTCTCGGCCGGCGACGAAGGAGACGGGAAGAAAACAGGTAACACCAGGGGCTCGTTAAGATGGAAATCCGACGGCACCTTGGGCATAAAGTGGGGGTGCGTCCTAAGCACCACCCTCGAGGTATGGAAAGTCAAGTACGGTGCTTTGCAGGATAGGGCTTGGATCTCTCCCACTCGTCATGCGGAGGTAATGGCCACCAGGAATGCAGTCTTCCACGACACAAACTTCATCGGTGCGGAGTGCATCGGCTCGAATGGGGGCCCCATGAGCCTGCTCAGCACCACGTTAAGTTCCCATGCCGGGGCCTTCACTGGCGCGAACGACCGGAACAGTCCTTTCATAAACTCTTTTACCAGTCGATGGGACCACAGGGACGTCCGTCCTGTGGTTCTGGTATATCTGGAGATCGCCGCCAGATGAATCTTAATGGAGGCATGGGCTAGCCCAGCCTTTGCCAGCGATAGCAGGTACGGCAGCACTTGAGGGGCCGTAATCAGTAGGGGGTTGATCTTCTGTGCTCGGCACCAGATAGAGAACCTCTTCCACTTATGACCGTAGCATTTGAGAGTCGAGGACGCCCTGGCCTTTGCAAGAACCTCTCTGCAATCGGCCGGTATATCGTAGCCTCCAAACTCTAGGGCTGCAGGAGCCAAGCCTGCAGGTTCAGCGACGCCGGGTCGTGGTGGAAGATGGCGCCTCCTTCTCTGGAGAGAAGGTCCGCGTCCGCCGACAGCTTGATGGGAGGGGACGTTGACAAGTCCAGAAGGTCCGGGAACCAGATCTGCCTCGGCCACGACGGTGCGACAAGGATCATCCTGCACCGGGACCTCTTGAGCTGGTTGATGAGTGGAAGCAGCAATGGCAACGGAGGGAACGCATACAGGTATAGGCCATCCCAGGGGAACGAGAACGCATCGCCCATGCTTCTCGGCTGGGGAAACCTGCTGGCGAACCTCTTGCACTTCGAGTTCGTCGCTGTTGCGAACAGGTCGATTTGAGTTTTGCCCCATCGTCAGAAGAGTTGATCCACCTGATCCTGGCGCAGTTCCCACTCGTGACACACACGCAGCTCCCTGCTGAGCGAGTCAGCGATGGTGTTTCTTTCTCCTGCCAGGTGGAAGGGAACCAGGAACATCCGCTGGGCGACCGCCCAGTGCCACAAATCCTGTGCCTCCTTGGATAGGGCTGGGGATCTGGTGCCTCCCTGCTTCCGTATGTAAAACATTGTCGTGGTGTTGTCCGTGAAGATCCGCACCACCTTGCCCTTGAGCGACGGGAGGAACGATCTGAGAGCCCAGAACACGGCTCGGAGTTCCAGGACGTTGATGTGCAGGAGCCTCTCCTCCGGGAGCCAGCGGCCTCTTGCGTGGAGATCTCCGGTGTGGGCGCCCCAGCCTTCCGGGGAGGCGTCCGTCGTCACCGTCTCCTGGTACACCGGCGTCTGAAAGTCCTTGCAAGCCATGAGGTGTGCTCGAACGCCCCACCACAGAATCGCCCGCCGGAACACCTCGTTGAGGGGGACCCTGTCTTCGAAGGTGCCCGTCGCCTGCATCCAACGGGCGTCGAGAAATTCTTGAAGAGGGCGCATCCGTAGTTTGCAGAGGCGCACCAGGTAGATGCAAGAGGACATCATCCCCAGGAGGGACTTGATGGACCTCACCCTGGCCACGTCCGTGGCTAGCAGACGCTGCACTTTGCCTAGAATGGTCTTCGTCCGTTCTTCCGACGGTGCCGCCAGGCGCCTCACTGTATCGAGCTTCGCTCCCAGAAACAGGGCCACCTGCGACGGCACCAGGTGGGACTTTGGGTAATTTATGGCGAATCCCAGGTCTGTGAGTAGCTAGATGGTCCTCGCAGTGTGTTCGACGGCGAGTTCCCTTGTCCTTGAGCGGATGAGCCAGTCGTCCAGGTAGGGGTAGACGTGAATCCCCTGCAGGCGCAGCCGCGCCGCCACAGGTGCTAGGCACTTGGTAAAGACCCTGGGGGCCGACTTCAATCCGAACGGCAGTGCTCTGAATTGGTAGTGGAGTCCCTGGACGACGAACATGAGGAACTTTCGGTGACTTTTGAGGATGGGAACGTGGAAGTAAGCATCCTCCAGGTCCAACGACGATAGAAAGTTGCCTTCCTCCAGCTGTCCCAGCACGCGCTGGAGGGTGACCATCCTGAACTTTTGTGACCTGATGTATTTGTTCAAATGACGAAGGTCCAGGATGGGGCGCCAGCCGCCAGTCTTCTTCCTGACGAGGAAGTACCTTGAGTACACCCCGGAGCCTCTTCGGGACAAGCTCGATGGCGACTTTCCTGAGCATCGCCCGTACTTCCAACAGCAGTTGCGGGACGTGATTTTCCTTCCTGGCCTCTTGCAAGGGTATCCAGCACCCAACGGTCGGTGGAGATGGACTTCCACACGCCGACGAACTTCGTCAGCCGGCCTCCCACCAGGGTGCTTCGGCCGGTTCAGTCCTGCTTGGAGGTGGTGGCCTTGCCACCCTGGCCACCTTGCCGACGGCGGCGAGGCGCTCCCTGCTTGCCACGACCCCTGTAGGCCACATGAGACGAGGAGCGTGCCGCCTGGCGGTAGGACGACAAGCCACCGCTGGATCCCTTGGAGGCACCCTGTCTGCCTCCGGAGCTCCGAAAGGGCCGTCGTTGCTGAAGGGCTCCTAGGGCGCGGGCCGTCTCTGTGTCCGTCTTTATGGCTTGGAGGGATTCGTCCACCGCCTTCCCGAACAAGTTGCTGCCGTCGAACGGCATGTCCAACACCCTGGTCTGGACGTCCTGACGGAAGTCGGTCGCCCGGAGCCAACCCCGTCGTCGTAGGCAAACACCGTTGCCCAGCTGGCGGAACCCGGTATCGGCAATATCGGTTGCCACCGTTATGGTGTGGTCCGACGCCACCTCGCCTTCTTGAAGTATTTCCAGGGCCTCGGACCTCTTGTCATCCGGTAGGAAGTCCAATATGGGGGCCAGCTTAAACCAGAGCTCCCTGTCGTAACGGGCCACGATCGCCAGGGCGTTGGCCGCTTTGATCGTCGTCGCTGCCGACGAAATGACCCGCCGCCCCATGGCGTCCAACTTCTTTCCCTCGCCGTCCGGCGGGGAATTTGACGTCGAGGCTCCTGACCCCGCCGCTTTCTTCTTCGCCACCGCCGAGACGACCGAGTCTGGCGTTGGCTGGGCCCTGAGGCACAGGGGAGCGGTTTCGGGGACCCGGTACTTCTTCTCGTACCGGTCCCGTTTGGCTGGTGCCGTGGAGGGGTTCTTGAGAACCGACTGGCCCTCCTCCCAGATGTCATTGATTAGAGGCACCGCAATGACTTCCTCTTGGCCTCCCGGCGCTGATAGAGGAAACCTTCCTTTTTCTGCTCCTCCGGGCAGAGCTGGAACAATTCGGACGCCCTAGTGATCATGGCGTGGAATGAGCCGATCTCGTCGGGCGGCGAGGCCCGGGAGACCCGTTCCGTCGTCGTCACCCTCAGAACCCGTCATCGAGCCCATCGCACCGTCATCTCCCGACTCGTGGGAGGATTAGGAGGGAACTGTAGGCCTTACGGGGGCGAGTGGAGGAGAGGGTTGGGTCCTCCGTCGTTTGTTCCGAGGACTTCCCAACGGGCCAGGTTGCAGGTCCTCCGGCCTGGGCTGTGGTAATCTCGTCCTTATCTCAGAGCATAAGGACTGGATCGCAGACAAAATGGCCGTCGAGCTATCCTGAGGCCTAGGTTCCGGCTGCGCCGGAAGGGAAGGCTGCTCTTCCTCGCCATCGTCGTCTTCCTCGGTCATCTCCCGAGGATCTTCCTTACGGATCGAACCTTCTCGAATTGGACTTCGAGATTCCTCACGGCCTCGGTCAGTTCCTCCTCCGAGGCTGACTCCGAGCTCGAGGAGGCTACCGTGCCCCCCTTCGCTTCTTCCATCATGGTGGCCATGACGATGGGCTGAAAAGAGGATTCCCTCCTTGGCAGCAGGAAAACTCTAGTCCCGGAGGCAGTCTCCGCTGGCGGGGTCTCTGCCGGTTTGGCCAGAGTCGCCGTGATCGCCTAGATAGGGGCCTTTGCCTACTGGGTAGGGGCCTTCACCACCTTAGGTGCGTCCCGGGCCTTCTCCTTAGGGGAAGGGGCGACGCCTCGCTCCCCCTCTTCCGAGATCGGACGGGGCTTCTCCCGAAGCTTACCCGGGGTCTCGGACTTCCTCTTCCCCGAACCGGAGCGCTGGCTCGTGGTTGACGGTGCCGGGGAAGGCGCGCCCTGCCTGGCGACCGAAGAGCCAGACCTTTCGGCGCTCCCGGAGCCAGCAGACTCACAGCGCTTGGCCTGGTGTTGGGCCCCAGTCGCTGGGGCGCCCGCACAGGACTTAAGCCCGCTCGGACCCTTTCTTCTTCTTCTCACCCGTTGAGCCCTTCTCCAAACAGCTGGCGAGACGGGATCGACGGTCCCTCATGGTCCGCTCCGACAAGTTCTTGCAGAACTGGCCGTCCTTCTCTACATGAGTCTTGTCCCCATGAAGACAGTAGAGGCATCGCGAATGTTCGTCCTCCTTAAACACATTCTGCAGCCCGCATCCAGGGCAGCTGCGAAACAGCTTGGGTCCGGGTGACGAACTCGCGTCCTGGGCCATCTCGAAGTAGGCCGCGAATCTTCTGGAATCCTCCAAGAAGTTGATTCGACAAAATCTTCACCCTTGAGGGGCATAGGAAAATCCCGCAACGGGTAGCCATTAACGGGAGTAGAAACGGTGGAGCTTGAGGCTCGATTAACCGAAAAAATTTGAAAATTCACCTGAAAAAGCGCGAAACACGCAGTAAAAGCTCGAGAGCTAAGCACGAGGACTCCCAACACTTGAACGTGCGGTAAAAATCTGAAGTTGGCTGGCAGCGGCGGGTCTTAAGGAGAGGGCAGTCATTGGCTGTGGTCAGTATGACGCAGAGATCAGTGATTGGTTACTACTACCAAAGACAGATCAGAAACGAAACTGATACTGATTTTTCTTTACCGAGGATTCCCAGCCTGACAACGGGGAGTATTCATGAGCATGTGAATCCATGCCAGACCCCATGCTGGAGAAACTATAGATACCAGATGTCCACCATTAACAGCCTCTATAGTATTTAAATGATTTAGAATCAACCAGCTTGCGCCAAACTAGACACCCACCGGCCTATCGGGAAGAGATAGGAATATAAAGTTCTCGTAGTGGTCCACCGGTTCTTGAACAAACCAAGGCTGAAATACCTACACGATTATAAAACCAGCATGATCATGGCATAAACCTTCACATAATCACCTGCACACAAACCTTCAAAAAATACAACCCTGCAGATTTAGTTTTTCAGCACAGGGCGGAGGCTCTGGAATGCTGCCCACACCAAACGAACAGTGATGAGAACCACCTATTTTTCAGGACTTTCTCAAGACCACCTCAATCGCCAAACCTTCACTCATTTGTGTTCGAAAATTGCTGGGCTCCCTTCGGTAGGCGGCGAGAGTCTGGATCACTTGCCATCAGGAGTTGCGTTTGACTCCACAGATCATCTGGTGTCAAACAAATATACCTCCATGCGACAGCAGCTCTGTGTGCATTAGGTCATATCTAGGAGACATTTAACGTAGAATGGGTCATATATAAAATAAAACAAAAAAAGAAATACTTAGCATACCATGAAGTTCTACTTGCGGCTCGGTATGTGTTAGCGCCTCGCTACCCAGATGTACGTCCTGGTTACTGGATGATGCTCAATACCCAAAGGCGGCTTCTTGGCACCTGTTCATTTCAATAACCACTATGCCCACTCTGCCAGCTCAAAAAGCACATGAAAGCAGCCCTGCATGTGGAATTATGCAATCACCCAATAATTAGTCTGCATTTTAGGAAGAGCGACCACATATATTTGTTATGTCCAGAGTTGGAAGGGAAATGCCTGAAATAAAAGGATTCCACACTTATACAAAAATAGTTTTACTTAACATTTGTTTTACAATCATGTAATAGGCTGCATCCCTTTAATAAACAAACGTAATTTTATAAATCATGACCTGTCCCATTAAATCCTTGCTTTTGAAGAGGGCTTGATGTACCTCTCTTGCTGAAGGCGATTCTCTGATGCTAAAGCCCTAATCACTGCACTCTATAAGGCATTTAAAACTGCATCACGTGTGGACTGTTGAAGTGCTGATCCTTGCTGGCAGACGTTGAAGCGCTGATCCTTGCTAGCAGAGGTTTTTGCATTTTAAAACTGAATCAGGGAGTGCTGTCCAGAGTGCACATTATTGGAAGTGCCTTGTGAAATTCAGCTTCATAACATCCGTAGTTTTGGGGACACTGGCATTATCCATTTAACAGGTGAAAACTAGATTTGCAGGTTCCGCCGCAGAACTTCCTGGCCCGTCCGCCCTTTTAACCTTGGCGGCAGTCTGAGGGTGTGAAACCGGCACTCTTCCCTCTTGGCTTGCCAGTCCTCCTGCAACCAGGCATGCAAGTATCCATTATAGAAATCAGCCGCAGAAAGATTCTTCTTTAATTTAATTGTTCGAACACCAACCCAGCCATCCTAAAGATAAAAAGGCAGGTTTAGTGGACTTAAAAAAATAAGTTCATACTTACAAGGTCAGTACATTACAATAACCAAGTCTGAAGCACAAGGGTGTCCACCAGCCTCAATCCATCACCCCTTTCAGACATTTGACTCAAGCGCAAAGAGGTGCACTTACATATTACACCTCTGACTTTTCTTGCTCCCCAAGAGTGACACCACTAGTTGACGAGAGCTGTACAAGTGAAAATATATACTAAACCATAGTTAGAAGTACAAGTCTCCACTGGCCACTTTAACATCCGGTCTGCACCCCTCTTGCTCTTGTCAAAACCCCAGCAGCCACCTTTCTCCGTCCGTTTGTATCCATGGTCCTGCCACCATCTTGCAGAAACGGAAAGCTATTACAGGGCATTTGGTCATCAAGGAGCTGCAGATAGCGTGGAAATTGAGTGCTCCTTTGGTTCAAGGCTATGTGAAAAATGTGTGTTTTGGGCACTGAAGAGAGTACCCTTTCAGCTCGACCTCTTGGCGTGCCTTGATTGGAGAAATTTGTATAGTGCACTAAACCGCAGATATCTGGGCATTACTCACCAAACTGCCTATGAGAAAAGAAGGATCTTAGGTTTTATAAGAGGGAGGTCAGGCTATTTAAGCTTTATGGGATCTGCCAAAATGCTGTACTGTGAGTTACCTACAGGTGCAGTAAAGCATTCAACAAGGGTTCCAGGACCATAGCTCACAGTGTGGTGTAAGACTCAGGTCTATAAACCTATTATAAGTGACAAAAGGCCAAATATGGTGGCAATCTGCCTTGGAGGTTGTGGGGAACTGGCTACACCTTACTGTCTTGAATGGCTGCAGCTTTCTCCACCATCTTCAATGTTAGGATGGATAGCTGGGCATGCAAGGAGGAAATACTATCTCCTTTGTGATTGAGGAGAGGGCTGTGTGGCAATGGCAGGTAAGTGGGCAGGGGGGAAGCAACAGGTTAGGGCCGCTACATTTTGTGGAAAAAGGGTCTGGTAACAGGGAGTGCAAGGTGTGTGTTGTGCATTGAAGAATCCATGTGTTATACAAGACTTTCCGGCCACTCCAACTCGTATAGCCTGCATATTGTTTAATGGGCCAGCAGCCTCAATGTTCCAAGGATTACCTGTTTAAGATGGCTGCTGCCTGTACAGCAAACTGGAGACCGCAGGGGCAGTTACATGAAACTTGTAGCGCTTACCAAATGTCCATCATTACTCCCCCATTGAAGCCACTAGGACAGAGTTGTAGGGAAAACTACACAACCAAAAAACTGATGCCCCCCCCAAAACCTCTATCGATATAAAGGAAGCTTGCTGGCAGTCTCCACTTTCCTAGCGAGAGATAGTGAGTGGGTGGGTCTGTCAGAGGTTGTGGGTGAGTGATTGAGAGTGTGAGTGTCTCTCATTGGAAGAATGAGAGATTTAAAAGGGAGCAGTCTGCAGACATCCAAGGAAGTATGGACAGAAAGAAGTGTGAACATTGGAGAACTGGGATTTTGGGGGGTAAAATAGGAGTTCAGAGGAAGCTAAAATGACTTTCTAGTAATTGTAGTTCTTGGCGATTGTCTGCGCTGCATTCAAAATGTAGAATATACACACTCAATTGGGATCCTAAACAAAACGATTTAGAATAAAAGTATTTTCTTCATCTATGGTGCCATCAATGATAGGGTGCAGGGAGGGTCCAAATCATGAGAGCAGCAGTGTGCAAGTTGGCCTACTGTGGTTGAAAGCCAGTGAGCTTGGCTTAAGTGGTTATTAGCAAGCCAGATGAACATACAATGCAGTCTGTCACTATTTTCCTGTGACGTAAATTCTTGCATACACGTCACAAGTTTCACGCATCACCTCACGCTTTAGAACATCACTGGTGCGTTTGTTAAACACATGTCCACCCCAAGAGGGGATCACGGCATTGAAATAACTGATGTTTATTGCTCCTGGGGTCACGTCATCCAGAACAGCAGCACCAAGCAAAATAAGGGAAGTGAACTTGCTTCACGCAGCCACAAGAATCCTGCCGGCCATCCCCCGGAAAGCACAAAGGCCTTAGGTCTATACTCTTTCCCCAGCTCCCTCGCCACGTCTACCCCCTTCCTTTCCCTTAACTTTTAAAAACAAAACAAAAAAACTCTAAAACCCCCTACTCTGACCCTCCCCGCCCCACCCCACCCCACCTTCCCTAGGTCCCAATTGATGCTGCTGGGTGGTCACGGGACAGCACTCATCTCTGGCCCTTCCAGGGCAGCTTTGCCCAGGCAGCCGGCTAAAGGCACAGGCTAAGGTCACCTGCCTTAGGGCACCATCCCTCCCTGTTCGCCTGGCACCCTAGCCCTGCTAGGCACCACAGTCTCCATCTACAGCTACTCTCAGGTAAATGGACACCTATTTTGTACCTCACCACTGTTGCATTTGACGGCACTTGCACTTTGCTTCCTAGAGTGTTCCAAAGGTAGTTTAGTTTTGTCACACAGGCTCACCACTGTTTTACCGCACTTGCATTTTGCTTACTGGAGAATTCCAAGTCTGGGGTTGCTGCTTTGAGACTCACCACTGTTGTATCGGGCCACACTTGGACTTTGCAGGTGTATTTTGCTTCCCAGAGTGTTCCATATGTAGGTTTGTTGCTTTGAACCTCACCACTTTTACCTCACCTGCTTTTGCCTCCAGAGTTCCCAGCTTAGGTTTGCTCCATTGAGTCTTGCCACTACAACACTCTGCCACACTTACATCTTGCCTCACTACTGGGCTATTTCGCTGCACTCATTTCACCCACAGAATACAGCTTAGCACCACACAAACATTTGGCCCAGCTGTTTCCATAGCCTCACATCTTTGAGATGTAAATGTGGGAGGGGGGGCGGGGGGAGGGAGGTCAGTGAGAGAGGGGTTCACGTTGCATGTGTCATATTTGTGAGAGGGGGATGTCTTGGGGTGGACAGCAATATTGCCACAAGGTTGCAATTTAAAAGGATATGTGTTACTTTGTGTTTCAGTTGATGCATTTTAGATATGCACGTGTGCAGCAAGATCAATGTCAACACTGCTGATGAAATAGAAACCCAATATAGG
Organism: Ambystoma mexicanum; assembly: GCF_040938575.1. Classification (NCBI taxonomy): domain Eukaryota; kingdom Metazoa; phylum Chordata; class Amphibia; order Caudata; family Ambystomatidae; genus Ambystoma; species Ambystoma mexicanum. The sequence goes on along the minus strand of NC_090934.1, from coordinate 1,451,844,003 downwards.
TGTGGTGTGCCACGTAAGCGTCTAGAAATTGAGCAGCAAGGCACTTCACATGTGCATGCAGGAAATGAGATTTGCAATAAAAAAGAAAAACACTAAAGAGGACCCAGTAATTTGCAACATGCATGAAACAACATACATACATACATGGAGGTCTTAAGGGACATATTTCTGGGAAAGTTGGGGTACATGGGGAATAAACAAATCTGTATGCCGCATGCTCTTCATAATTTGGGCAGGACCTGCGACCAGGGTTTGCTATGTGTGACTGAAAACTGGTTTAGCAAGGTTGAAGGCTGAGGAGGGACAACGAGCAGCTGCAACAATATCAGATGCTTAGCCACAGGCAGGCTCAGGGTTTATATGGTTAGCACTATTGTAGAAAGAAGATGCAATCTTTTTAAGTACATGGGAGCCGGTTATTCATTGCCCGGAGGAGTCTGGCCATCTGTTTGTGACCACGCAATAAACTCTGGGTAATGTCCGCTCAAGGACAGAATTGACCAATACTTTATGGGTTTTTAATTTTATCTCCTGTTGTGTCTGGAGGCCATGGGAGTGTTTTAACTGTTGCAAAATGTGAAATTGTGTGTGGTTCAGGACGACCCGGGTTAGTTTGACTCTAGTGTCATCTAGCTCCTCCCGACCGTTTGCAGAATAAACTTGCTTTACGGACAAATGTGCACACACTTGAGAGGTTGGCCTACTCTGTGTTAAGGTGATTGGAGGACCTCCTCTACATAGGATATTTGACCGATACCCTATCCAGATTCACATCAGAAACATTGTTACGACCCATAGAATAAAGCTGAGACCCATGCAAAATTCAATTCAGCTGTTCACATAGCTTGACACTTGGACACAGCAATATGGGCTGCTGTTAGAGACCTAGCCATTCTCCATCTACCTTTTATTTAGCAATAAATGCACACATTCATTTTACTACTCCTTTCATTACTATTCAACACAGAGTATGATCTTCCCAAGGGCGTTCATCTTCAGAGTGCTTAGAGGCCATACCAATGGCAGCAGGTGCTATACAAATACCAACCTAACATAATATCGCACATCCCCTCTTTACATTTATCAGCTGGATTAGCATGAGACAGAAGGAGGGCAATGTTGCATTGCTTCTGTGGTCACACAGGGCATATACAGTAGCTGCACAGTTTAGGGGTGAGTATGGGGTACCTCTGCTGCATTCTCTGACATTTCTATGCAGACAACTTACCAATTTGTGTAAAGATTGTAAATTCAATAGCACAATTTAGTTAACACCCACTTACTTGAGGAAGGCAGCTGCTCACGCTCTTCGGAAGTGTAAATAGCTGTTAATGGGCGTGGATGTACCTTTCCCAGCTCCAAGAGAGCCTCATAGCCCCACCCCATGCAAACCAGCTCACATATTGTGCATATGCCAATCCCAGACAGCCCCTCCCTACTCTTGAAAGGACAGCCCTTAAAATCTGATTAAAGAAAGCATGGCTGTTTTGACCCAGTTTCATCATTTAGGGGTGGCTCACAACTTTGTTAGGAAATAGCCGCTAAGGGACTGGAAATTTATTTCGAAACTGCGTTGCTATTGTAAATTCCATCCCAGCCCTACCAAAACCCTTTGTCACTGCCAAGATGTTGGCCCCTGACCAATGCCATGCCCTATCTCGATGGGCAAAAGCCGCAGCAGGCCACTGAGACCAGGACCTGAAAATTCTACAGTGAGGTTTGAGGAATCGCCCAGCCTGCCAACCAACATACTAAGGAAAACAAAATGGGCAACTGCAGCCCTCAAATTGCAAGCAGCCCCTCTCTGAACTCAACGTTTTCTCCTCCCATAACCCTCAGCAAGTAGCTCATGGGAACGTCTGGAGTTTTCCAGACTGCCCCCTGTCCCTCATCTGCCAACTCTCAAATGCTTGCTTTTGTTCTTCATGTGAACAATGCATTTGAGATCGAGCCAGCGAGCAGGGATTGGCAGATGGCACCGTGAGCTAGAGAAAGGAGCCTATCTGCAAATGGCCAGTGATTGTCATGCAGGTTGTTTTGCCTTGTAAGGCTTACTCCCACCGACCAACCGACTCACTGCGAAGATCTCCTAGCACCTTACACCATAAACACAAACCCCTCAGACGACTGCCACATGTCCAGCCATTAGAACAACACAAACCACGACAAAGATCTCCCCTCTAGCCCTACCACACTAGCCTACACCAGCAGCTAACCAGACCAAAGTACTGTAGTCCATCAGATCTTGGGTTCTTCCCCTATGGATAACACACTCCTAGGTTTCTCTGCCAAACCCATCGAAAGCAGATTGGCACACAGGAACTGGGTACTTCTGACCTGCACCCATCCACACCACAGGTTTCGCATCTGCATTTTGCAATACCCCACTAATAGACTATCCACCCCCTTCCTTACAAAGCCACGCGCGAGGATACAAAATCGGTGAAGAATGGTGCCTTATTGGACCAGTTACATTAACCACCTAAACAGTACACATTTCATTGAATACTAAGGGCTAAATATGACAACTTTAAAATGCATCACTATGTATGCCACCACGGAACACAAATGTCACTGCATTACAATGCTTGCACTTATAAATGTCAAGTCATAACTGGAGCATCGGTGAAGTCTTGACTGCTACACAATTGCTGATGAAAATTTGTTTTTTTTAATCCACCTCAGTTTAATTTCTCCCTGGTTTTTCTTTACTCTTCTGTGAAAACCATCTCACCTTCCTAGAATTTTCTTTCTAAAGATTGCTCTACACCTGCAATAGAATATAGCTGTAAAATTGGCCTTGATAAAACACAAGGTAAGGCACAAAATTTCTTTTCGGGCCTGAATATGATGGGATTAGTAGGAAATAAATGCCCCTCCCAAGGAAATAGATATGGCTCAGCATCATTTATTTGTTCTTGCTCACTGATAACAGCTTTAACACGGGGGCCCAAGATTCTTATAAACTGGACCACCGCCACACACCTTCTCCAGGCCAAGGAAGGTGACCCTAGTTCACGACTGCCCCGGTCCATATTTCAGAATGTGGCTTGTGCTCACCTGCCAAAAACTCCCCTATTCCGCTACGGTCCCATCAATACTGTCCTTACAGCATCCAAGCACTCCATCTCTAAGTGGGTGGTCTGCTGTATTATATATTGCGATAAGAAAACAAGTAGAGCCTTTCCCAGGACATCTACAGCTCATTCCACAAGATGAAGAGAGACCATGAGGCTCTTAAGAAATTTTCCATGGGGGAGATCTCGTTGGAAAGCACATTACATTTACAAGAAGGTATTGTCTTGATGCTGACACTAGAGTAGAAACCGAATTAGGATGCGCTTGCCTAGATGACCTGTGGAGTTCTCTGTAGGCCATTTATCGGTATGGTTTTCCAGCTAAGATCAGGTATTAAGCTCTGCCATAATGAACACAGTTAGAGTGAATTAGAATATTACAAAGCTACTTGCTACGGCAGTCTTTCTGCCGTTTGGGCTTTTGCTTGGTACTATATTCTAAGTTAACTTCTATAATAATGAAGAACCCATGATTAATAGGTGGCTACTTTTAATCCTGGTTCTAAATCTTGAATATTTTCCTTTAACTCAAAGTACCTGGCCATCTGCCTTTCACAGCAGAAAGAATATTGTTGTGATGCAGCATTTGTCTCAACAAAATGGAAGAGGACAAACTGCAGTGCAGGGCTCTCTGAAGCTTGCTTTTTCTTAAAGGGCCAGTATAGATTTCCCTGTAGTTACAGCATTTGGGTGGTATTTGTCTCATTTTCATTTTGCTTTGATGTTTGAAAGTAGCTTAAATAAAAAGAACTATGTGCTTATTTTCCCACCACCACTTCCCCAAAAGAACAGGCATTTGTTGTTCACGATTGGCACATTTCTAACTGACGAGTTTCGTGGAAAGAATTTAATTTGCAACACATGTTCTGTGATCCTGCGGTTTGTGAATATTAATGAAGATTCCATGATTGCAAACCCATTTCATTGTTTCTCTAGGTATGTTAAAATATCTTTGTTTGATGTATTTAGTTCACAATGAGGTTACCTTTGAGCCATCAGATGTAGTTGCAGATCTGGCATGTTACTATGCTAATGTACAGGGCTGAATCACCAAAGTAGTAGTTTCAAAGTCACATTAAAAACAAACATGCCATATCCTTGTCCGAGGCACGCTCTCTCGTTCAGTCTTAAACTACATCATTGACGGGTGGCCCTGTACTTTATGCTTCATACCAGGTTTGCTGAACTTTTTCCAGAATAAGTCAACATTGAAGGCCATATCCAAGTGGCAACTCAGATGTGCCGCACCTTTGAGAGATCCTTGACCTCTCAAGAGTTAGGGTAGCTAAAGGACACCCTGTCATCTTTGTGAGTTGGGTAGGGGGGGATGAGGGAAGAAGGTGTTATTCCTGGATTTTCTTTTGTGCTGTGACAGCATCTGCAGACTCGTGTGTACAAGGAACCTGGGAGGTAGGAGAATTCCACAGGTAAATGTGGGTCAAGGGTTCACTGGGGACAGTTGCAGCCAAGAAGTGTTTGAACCGGATGTGCTGCTCCTGGGGGCTGGTGAACCTGCTCTACAGCTTTGAACTCAAAAATAAACCTTCTGGGGGTGACACCTGAATCTAGGATGCCTTTAATTTCTTGGACTCTGCGCCTATGCTTGTGGACCTCCATTGCAGATGTGTGCAGGTGGAGGTCCACCTGCACACATCTGGAATGGAGGTCCACAAGCATAGGCGCAGAGTACCCAGGTGCACTTGTCCCCGTATTTATTGAATAATGGGGGCAGGAATGTCTTTTTGCCCTCTACAAGGGCCCAACAAAACTCTTACCCCCTCTCTCCCCAGCACAACCATGTCTGGTTGCCAGCCAACACCTGATAAAATCACCACCAATTTTGGAACAAGCTCTGCTGAGCTCCCACGCACCTCTGCGCCACTTGCAAACAGCTGATTCGTTGTGGAGCGCACCTACCCAGCATCCCCAGCCAAGTCGGAAGGCTATGCTGGCCACCCCACAAGGCCACCACATAGGGTCGATGAGGAACGATCCAAAAGGTATCTGCTGGTCTCCCCTGGGACCGCCCTCTAGCCCACGCGGGCTTGCATCCTGTTGACCTACCCATGACTCCGGGAATATGCTCCATTCAGCAAGGCAAAGGTGAGCCTTTCTATCCTAATGAGCCATAAGCTAGCATTGCGATGCCACATGTTACCCCTCCAGTCCATGTGACTCTCAGATGTGCGAAGCACATCCCGCATCCTCCCCCCAACTATGGCCTCAAACATGCTATGTTAAGCACACTTACCTCGTCTCCCCAGCCCCATGAGTCTGCTCAGAACCCCGCGGCCAAACAACACTCTGCTACCTCCACTGGGCACATTGCCGAAGAATGACCCATGCCCCCAAAGCCAGCTCCTCCCAACCGTAGCCCAGCATCAAAGTAATTCGCCTTCATCAGGAGGAATACAAGAACAGCCCTCCCACCTACCTCAGACATAAATGATGTCGCTGACAAAAACCGAAGGCTTAGAGCCAGAAGGTGTCCAGTTAAAGTACCTAAATCAAAAGGATCAAATGCCAAAGGTGAGATTGCATTCGACCATTTTTTTAAATGTATATCTTTTTTTGCTATACTTTAGCTAAAAAAAAGTGTTTTTACACCAAAAACAGGGGTTTGGGGGGACCCCACCCCCCCCCCCCCCCCCAAAAAAAAGTCAATCCTTTTTTTCGGTCTTTTGTCATTTGACCCTTTTGAGTCGATACTTTGACCTATAACCGAGCCAGAACACAGCCCTTGGACCCACCTTGGCACTAACACAAGGCAAGGTAGAAAAGGTCACTTGAGAGGACAGACCCCTCCCACCCCCTAACCCCCCCTCCCCGCTCCCCCCCCCCCACACACACACACACACACACTTGACATTTGCAACAAAGCCCTGACCCGAAGGCCACAGCCGGGAACTCACCAACTGTTCCCACTACACCCCACACTATTTAGCCGCCTGCACAATTCAAAGCTTCCGCCTCCCCAGCCCAAAGTTCCCCTACCCCCATGCAACACAGCAGTCAAACACACAGACAGACACCTGGGAGTACACAATGCCAGATCCCTACCTGCGCACGCCCTGGAAATTAAGGACCAGCTATGTACCCTTAAACTAGACCTGATAGCTATCACAGAAACATGTCTGAACGCAGCCTTTGGTCCTGCCCTATCACTCGCAAATCCCAAGGGCTATACTATATATAGAAGCGACAGATTAACCTCCATAGGGGGTGTCACACTCATCGCAAAAAATGCACTACTCATCAGACCCTTATCTTCATGGGAAGGCAACTGTGACCTACTCTCGACCAAAATCTGCATCTCGCACACAGAAACGCTCAATCTTTTGAGGAAAACCTCCTGCACAGTCTAACTGCCAACATCAAGCACACATCTAGAACTATACTTCTTGGGATCTTAACCTGGGCCTAAATGACCCCCAGGCTTGCACAGTAGCCAACTCGCCGAGCGCTCTTGGATTTACTAACCGCGTCCACAACCCAACACACAAAGGTTTCACGCTCTACTGAGTAGCAGACCTCAACTGCCAAACCAATATCTGCGCCCCTAGTCGGACCACCACATTGTTTCATTCATCATTTCCTACTCCACTAACCCCACACCGGTGTGATGCTGCGTACAAAAATAATCTGAAATAAAAACCATGAATACAAAGTCTTTCAAGCTGTTAAGTTTGGGAAACTGTACACGTGTTACCAAACGCCCATGGCGTTCCAAGTGCATATTCCTTACCCGTGTGGTTGAAGTCTCAGGGTCAAAAACCCAAGCCCATTGCGTCCTGTGTACTCCTAATGTCACCGGCAACCAGTGATCTTCGAGCCCTTCGCTGTTTCTTATGTATATTCAAAGGTCAGTCATGTGACATTTCACATGACTCCCAAAGTGCACATTTAAAGTTATACACATTGCAGCTTTTTAACAAAGGTGTTCAAAGTTTCCCCTATATTTTTGATGTTTCAGCGCAATTTTAATAATGTCCTGATAATAATGGTTAAAACCATAATAGTGTTGGTTCCCTCCGGTATAGAGATTAACCATTTAGTCACGTGACCATATCGGTCACGTGACTAAATGGTTAATCTCTATACAGGAGGCAACCAACACTATTATGGTTTTAACCGTTATCATGTTTCCTCCATAGGCATCTGCTTTCTGCATTGTGCCACAACACCTTTTGTGCAGTGCCACTGAAAAGCCCCTTGGACTGCTCTAAATGTTTAAATACATTTTTGTGGGTGAACTACTGTTCCCAAGAAGTGAGATGACTCCCATCTTACTTACCATTTATTTTGTGGGACCAGCACACACCACCATATGTGGCGTGCTGGGAGGGGCGTTACATAGTAACTCCTTATCCCACTTCTCATTTAACATTCTATTACACTAACTTGAATAACTGGTGGCAATGGTTTCTTTTTTACTACCTTGTGCCATGTCTCTGCAGGCCGATTCCTCAGCTGCAGTACAGCACCCAAGGGTGACCATTTCTCGTCAGTTAGTTCCTTCTGAGCTGTTATTCTGTTTGAATCGGGTTTGAGTCCTTTGTGCATTTTGCCTTTGGCGGGCTTCAGTCTTGAAGCCTGCGCAGGCTCCAGTGTGTCTAGAAAGGCAGGAAGTGAGGGAGGGTCCCAAAACGTCCCTGTCCTTGGTCTCCAGGTGTGCCTGAGTGAAACCAGTTCTGATTGACCAGCTGGCTGTCCGGGAGGACAGACACCCTGCTGGGTGATTGACAGCCTAAAGCTGTGAATGAATGGGAACTTGAAAAGGTGAGGGTTTTGGGACTAGAGGCAGAGTCGACCACTGGAGGAAAACATCCAAAGACGAGAAGAGACGCCAGCAGCACCCTCCTGGACCGCGAAGTACCCGGTGAAGCCCTGCAGCTGTACGGACCCTGTTTTCGTTTCGACTGAGAAGACACGTACGGGACGACTTCCTCCCTTGGGCTGGTGGGACCAACAAGCCTTGAGATGAGTATTTTGGAACAAACCCCGACTTGCTGTGACTTTCCAAGGCTGCAGAATCCCAATGCCCGGGGACCCCTGACCATCATCGAGTGGATTGTCTTCGGAAGTGCGAATCCGGCCAAACCTTCGTGGGCATCCAGAGGACCCTAAAGAAACAGGAAATTGTCAAGGAAATTGGAAATTGAAAAGACTCCTCTCACCAAAGTCCAGGACCGAGGGATCAAGTAACTTCTAACCTGAGCTGTTCGTTCTTCTTTGGCGCTGAGAAAAAGGTGCCAAAACCACAAAAGGCAGGTGAATCAAGGAGAATCCATTGCTGCGGAGTCCCTTTCTCTCGAGTGCTGCCGCAGGAGCCCACCAGACGTCCTCCCTTTCATCACCACGACAAAGGACCAGGAACAAGGGTCTGCTACAGTGCAACAGGAAGGCATCCAGCTTTCCAGCTGGGGCTTGGGGTACATCTACCTTTTGCCAATTGTGGCGCTTCCTAGCTTGGGGAGGGCCCTTTTACCCTCTTTAGAGTTGACCTCAACTCACTTGCCCTGGTCTCCCAGTTTGTGCTTCTTTAAGATGGCTCCTCTTGAGCTTCTGTGATTTTCTATTTGAACAACTACTTTTCTAAAACATTTTCTAGGAAGAGAGCATCAGAACCTTGAACTGGCCCATTCACTGTGGCTGTCCTGGCTCCGTAAAGGCCCCATTCTGAACCCATTGTCTTTGGCAGTGCTTGCTCTCTTACAGGTTTTAATTGTTGAGCACTATTATTGCTGGGATAAAAGACTGCCTACATCCCTCTGGGAGAATCCAACTGTCTTTCTAAGTATAAAGTATGTTCTGATCCAACTAAAACTTTTCCCTCCGTAGAACTCAATATTGCAATGGTGATCACAAATAAGTGTTATTACTGACTTCAAAAGAAGTCACTCAACATGCTTGGCATATGTATAACATAGGAATAGCTACTCACCTGCTTTATTGTTCTTGTTGAATTGAATCCTAACTGGGATTAATGTTATTAGTTGCTGCCTATTAAAGATTGTCTAATTATCCTCGTGTGTATATATAAATAAATATTTATACTATAACGTTAAGTGTTTACTTGGATACCTGTATTTACTGATTTCATTGTAACGCTCACATTAACCTTCTTAAGATAAGCCTGGCTCAGTCATAGTACCAAATTGTGTAGTACATGCCTATATTAAAAGGTGGGTTACCCAATATCAAGAGAAGTCTTATAAAGTCCCACACCAGTTGGACAACGCCTTTTTACCCAACAGTGGCCATAGTCTGGGCGCTCGAAGACACACCTTTAAATAGACCTTCCCTTATTCAACGTACTTTCAGTACACTGCAACACATATTTGAGTTTTCAGTCGCACCAAACACTAGGTGAGACGGGGAATGCTTGCGGGAAGCCATACTGCCTACCTATGGGTCAATCTCACTCATCCCTTGAATAAAGGAAAGCGAAGAACCACCTTATGAGTCGTCAACACTTGAAGTGATTCTGGGAGTCCTCCTAACCAGACTACAGTGAACCTCGAAACCACCCCTGCATACTGCACTGATTAATAGACATAGTTGACAGTCTCAAAGGCTGACCTACCAGAGCCAAATAGTGAGCCTCACCAGCCACTATCGGGTGTTGTGGAAACAGCATTGCTGCTCCCTACCCTGGGAAGATCTTCATGGGTAACCCGCTCCAGTCAGAATATCTCTGTGGCCACCAAGACAGTCATTAATGCAGTAGGTCATGGACATTTAAAAAATGGGCTTAATGAAACAAGTACATATTTCTGTTCCTCACATCAATTCGACATGGCAGGCGATAACATTATAACCCATAAACTAACGCAGAAATTAAATAACTTGCACAATAATCTCTGATGTCTTCATTTGTATTTGATTTCCCTTCAGGACAAACTTCATCTTGCCCAGCTCTTTACCTTGAGTCTAGGGACAACAAGGCTCTTAGCCACCCCATCCTCTGGTAAAGGGGCAGGAAATTGTGTCATTTACAGGGAGGCGGTGCTCTTTGAACACAATTTGATACCTGCTCCCTGTAAGGACAAAGAAAATGGAGTCTATGCCCCCGCACCATCTCAAAGGGTCTTTCTATCCAATGCCAAGCAATTTTGTATAACAAAGCCTACGGCCCAATCTGTGACCGATATAACCATTTTTTTTTCCATCAACTTGATTCTCCCATTAGGCCTTCTGAGTCTCCAATCTCAATGCACAGCCCCTTGCTAAATCAATACACAACCTTTATTTTGAAATATATTTTCTTGAATGTTTCCTTAATTAGCTGCTCCTAGTTTCTGCTCCTAGTTTACAATTCAACGGGGAAGGCTGTATCGGGATAAACTCAAACTAACCTTATTGATGGTTCAAGGAACCACCCTTCATGACATCAAGGTGGTCATGTGGGAAGTAGTCGTACATACATCTTATACAAACACCTTACAAAGCAAGTGACAGTTTCATGCCTTGAGGCGTTGCCAGAACATGACGGAAGATTTTGTCTATCCCAGTCCCCCCAGCCCCACCAAACAAAGCCTGGATCCACATGAGGGCAAAGATGGGTCACAGCAGAATGATCACAGCTCCATGTTAATGCTCCTGAAGTAAAGGCATAAAACACTATTCCGATTCTTACATGAACGAGTTGTAATTTCATTAATTTCTGACTTAAAACTCTGCCACTTTACCAAAATGAATTCAAAGCCATACCTTACAACGGACACACAACGTCTGCGACTGCTTGTGGTATCTCAGGACTCCAGGAAGTGCCTCATGTTCTGAATACAAAACAAATTTGTTGGAGCAGTAAAGAGGAAAAATACTACACCCTTCCTCAACCAAAATCCAAATGCGAATACAGTAAAAACTTGATTTTCCAACACCCAAGGGAACCCAGTGGTGCCCAATCATCAAATATGCCTGATAAACGCATATCTGCCAGATTACAGTTAAGGAGGCAGGAAAACAAAGTACTCCTTGCCATTTCCTCTCACAGCATTCCGCAGTCCTTAACCTTGGTTATCCGGCCTCAAAACATGGTTACACAGCAGTGCCAATAGAGCATTCATGTTAATGTGTTGCTGCATAGAAAAGCTTCTACTGTAGAAACATTTAAGCACTTTACACATGAAAACATAACATATGTTTCACATAGCTTCCAATCTAGTATTGCCTTTAAAATTATGCTAACAGAAAACTGCAGTTCATAAAAAAATGGAAAAAAGTTAAGGAATGACTATATGAAGTAGTTAATATCATCCTACTGTACACCTTGGGAGTATGTCTGCTGTAAAATCGTTTTTATCACTAAACTTCAGACATTTTAGAAGGTCCAACTGTACTTTGTGTGTTGGAAAATGTTCCGAATGCAGGCACAGAACTATTTAGGGGGTATGACTCGGCCAGCAGGCAAGATGTCCACATTGTAGGGGGATTTCAGTCCCTAAAGAGCTGAAAGTAAGCAAACACTTTTTCCCTAGAGACCATCGCCACCAGTATTCAATACCAGGGCAAGAGGTTTCCCCAAGACAAAAAAGAAAACACACTGGTGGATTGAAAGATCAGCTGTAGCAAGCATTTCAACTGCTTCTCGTGCAGCTTTGAAGTGAATCGGGACAGGTCCATGCCCTCATTTGGCTCTCCGATAAGCAGTGTACCTATCCATTTTGCACGCTAAAATCAGGCTAATATGCCCAAGAAAATAAAATGGGGTGTAAATGTTCACTGGTTTCTACCCACGTCATGCCATTGTGCTGCTTCAATGTGTTCAGACATGTGACATCTAACATGCCAAAAAGATTTAACAGGTTTTACTTGACTAAAAATACTCCTGCAAGGAATGCGAAAACTATTATTTGACACACTAAACTTCCCTTTTACTCTGAACTTTCAGAAGTACTATCTAAGATACCTCTGATGCAAAAGTCTTACCTGGAACACTGAGCCATTGTACACATATGCCTGTGAGAATTCTGCCACTCTACCCTCTTGAGCCATGTTTTTTCATAGAAATAGTAAATCTTCATGACCTGTGCCAGCCCCAGAACATTTTGCTTTACTGGTGGATTCCTTTTCCTTATACCTCTGAGTGGAAACCTTTTTCCACACACAGAATCTTTTACTCTTTTTATGGGTGTCATTCTTTAGACTCTCCATAGTGTCTTTATAAAGTTATCCTCTAACAACTTTTTGGCAGTAAGTGCCTGTTGCAGGGTTTCCCTAGGGGCTCCCCTTTTAACTTTCTCTGGCTAACCTTGAGAGAACTACAGATCCCAATGGTAGGAAGCACCTTTGGATCCCTTTTACATTTTATTTGGTGAAACCAGCACACCCCACCATATGTGGAGTGCTGGGGAGATATAAAGTTTCCCCTTTCACACTAAAACTGTAACATTTCTGTTACAGGGACAAGTTTACCTTCATTTGCTGGTGGCAGTGATACCTTGTATTAATTTGGGGCACCTTTGCCGAGGGCTGTGTTCACAGCTGCAGTAAAGGCACCCAAGGGTTCTCATTTTACAAAAATGGCCCCAGCCTTCTTTTTTCACCATTTTAGTGTTTCTTGTCCTTTCCTGTTCCTTCCGCTGACATCTAGGGTGGGAAATTCCTTTGTGTGATTTTTATCTTCGGCGGGAGCCCCCACGACTCCCCGCACAGGCTCCAGTCTGTCTGTGAAGGCCAGAAGCGAGTGAGGAGTCCAAAACTCCTCAGCCCTTTGTCTTCCTCCTTGCCTGAATGGGGACAAATCCCAGTGGGGGGCTGGCCCAATTGGACAACCAGACTGCCGACCGCCGTTTGTTGTAAAATGCAGGGAGAGAATGCAGAGGGTGTGCTTTAGTTCCCGTTAAATACCCCGAACCTGGAAGCTGAAAAGAAGTTGCCCACTGGAACCAAAACCAAAGAGGATGAAGGAAAAGTGGTTGAGATGATTTCCAGCGACCGGAGAGCCTGCTGTGTAACCGGAGCCTGCTGTAGCCCTTCCTTCCAATCTACCTGGAGACTCCAAAAACGACGACACCGACCCAGAGGCTGGTGCTACCCACTACACTCAAGACCACCTGCATTTTGAGTCATCCCACACAGTGCTGCGACCTTGCGGGGCTGCAATACCCCAATACCCTGGGACCTGCAGTCATTGAGCGGTGCACGGTCTCCCGAATCTCGCTGAAACTTTGTGGGCATCCTGGTTTATCTCCAGAGACACGAACCGAGTCCAAAAAGTTCCCTCACCAGAGTGCTGGACATTGAATCTGACCGGCGATATTCTGTCTTCTTCCGTGCTCCTTCCTGTAAAAGGTGCCACATCCACAGTCCTGCATCCAGCCACGAGGAAAACCTTGCCTAGAGCCTTCTCCGTTGATCCCGGCTGCAAAGTCCCTTAAAAGGTCCTGTTTTCAGATTGTGTGCGTTGCTTTTAAACTGGCCAAGCCCTCCAGGAAGATCCGCCAGACTCCCAGGAAGCAGGACTGACCAAGCCTGAGCCACCTCAGAGTGCTGGACCCCAGATGCAAGGAAAGCCCATCTCAAAAGCCAGGACCCGCAATGTTGCCATTTGCGGTAGACGCGAGGAGCAGAAACACTGAAGTGCCACTTATTTGAAGATTGCCAGTTGCGGTCGGTAACTGAAGATTGCCGGTTGAGGTCAATGACCGTCCCATTGCAGTGCAGGAGTCCCCAGAAGTCCTCCCATGTGTCCCCACGACTGAGGCACAGGAACACCGGGATCTGCAGAGCTGCAAAGGACCAGAATCCATCTGCTGCACTTTTCTTCCACCTAAAGGTACTGTGCAGTCTAAGAAAACTTACCTCAAACTTACCTCTTGTTGTGTAACATCACTTGTCCTCGTTGGAGACTTGTCTTGGTTGCATCTGTAGAGTTGCTAACAGCTTCTTTACCTCACAAGCCTAATCAGCCTGTGGCCCTTCTTTGATTTCTTCTTATTCTACAAAGACTTCTAAAACATTGTGCAAGACTTTCACTTACCTGCAAGAAGTGCTTCAGTTCACCTTAACTTTTGCTAACTTAACATTGGCTGGCCTGGGTCCCTGATGACTCTTCTCTCCTTTGCTTATTTGTTGCGTCTTCCTTGCAGGAAGGGGTTAACTAACTTTGCATAAGGGGTTACCAAAAGTACTTACCTGCTTAGGAATATTTGTGTGATCTCTTGTTCTGTTCTAATAACCTTTTCCTTCGACCTACTCCTAAGAATATTCTAAATGCAACAGTGATATATTAATGTCCTCAGCACCCTAACTATTGAAGTCAACTGAGGGTGTAGGTAGTGTCTGTGGGCGATCCCAAAAGGGTATTTACTGGTTTAGAAAACTAAGAGTGTATTTTGAAGTATATTTGTGTGTTGCTTTATATTGTTCCCTTCTGAAGAAGGCTTACTCAAACTGACTGTTAAATTAATAATTGTTTAATCAAGAAACCTTGTGTGTACTTTTATTTGAATACTTGCCACTGTAAATCTCTGTGTAACTCCCCTACAGCTCACAGATAAGCCTGGCTGCTTATCACGCTACCAACCTGTGTAGTACAGACGTATACCAATGGTTGGGTTCCTATTGCCAGGTGGTCAGAGTTGTTGTAGTGCACCCAAAGGGCACAGCATACAATCTTGCCTAGCATAGTATACGGAAACCAGGCTGCTGTGGTCACACCTTATTACTGCGCCAGAAAAAAAATGATGCTGGAGATCTTACCCAACTTTATTTCTCTTGATCATTACTGGAAGTGTAATAACGGGGATCAATCCCAACTGTGAGGTAATGTCGTGGGAGAGAAAGGAAAGAAGGTGGCGGTTTGTGAACACTTCTATGCACATTGTCAGCTAAAGTTGCAAAAAGGCGCTTTTACTTTTAATGCGGGTTGCATCATGTTAAAAGGCTCACGCTGCCCTTGGTTCCATTTTAATAGAAGTTAAGACTAATTTGCTAATATTTGCAGTTGTACATTAAAAGCCACAAATGGCGTGTGTGCTGTCAGTTGATTTAAATAGCCTAGACCCGATTTTTACATCACGTGTGGCAATAACTGTAGCTGATTCAACAAGTGCTGCTCTTTGTAATAATTCGACTATGTGCAGGAATTAAGCGCATCCTGATGCGATTGGTCCCGAGAGCGGGTGGACTGTCAAGGACCCCAGGGCTTACCTGCAAATATCATTGCCGCGTCCCGCGTTCAAGCGAAGTGTTGCTGTGGTCCCTGCTTGTTGCCATGTAATGAGGGGATGACTTGGCAACTAAGTCCCTTGTTTGTGTCATTGCCGACTGTCTGTTTGTCTACAGGTTTAGAGTCGGCCATGTTGTAATGTACTTTGTGATAACCTCTTCATGGGAAACACGAACTGAGTGCTAATCACAGCGTTCTATTCCTTAACTGTGTGGGAATTTTAAGGCATATTCTAACTCTTCAGAACTGTAACCAACACAGTACTACGGTTCCCACAATACACCACTGAGAATCCCATGAGACAAACCTAGTAACAATTGGAACGTGACTACGAGTTTTAATGCATTTCGAGCTTCAAATACTCCTGTATGAATCAAATAATAAATGGTAACATAAGATTCCCACACAGCTAAGGAATAGAACGCTGTGATTAGCACTCAGTTCGTGTCTCCCATGAAGGGGTTATCACAAAGTACATTACAACATGGCCGACTCTAAACCTGTAGACAGACAGTCAGCAATGACACAAACAAGGGACTTAGTTGCCAAGTCATCCCCTCATTACATGGCAACAAGCAGGGACCACAGCAACACTTCGCTTGAACGCGGGACGCGGCAATGATATTTGCAGGTAAGCCCTGGTGTCCTTGACAGCCCACCCGCTCTCAGGAGCAATCGCATCAGGATGCGCTTAATTCCAGCACATAGTCGAATTATTACAAAGAGCAGCACTTGTTGAATCAGCTACAGTTATTGCCACATGTGATGTAAAAATTGGGTCTAAGCTATTTAAATTAACTGACAGCACACACGCCATTTGTGGCTTTTAATGTACAACCGCAATTATTAGCAAATTAGTCTTAACTTCTATTAAAATGGAACCAAGGGCAGCGCAAACCTTTTAACATGATGCAACCCGCATTAAAAGTAAAAGCGCCTTTTTGCAACTTTAGCTGACAATGTGCATAGAAGTGTTCACAAACCGCCATCTTCTTTCCTTTCTCTCCCACGCCCTTACCTCACAGTTGGGATTGATCCCCGTTATAACACTTCCAGTAATGATCAAGAGAAATAAAGTTGGGTAAGATCACCAGCATAATTTTTTTTCTGGCGCAGTAATAAGGTGTGACCACAGCAGCCTGGTTTCCTAATTAAACAAATGGAGTTGAGGAACTCCAAGTCTCCGTTCTATGGCACACCAATTCGACAGTGCACATTTTTGCATTTAATCAGAGCGCGGGTGTTCTAAGTGATATCAACCCAAAGGTTCCTTCAAAATCTGTAGCATAGTATAAGGTTTTAGGAGGGATACAAAGTATCCCTCAATCCTTAAGAACTGCAGTTAATAAGACCAATCTCAAAGGAGAACCCAAAGGGTTCCAGCAACACTGCCCATAAGGAGCTGTGTCCTGCAAAAGTAAAACACATATTCCTTAAGAGATACGGAGGAAAGTAGACTCCATAGTAAAAAGGTAAAACAGAGAAAGCAGAGTTCCAAAAGACAGTGTCCATAAGAATGAATGAGTGGAAAAAGGCTCCACTCGTTCAGGATAGAAAGAAAAAAAGTGCTGGGGGGGGGGGGCCTCACTGGGAGTGGGGATGAAGCATAAAAATGATAAATCTCTAACAGGAGCGACTCCACTCGTGGGGACAATACTTTGACTTCTCCTGTAATGACTATATTCAACAAAGATGCTTCTTTGTCCCCATTGGCTGCAGATACTGCGGGATATCGCCTGAACGCTACACCCCTTGTGTTTGTGATATGTATAAAAACAAGAGGAACTTTGAACGAACGGAAGAGATTCCTACAGAGTGAGGAGAGAAACCACTACGCAGAGATGAGCCTCTGTAGCAACAATGCCTAATGAACATAGGGTATCCAGTCAAAATGTCGAAAACTTTTGGTCGAATGACAAAAATGTCGAAAAAATTATGTCTAAATATTTTTTTCGATTTGCTTTCTACTTTTTATTTACATGTTTTTTTTTGGATTCCGTAAGTAAAAAAAGGGTTAAAACTGAAATGTTTTTTTAAAAAAGGTCAGTTGGTGGGGGAACCCCACCCATTTCTAACAAAACACAAACAGAAAAAAGACATTCGAAATGTTTTTTCAACATTATTTTTCCGACATTTTGACTTTCGACCAAATGTTATTCAAAATAGTGACTGTAAACCTGAACATAGTATATCAAGACTGGAATAGCCAACAAGGCTACTAAAGACTGATGCATAGGCGTCCTACTGGGAACAGAGTGAAAGGAAGGCGATTGCTTGGCTGCAAGGCCAGGCAAGTGTATGAGGCCACACAAACCTGCAGTACCCGAGCGAGCAGACACCCTAAAAGTGAAATACTAGAATTGTGAAACAAGACACATAAGAGAACCACAGTACTTTGGGGGATCCATCTGCCTTGAAGGTTAAAGAAAGAAAGTGCCTTGTTGAGTAATTTCGGGAGGGTTTTGGACATTTTAAATAAAGCTGGTGAAAAGCAAAATAAGCAAATGTTTTTTGGGGTGCGGGGGCGTTGCGAAAGCGAAACCCATAAGAAGATATTTATGATTTTCACCAGGAGAGTCTATGCAAAGACTTTGAGGACTATGCCATCGAGTTCTAAAGGAACTTTGAAAGTTCATTGTAAGTGGGGCCAGACAGCAGCCCATACCGAGGCAATTGTGCAAGCCTCCCCTTTTTCTTTTAAGTTAGGAATTTTTCTAATGTGGTAGTGTTATGGAGAATTCTCAAAATGTGGCAATTCCTCTCTATCTTGGAGACCCCCAGCTCTTTTGCTGAACTTTGGGACTCTAATTCTTGTTTGTTTTCTGTGTTTATTTTCTTTGGTTATGGAGTTTTTAATCAACTCCATAGGCATCATCCTTTTTATTTGTGTCACACAGCACCCTCAGTGCAGTGACACAGGGATGTCTTTTAGACTTCCAAAAAGGTTTAAATACCTTCTCTGGAATAAGCTACTGTTTCCCAGAGAATGTAAAGTTAAATTGACTTTCCAAGTCTTTTCAAATTCCTAGACCCAGCGCACACTATCTTACAATAGAGTGCTGGAGGGGTTACCTAGTATCCCCTGTGTCTAGAACTCATGTAGCAGTCAAATTCTACCCCTTCCAATCGAAATGGCTGCCGTCAGTGGTTTTACAACAAACTGCTATGATTTCTCCCGACCGCGAACACAGGTAGCTAAAAACCGCGGGAGCAATATTTTTCTAGATGGTAACTTAAGCCCCTTTGTTTAAACAGGTCCCGGTCGTCTTTTTTCGCCATTTTCTTTTGGAAAGGTCATTCTAGTGTGCGTCTCTGCACGCCAAACTAGGTTTGGTCCCTTTGTATCTATGCCTTTGGCGGGCTTCAGGACTGAACACCGCCTCTGGCGTCTTAGTGTCTGGGGTGGGCAGGAAGTGAGGGAGGTGCCCGAAACTCCCTCTCCTTAGTCTGCTAGGAGACCCAAATGCACTCTGGCGTGAATGACTGGCTGACTGTCCGGCAAGGACAGCCACCCTGCTGGGCGAGTGGCAGCTAGGCTGGAATGAAAGGGAGAAAACTGTTTAAAAGGCGAGTCTCTTGGACTGAAAAGCAGAGTCGACCACTGGAACGAAAGACCCGAAGACGAGCTGGAAGAGGACGGATGCTGCAACTCCTGGACCGTTGGTTTGCCCGGTGAAGCCCTGCTGCAGGTCCGAATTGCCAAGTTCATCTCGACAGAGAAGCCCCTTCAAGGACGACTTCTTCCGTTGAGTTGGTGGGACCAATCAACTCATAAGCCACCAGCATACCATTCTCAGAACTGGTTAGGATTAACCAGGGGGAAGGAGCCCAGCTTGTGTGCTTGACTACAGCTACTCGAACCGAAGACCCTCCATTTTGCCAGCTTGTTTGACCCATCCCTGCGCAATGCTGGAGTGCCCCGACGTCCTCCCTTTTGTCCCCATGATAGAGGCTCAGGAACAGTGAGATCTGCAGGAACTGCTAGGAACCAACGTCTTCAGGTGCATCTTTTCTTTGTATTAAAGTACTGTGCCAACGCGATTGAGAGAACTACCTCTCGAAGTGAAAGTTTGTGAAACTTTCCTAACTTGCAGGCCTAATCAGCTTGTGACCCAACATATGATTCTTTTTCATACAAACTACTTCTGAGAACTTTGGCAAAGACTTTACAGTTTACTTTACAAGAGTTACAGTAAAGTACAGTAGTTCTTTACAAGAACTGCTCTTTCCTATCCAAGACAATAGTCCATTGACTTTGGCCTAGGCCTATTGAACTGAATCGAGTCATCTAGTGAACAAACTATTTGCACGGTCTAAGAAAGTATTTGTGATTATTCTATTAACTTGCGCCTTTGTCCTCCTATTTAAAGTGACTGAAATGCCAGTTTGCTCCTATTTCAGGGGAGCCTAATTTACTTAGAAACTTATTGGTTTGGTACTGAAGTGTATTTGTGTATGATATTAAGTTGCCTCCTTCTAGTGAATGTTTTCTAAATGACTGTGTAATAAATTAATAAGTGCTTTACCAAGAAACCTTGAGTGGAAGTGTCTACTTGAACCACTGTCATTGTAAGACCTCTGTGTAACCTCTTATACTGCTCACATTCCCTCTGAGTTAAGCCTAGCTGCTCAGCTCGCTACCAAAAACTGTGTAGTACAGACGTATACCAAAGGTTGGTTTTGCTTACACCTGTAGTCCTAATTGTATGTGGTGGTCCCAGAGGGTACTGCATGCAATTCTGCCTAACAGATGGGGCAAAATTTAGTTCGGATTCGGACAGAAGACTTTAATTTGGACTTCACATTCATCCTAAAGTTCAATTTTGCTAGGCAGGGAACTTCCCTCATAGCTATAGGGCTAGTTAGGCGCTTTGCTTTTTATTTAAACAAACATCTTTTTTTTTTAAACTTTTATTTTTGTCGGCAGAGGTTCACAAGGCACATACTTCAAGGCAACAAACAATTAAATCAAGCATAGCATAAAGCATCGTCGTGGTTACAGAATATAGTTCCAACAGTGGTTATAGAGCATCAACAATACAGAAATACACAGCAGAGATCACGGTGCATGGATGGAGACGGGGACAAGCCAGATCCAGGCGTGTTCTCACTTTGATTGTTGAGATATGTATTAAATTCGCTCCAGATGTTCCTGGGGCGAGATTGGGCGGGCAGCATTGTCAAGTATTCCTCCTCTCAGTTCCGCGACCATGTGAGCATACTCAGCCATTTATGAGATGCCGGTGGGAAGGAGCGCTTCCAGTTCTGAAGTATACATTTTTTGGCAATCATGCAGCTTATATTCAAAAACTTTGTCAAGCGCTTCGTTTCGTCAGACCTCCAGACCCCAAACAGAACTGCCAAAGGATCGGGATCAATTACAGTTTCAGTTACTGCACTTAGTGTATGAAGGACACTGTCCCAGAAATCGGACAATTTGTTACAGGTCCAGAACATATGCAAGTGATCAGCATCCACTGCCCTGCAGCGCGGGCAGAGGTGCACCTCAGAGCGAGCAAACCCCAATGTCCTGCGTGGTGTATAGTAAAGCCTATTGAGAAGCTTGTATTGCATGGCACAAAACGGAAATTGAGGGAAACATTTTGTGTGTGGCAGCACATGTCCTCCCACAATTCATCAGATATTTCCAGACCCAGTTCAGCCGACCATCCGTCGCACGCCCCAAGAGCCGGAGTGGGGATGATGTCTTGTAGGATTTGATACAGTGAAGAGACGACGCCACGTGCACCGCCCGAGTTGGCGATGTAGGCTATTGCCGGGTTATCTGTGGGCTCATCTGGAAAGGAGGGCCACATGGTGCGGAACGTGGCGCGAAGCCTGTAGTATTGAAGAGTCTCTAGGGGGGGGATCTGGTGTGCCCTGGTCTCCAGGTTTGGGGGCCTATGAATTTGCCTTCGGGATAGAAGTCGGACAGCGCCCGATACCCCAGTGCACCCCAGTGTCAGGCCAAAGCGGTATCAAGCGTGGGCTCCAGGCCAGGAAAGGCCCACACGGGAAGCCATTTGTAATATGGGGAGGGCCCACTTGTTGAGTGTAGCAGACGTGACCAGGCATACAGAGTCGCAGCAATGGGGTCGACGGGGGAATCAGATGTGTAGCATCGATGTAGTATCAAAGACATCAAGTTAATACCAGCGGAGGCAATCCATTCCAGTTTGACATGTGGGCGCACTGGGGAACCCGGGTACCCAATGAGTAGCATGCTGGGCCTGGGCCGCGATCCAGTATAGTTCTAGGTCCGGAGCAGCAATACCACCCCGTTTGTATGAAAGTACCATGTCAGTCCACTTCTTGCGCACCGCACCGGAGTGCCAGAGAAATTGTGCACAGAACGTATGCAATTTAGTGAAGTAAGCCCTCCCAGACAATATAGGAATGTTGCAAAAGGTGTATAAGAGCTTGGGGAGCAAGATCATTTTAATAAGGGATAGACGGCCAGCAACGGACAACGGGAGAGTGCGCCATCGTGAAATTTTGGTCTCAACTGTTCGTGCTACAGCTGAGTAATTATTGGCAAGCAAGGTGGGCTTAGTGAGGGACATCTGCACCCCAAGGTATCTAACACCCTCAGGGGCCCAGTGCAGGGGATACTCGGTGGTGGGCTGCAGGGTAGCCTTAGTGAGCGGGAAAATCTCCGATTTGGAATAGTTAATCGTAAATCCGGAGTGAGTGCCGACCCGGGTGATTTCTCTCAGTATGGGATCTAGATGGGTTGTGGGATCTCTGACGTATAGTAGGACATCGTCAGCATATAGAGAGATTATTTCAGGATCGTCAACCAGTCATACTCCTTTACGCGAGTGACGTGCATGGATAAAGTCCGCCATCGGTTCTATCACCAATGCGAAAAGAATCGGGGAGAAGGGACAGCCCTGTCTGGTGCCTCTGAATAGAGTGAACATCTCGGATGTTAGTGAGCTGACTCGTACCCGCGCAACGGGGGAAGTGTATAATAGTTTAATGAACCCTATCATGTTAGGGCCAATGCCCATTGTTTCGAGGACCAGCCACATGTATTTCCCAGAGACCATATCGAAGGCCTTCTGAGCGTCCAGCGTAACCGCTACGGCCTGGACGTCTTGATCTATACGGGACATGACATTGAATAATCTCCTGATGTTATGGGAGGTGGACCTGCCGGGGACAAAGCCTGCTTGGTCCTCTTGTACCAAGTGCGTCATAATGGGCAGAAAGCGGTTAGCAATGATCTTAGCAAAGATCTTTGTGTCTAGGTTCATGAGGGAGAGAGGTCTATAGGACCCGCACTCATCCTCAGGTTTACCTGGTATGAGCAGTACCGTGATGGCCGCTTCCCGCATGGAAGGGGGAAGGATAGCGGCTCGGAGTGCCTCATTCCATACCTCCAACAGTCGGGGGGCCAGAATAGCTAAGTGCTCTCGATAGAAGTCCGCCGTGATGCCGTCAGGTCCCGGCGCCTTGCCTATAGGTAAGTCTGAGATAGCCGATACTATCTCGTCTAGCGTAAACGGGGCATCCAACTGGTCCCGGGTCTGTGGGGAAATTTCCGTGGTGGGGATCTGGTCAAGGAGTTCTCGCATATGTTGTTCAGTATGCTCTATGGGCTGGGAGTAAAGGGATCTATAGAACTCGGTAAATATATCCAGTATTCGATGGTCCGCCCATTGAGCGTCACCATTCCGATCTTTTATGGAAGTGATCTGCGTACGGCCCAGTTCCCCCCTCACAAGTGTCGCAAGTGTCTTGCCGGGCCTGTCCCCCTACCCATATTTCCTAGCGGCCTGCGGGCGGCTGAAATAATGAACTTCGCTGGTTGCTAGAGTGTTAATCACCTGGAGCTCATCAGAGATTTGGGCCAGAGTGGTGGGGTCAGTCCCGGAGGAGCAACATTGCTCCAACCTTTTCAGTTTGGCCTCAGATTGCCCAAGAGCGGCTCTAATAGCTTTCAACACCCCCGCCTCCCGGGCAATAGACATACCCCTAATGTAAGCCTTTAAGGCCTCCCAGCTGACCGCGGCGGTCGTGTCTTGAAGAGAGTTAAGCTCAAAGAAGGACTCAATGTCAGCTAGTATCTCAGATTTAAACACAATGTATTTTAGAGCTTCGGACTTAAAGCGCCAGGTGCAGAGTGTTGGGATGGGAATTCCCAGTCCTACGGACAATGTGATTGGAGCGTGATCCGAGAATGTGCGGGGCAAAATGCGTGCATCTTCCACCCTACCCATGACCTCTCTAGAGACCAAAAACAGATCTATCCTGGACGAACTATCGTGTACAGAAAGAGTAATAGGTGTAATCCCGCTGCTGGGGGTGAAGTGTTCTCCAGGCGTCACAAATGTTGAGCGACTGCATGTGGCCATGCAGCCTGCGCGCCGCACCAGACAGAACTCTGGGTGCCGTGGCAGTTCTGTCCAGGGCAGTGTCCAGTATAAGGTTCAGATCCCCCCCCACCCCCCATATGATCTGCACCCCCACGAAGCGCAGCAGTTTGGTAGTTACAGTGTCAAAGAATTCCGGAGAATCTACGTTGGGACAGTAAGTGTTAACCAGCACGTACTCTTTATTGACCAGTGTGCAGTGTAGTATAACATAACGACCCTCAGGATCAACATAGCTTTTATGCAGCACAAACTTGATTGATTTGTGGATCATTGTGAGAACGCCCCTAGATTGTGTGGAGTAAGAGGTAAAGAACCTGGCAGAGCCCCATGATGGGACAACAGCCCTCGGAATGAGGCCCTCGGAGTGTGTCTCTTGTAGAAACAATATCTTGCAATTGTGTCTGTTAGCATATGCAACGATCTTGCGTGCCTTAGTGTGGTTGCTCAACCCCCGAATATTCTAGGAAATTATGACAGTAGCCATTTCAGAGGTAGGTATCTACAGACACAGTACCCACAAATCAGTGAACATCCCAGCTTCCGTGATGATATGAGCTCCCAAAGTTGGAACAGCAAGTGGGCATGTGGCCCTTCAGCATGCGCGCCGCGAAACCTCGTGTGCCTTTTTGTAAAACAACCCCCCACCACTAACCATGGATCAGCAGTGTGATCATCACCCACCCTTAACAGCGTGCAGTTGGGCCGTCCCCAACCTGGCCCAATCTGCCCCGAGGCCCAACTGGGGCCAACACATACCAAAGATTTGAGAAAAAACAGTGCAATCGCAATGGGGTGCGCCGTTGCCGTGCACTAGCATGCTTGGAGCCAAATGGCTCAGTTGCAAAACGAACAGTGGTGGCGGACTCGTGGCGCAGGCCCCACCCGCGGAGCGGGTAATCGGGGACAGCACACGAGTCCCTACGGTTCCGAAATAAACCAAAACAGTTTCGACAGTCAAATATCATACATCCCTGCATCCCATATGCAGTGAGCGGGGTATATCACTGAGAGATTAAGGACCTGAACAACAGGAGACAGAAATTGTGGTAGGACAACAGAACAATGCGAGACCAGCTCTGTGGAGTGCGTAGTAAGGATGTGCACATTAACGCTGCAGCTCGTAAGGACTGCAGGGGCGTGGGTCATCGCAGGCGCAGAACGTTACAATAAACAGAGCAGCCTTACCAGTACCACAGTGCAGATTAAGTAAACAAGTTCAATAAATGTCCACAGTCCGTGCCATTCGCAGTTGATTAGCGTCCACTCAGCCTTCTCTAGAGCCCTGAAGCGGTATTTGCATCTCGATGAATTTCACCGCCTCGTCTGGGACAGTGAAAAAGTACAGTTTGCCCTTATGAGTGAGTTTGAGACGAGCCGGGAATAAGATGGCATATGGTATATTGCGTTCCCTGAGCATTTTCTTGACGCCAAGGAATTGGCGTCTCTCCTGCTGCACCGCCACCGAAAAGTCTGGGAAGATTCTGATGGTGTGAGACTCCAGTCGCAGCTCCCCATTCTCCTGTGACATACGAAGGATGAGGTCCCTGTCGCAGTAATTAAGAATCTTGGCTATAATGGGTCTGGGGCTGTCAACAGGTCTGGGTCGCGGGGCAAGGGCCCGGTGAGCCCGCTCCACTGTGAAATAAGGGGAGAGGTCCGGATCCCCCAGCAAGTCCTTGATTAGTTGTTCGACTGCATCTTCCATGCGCCCCTTCAGGGCAGTTTCAGGGACCCCAATGATGCGAAGGTTGTTTCTGCGGGAGCGGGACTCCAAGTCATCACATTTTACTTTAACACTCTTCATGTGGTGCGATAAGGTGGCCACAGTGTCCTGAAGTAAGTGTATCGCATCTTCATTAGTGGAGATCCGGTTTTCAGCTTCAGTGATTCTAGATCCAGCCTGATCTACACGGGTCTTGAGCGAGGCGACATTCGCATTGATATCGTCAAGCTTCTCATGAAAGGAGGCAAAGTTTTTAGCCATTGATTCCATCATGGCAGTGAGGTCCGGCGCCGCCACCCCCGGATTAGGGTCGTTGTCAAGTTCTTCCTGCGGAGGCGACGTGTGGCCCACCTCCGGTCGAGGGACCGTCTTAGTGAATTTGTCCATGGCACCCCCTTTAGCAGATCCTTTGGAGCGACTCGACATGGCCGGAACCAGAGGGGGAGGTAGCAGGATGAAGGGAGCGGGCTCCGGCGGCGTAAAGCTCGGTTAGTTCAGCCAGTGAGTCGGGTATTGAAGAGATCCCGTGAGGGCACGACTGCCGTCCCCGCCGGTTCGCGCCAGGCAGCCCATCCCAGGTCCCCCGCGGCCGCAGATGGGCCGCCGACGCGCCTCCGTCGTCAGCGGCCTAGGCCCCCAGCGGAAAGGATTGTCCGGTGGGGCCGGGGCAGGAGCGAGCTGGCCCACTAGTGTAGTGTGTGCCCCAGGGTGCCAGGGGCAGAGCAGCCAGCAGCGAGTCCGACGGGAGGCACCCGGTCAGGTCACGATGAGAACAGGGCCCAGCGAAGGCCCAATGGCGGCGAGACACGGCGGGACAAAAATCTCCAGTTCCGAGGGTCCGATTTCTCCCAGAACTCGGCGTGCGGATAGAGCTCATTGGCCACAGTGCAGGGATCGTAGCAGGGATACAGGATCCAAAGCAGAACCGCAGATGTCAACGGATAAGAGGTGGCTAGGCACAGAGCTCTTGCACTAGGCAGCCATCTTGCAGGCAGCTCAACAGCGCCCCCCTTAAACAAACATCTTTAACCATGACCCAATGTAGTCCGAGTTCTTCTTCTGGTTCACAATAATAGGTTGATCAAAGAAGTAAATAGCCCAGCAAAAAAAGTTGCTTACAGCTTAAAGATCAATTTAAAGATGATTAAACAGAAGATACAAGCACCACACATTACTTATGGGCCTTCTACCAGATGTGGATGACTTTAATTCCAGATAACCTATCAAATGTTGATAAAATTCCACCTTGAAAGCCTAAGATGATCCAGGCATGACAGCAAGCGCTCCTAAACTCATATGCATGCAGAGCTCAGAGTACATAAGGTCTGCTGCACACATCGACAGATGATCACAGCTGTCTTGCACTTATCCTCTCATCCCAACTAACCAAACCCACCTGTTCTTTTTCAGAGCAGACAGAACACCTAGAGATCATGGAAATGGTAGAGGTGTGTGCTATTACCCTTCATAGCAAATTAAATCGAGGTAAGAGAGATCACGGGGAACGGGTGGGTGGTGGAGCAGCAATCAAGAGGCAATTTGAGCGAGGACGCAATGTTGCAGATCTACTAAAGTGCTTTTGTTATGTAACCAGCCGTTATTGACTGCATTCTAAACATTATGCCTTCAAAAGGACAAGGAAAAAACAATGTAATTTCCAAGCAATATTTATTTCAACAAGAAAACCTCCTTGCTCAATAGTACCTTGTTTTGCTGCAGGATTCTATAAAAACACCAAAGCGAAACAAACTAAGGGAAAATGCTTTGACAAGAGAGACCTGTTTACTTTTACATGACACCTAATGAATGCTTATGCCATCTTAAATTTGGCCAAGTTTGGAATTACATTATGAAGGTAGAATTGCCATTTAAATACAACTATAAAAAAAGATTGTCTAATTACTTTATTAACTAACTATTAATGCAACATTTTTACTTCTTGAACAAAACTTCAAAACAAGTATTGGTACCAGCACTTTGGACCTCGGGAGGGGTCATTATCGCTTAGGTCAACGCGATAATCACCCCTTCCTCGTCTATAAGGGTATTCAATATTTTATGTTTCATCCAACTATACACAATGTCTGGTTAAACAAATGTTTATGATGCTAAAAGGTAACATTTACGATTTACAAGTCACCTATCCCCTTAAATATGCCATTGGGCTTGCTCAGAAAATGTCAAGAGGATCAGTCATACAGCCCTATAGAGCACGCAGTGGGCGGATATTCACTTTGAGACAAATACCTGTGCTTGATGCACAGCAGCAGCAAGAGACAATCTTTGCAAATACATACCCTGCGATTCTGCAACATTGGGGGCTTCCACAAAATCTAATAGCTTCACAGTGCTTCCCATGTACACAGTCTGCAGTGGGATCTGAAAACAAAAGCAACATTTGGTTTAGTCCTGAATCACAAGTTTCAGGTGTTTACATTATTGTAAAGACAGAAAGTGGCAAGGAAAAATGAGCAGGTGCCAAATGCAGATTTTAATTTTCTTCCTCGGTTTGTTGAGAAGTAATGATCCTCCCCATGTAAATCTAACACTGCTGTATGAGGTAGGGAGGGAGCAAAGGATGAACAAGGAGTTGGCTGAACTGGCATTTAGATTACTCTGCAGAATCCGTTGGCTCAAAAATCAGAACGTATTTTACATTTAGCCATCCCTAAAAGAAATAACTAAAACTGAAACTGTTTGGAGCCTCAAAAGCAACTACTGCTCATGGAAAGGGAATGGCTGAAAAGGCGGCCACGATTGAAACAGACTTGTCAAAGGAAGGATGCTGTGTTAGAGCTGTGGTAGATTTTCATCTGTGAACGGTCTTGATTTATCTCACCAACTTGAGTGGACAAAATGAAAGGGTTGCTTCAGAAAACCTAAGCAATCACAACTTCAAAGGAACAATAAGGGAAGAACACATAAGAGTCAGTTTGATAATACAATGCAGCGTAAAAGAGTTGAGGAGAAAAAGAAGGCTCCTAAGAAAGCAATGCAGAGATTATGATAAATTTAAAAAGAGAAAAGGGCTTTACTTGCTGCTTTCCAGAGATGGAATAGATCCAAAAGACTCCTCCGATATCAGTGTGAGCGGGAAGAGATGTTAGTAGCTCACATTACCAGGAACAGCATGGTCACTGATGAATGTTGGAAAATCCTCAGTGCTCAGGACAGAGCGCTTGCATGATGGAGGAAACATGGTGTGCCTATTTGTGAGGCTTGTTTAACCACCCGCCGGGTGAAGAAGAGAATTCCCTGTTCAAAGTCCCATGGATTAGGTGTGTACGTGAGATATGTTAGAGATTTAATTAGCAAGGCATCCAGCTCTAGAGCAGCAGGCCCTAATGGTCTCTATAACTATATATTGAAAGAGAATGTAGATGATTGGCGTTAGGGAGAATTAATTCCCTTCTACCTTAGAGACGCCCCAGCTCTTTTGCTGGACTCTAGGACTTTTTAGCTCATGTAATTTTAATGGGATTTATTTTCTGTGTTTCTTTAGACCTTGGAGTCTGACAAACTCCATAGGTATCATTTTTACATTGTGTCACACAGCACCTTCAGTGCCCTTGCACAGGGAAGTCTCTTGGATTTCCCAAAGGTTATAAATACCTTTTCTTTGTGAAACTACTGTTTCCAAGAGCAGTAAAGTGAAACTGACTTTACTTACATTTGTAACTTTCTAGACCCAGCACACACTATATTACCATAGGGTGCTGGAGGGGTTACTTAGTATCCCATTTGTCTAGTTTCTTGTGTAACATTGTACATGTTGTCATTTCTACAATTAATGGCTGGTGTCAGTGGTTTACTCTTTACTACCATTGTGTGTTTTTACAGCGGACTGCTTTCGCATAAGGCACCCATGGGTGCCCATTTTGGCAAAATGGGCCGGTCTTTTTTTCCCCCCGCCATTTCTTGTTGGAAAGGTCTTTCTTGAGATTTACTCTGCGCGCAAAGCAGGTTTGGTCCCTTTGACAGCTAGGCTGGAATGAATGGGAGAAACCTGCATAAAAGGCGAGGCTTTTTGGCTTGGAAGGCTGAGTCGACCACTGACGAAGGAATCCGAAGAAGAACTTGGAAGAGATGCATACTGCAACTCCTGAACCGTTATTTTGCCCGGTGAAGCCCTGCTGCTGTGCTGAAGCTACGAATTCGCCTCTATAAGAGAAGCCCTGCAGAGATGACTTCTCCCTTTGAGTTGGTGGGACCAACAACTCTAATGTAAGCCTGTATGGACATCCTCTCGAAGATAGTTGTATTTCCACTGCTGCTGCTGCTGGAACCGAAGAACTAGGGAGAGGAACACCAGATTGTGTGCGTTGCTTTTACGTCAGACCCGAGCGTTAGGAAGATCCTCCGGACTTCCCTGATGCAGGACTGACCAAGCCTGAGCCACCTCAACACAGTGCTGGACCCCAGAAGCAAGGAAAGTGAAGTGGTATCTGAGAACCACAGTGTTGCTATTTGATGTCAGACGCGAGGAGCTGAAACAGCGAAGAACCGCTGAATTGAAATTTGCCTATTGCTTCCGCAGACCTTCCCATTGCAGAGCTGGAGTCCCCAGACGTCCTCCCTCTTGTCCCCACGACTAAGGCTCGGGAACAACAGGATCTGCAGAGCTGTACAGTAACAGAAGCCAGCTGGAACAATTTCTTCTAACCAGAGGTACTTTAAAGTCCAAGAGAACTTACCTCTTGTTGTGTAGCATTACTTGCTCTCAGTAGAGACCTGTCTTGGTTACCTTGCAGAGTTGCTAAAGCTTTGCCCCTCACAAACCACCCAGCTTGTGGCCCTTCAAGTGATCCATTTGTCTACAAACATTTCTAAAAACATTGTGAAAGACTTTTTACCCACCTGCAAAGAAGATCTTCAGCTCTGCTTGACATTGTGCAATTAACATTGGATGTCCTGGCTCCCTGAGAGACTCTTCTCACCTTTGACTCTGCTTTATCTTTTCCCCAGGAAAGGGTTAAACTTATTTTCCATTGGAAGGTTCTCTAAAGTACTCACCTGTTTGTGAATTATTTGTTAAACTTTGTTTTATTCCTCTATTCTATCTTTCACAACAAACTCAGTATTGCGCTAAATGTACTAGTGATTAAGCAATGTCCACAGTGTCCTAGCTTTTTAAGTCACCTGAGGGTGAAATGTCACAGGAAGTGTCTGTGTGCCATCCCAAATGGGTATGATCTAATTTGCAGAAACTAAGAGTGGGTTTTGAAGTGTATTTTAATTGTTACATAGATTGCTCCATTCTGAAGAAGGCTTTACAACTGACTGTGAAATAAATGAATAATTGTTTTATCAAGAAACCTTGAGTGTATGGAGTGTAAGTGTTTATTTGAGTAACTGCAACTGTGAAACTCTGTCACAACATTACTGCTCACATTGACCCCTCTTGAGATAAGCCTGGCTGCTTGACCACACTACCAACCTGTGTAGTTCAGACTTATACCAAAAGTTGGGTCCCTGTTGCCAGGAGGTCAAGGTTATTGTAGTGCACCCAAAGGGTACTGCATACAATCTTGCCTAACAATTGGTCGGCTATGCTCTATGAGCCGTTTATGAATTGATTTGATACTGAGCAATGCCCTCCTAGTTGATATCTGCAGTGGTTGTACTGATTTTTGAAAGGGGCAATCAGCGATTCCGAACAACTATCGCCCTATTGAATGCAGACAGCAAGATATTTGCGGGTGTAGTTCCGAGGGAATTGGAAAACTGGGCGAATGACAATATACTAGACAAAGCCCAGATTGGCTTCAGGAGAGGAATGTGCACTACACTGAATGGCCTGATAGTGAACACTCCGAGACAAAGCATGGTATGCGGGCAATGCACCTCTCTATTCGACACAGTGAATAGGGCTTTACTGTGGAGAAAGTTAAACAACTGGGGCATCCCTCCTGGGCTACTGACAATGTTGGTTTACTTACATGAAGACACGAACATTGTAGTCAGACTGGATGGCTCCGGCCATCTGACAAAAAAAAAAAATACTCACAGGGCGAGGTAAGGGCGCATCTTGGCCCCATTTCTTTTTAATCTGTATTTAGCAGATATTAAAAAACATCTGAATAGTGCCGCCTTTGTGAGCCTCAGAGTTGGATCACAAAGGGTGTGCTGGTTGGCCAATGCCGATGACATCCTGCTCATGGACTTTCCTTCAAAAGGGAATCCCAACGGCTGCTCAATGCCATGAGCAGGTATGTCTCGGCCAACGAGCTGATAATCAACCCGGCAAAAACCAATATCCTTAGGATGGGTAAACGGTTAAAAAAACGACCAGATTAAAACATGGAACCTAGAAACAATAATCATGAAACCCATATTAGAAACGGAATATCTGGGCTTTAAACTGACAGCACATCCCAATGGTTCACTATTAAAGACATTGGGTGAGAAAAAAAGATTCCGCTTACGGCCCAATTGAAAAACATAAAACATTTTCATGACACCAATGCTCACGTTCTAGAAGGGTAAAATCACCCCCACTCTCTTGTATGGATTGGACATAGAATCACAGGCCTGGGACCTTGACTGGGACTACTATGAGGGACGAGTGTGGAAAAAAAATCTCTGAGGCTCCTTCTGTCCCTACCAGAAGCACCCCTGCGATATGAACTAGGCTTAAAATCTCCGAGAGCAAGTTTAGAATGGAAACTGTTGCAGCTATATAGGTCGATTAAATGGCCACAAGAAAATATGTTGCATATAGACCTAATCCAGGAAAAAGCATGTGGGTCAAATATCTTCATCAAAATACTGAAGGTAAGGGTAGAGTCCATCTTAATAAAATCACACAAAAAACATCATAGACCCGAACCTCAATCTGAAGGGCTGTAAACAAGCCCTTGCCGCAATGGATTGGATACTAACTACGGATACCATGAGAAACTGAAAACTTCATGGTGACCCCTCGAATTGGAGAAAAGTCTGGGATTGCTTGTTCACTATCTTGTGCAATTTCCAGACAGTCGGGCTGAGATGCTATATTAAGATTTCGACTAGATCTGCTTCCCTCTGGTGAAATCTTGTCAAGTAGGCAATCTGTTAAGACTGATGAGAAATGTGTGCACTCTGTGCTAATTCCCTTCAACCTTAGAGACCCCAAGCTCTTTTGCTGGACTTTAGGACATTTAACTTTTACCCTGGAGTGAGTGAGATCTTTTTCTCACTCCCTCGTGTATTTTGATCTGATTTGGATATTTGTTTTCTTTGTTTTTGGAGTCTGACAAACTCCATAGGCATCTAAATTCTTGTATGGCGACACACAGCACATTCAGTGCAGTGTCACCGAGAAATGCTTTAGATTTCTCTTAAGGTTTAAATACCTTTTCCTGGGTGAAATACAGTTCCAAAGAATAGTAAAGTGAAATTGACTTTACTTACCTTTTCTCTTTGTAGGTCCAGCAACCCCCATTTTATGGGGAGTGCTGGGGGGTTTACTTAGTAGCCCCTTTTCCTACTTACTCATGTAACATTTGTTATGCTACCCTAACTACTTTAAATGGATGGTGGCAGTGGTTCGATTTCCCTACCATTGTGCTTTTCTACTGCAGGTTGAATACTCAGCTGCAGTATAGCAACCACGGGTGACCATTGTGTCAAAATGGCCCTAGTCGTCTTTTTCTGCCATTTCTTGTTTGTGAGGTCTTTCTTGGGTTTTGCTCTCTGCACCAAACCAGGTGTAAGCCCTTTGTTCGTTTTGCCTTTGGCAGGCTTCAGTACTGAAACCCGCCTCTGGCTCCAGTGTGTCTGCAAGGGCAGGAAGTGAGGGAGGGGCCTGAAACTCCCCTGTCATTTGGCTCCAGGGTAACCTGAATGCACTCAGTCCTGATGGGTGGGCTGGCTGTCCTTGCAGGATAGCCACCCTGCTGTGTGAGGGACAGCTAGGCTGTGCATGAATTGGAGAAACCTGCTTAAAAGGCGAGGGTTCTTAGACTGAAGACAGATTCTACCATTGGGAAGAACAACCCAATGAAGAAACAATGAACAAAGCTTGCTGCATCCTCCTGGACTGATGAACTGCCCGGTGAAGCCCTGCTGCTGTGCTGAAACTCCTTTTCCTGTTCAACAAGAGAAGCTCCGGAAGGGACGACTTCTTCCCTTGGGTTAGTGGGACAAACTAACCCTGAGACGAACTTTGATGGAAGACCTTCCCCAACTGGCTGTACCACTTTACTGCTTTAGGAATCAAGTGCCATGGGTCGAGAAATCCGTAGTCTAGTGCAAGCGTGTAAGCCAGCCAAAAGCTCCAGGAGTCTTCGCAGGACCCTCCAGAAGCAGGACGACCAGAGCTCCAGTCACCTCACCAGTGTTTCAAGGAGTGAAGGAAGCCCAACCAGTGTCCAAGATCCGCGGTGGTGCTGTTTACCGAAAGCTGAAACCGCAAAGTGCTGCTGATCTGAAAAGAGCCCGTATCTGCTGCCGACCATCGAATTGCTCCCGCAGGAGACCCCAGACATCCTCCCTCTTGTCCCCGCGACTGAGGACCAGGAACACAGGATCTGCATCACTGCAACCACACGGGAACCAAAAGTCACCTCATGGTGTAGGAAGTGTGTATGAAACATCTCTAAAGAGTATCTACTTGATTTGTGTTGATTCTGAGAAATATTTTAAAGTGTATTTGATTGCTACATATATTGCCCCTTTTAAAGAATGCTTATTTAAAACTGACCGCTAAATAAATAATTATTTCACCAGAAAACCTTGAGTGTAAGTGTTATTTGGATAGTTGTATTGGTGGATTTCATTACTACAGCTGTACAGCTCACATTTATCCCTCTTGGGATAAGTCTGGCTGCTCAGTCACACTACCAACGTTACTACATCAATTCTTATTTAACAAACTTGGACGAGCTTCCAGTCCAGATCTTGGATGAAAGGAGGACTCCTACCGCCACCATGCCACAGATCAACTTTGAAGCCAAGACACCCATGAAGAAGGCAGTCTGTTGACGACCAGAGGACGACTCATGCAGCTGACCAGCACCAACTCCAATGAAGTTCTGGTGAAGTGCTGCTCCTTTACCTGATCAAGTAGGCGCTTGACAATGCTTCAACCTGCGGGATCTACCAGTCTCGACCCCAGCTCGAGAATATGTGCCTTTGGAAGTGTCCCTGACTGACTGGTGGACTGACTGCTCTCTCTTGGGCTACCACGCTGCAGCAGTTGCGGATCCAAGTGCATCCTTGGAAGTTTTAGGATCTTTAACTTTTACTATAAGACACCTGCTCCTATATTTTCAGACTCTGCATAAACGAAGGCTGTGCAGCACCGGCTCCTTTGTTAGTCCATTTAAAAGATTGCTCGTCGCCACCTGACCACGGTGACTCCTGTTGTGATCAGTCTTTGCTTCCCAGAGGTGTCCAGAGGTCACCTGCTTAGCTGAAGTCTTCATTTTTTCTTCACAAGGCTGCTCAGGTGGAAGGTCCCTGGAACAAAGATCTAAGCACCACGGCAGACCAAAAAATGAACTCCGTGTCCGATGGGGGCCATTGCATCCACTACCCCCATGGCCTCCCTCCACCGGACCAAGCACAGAATATCACACATCCAACGGAATGTGGAACCTCAGCAATGGTCTCTGGAGAAATCAATGTCAGGGGATGGAGTAATGGGCAAGTTAACCTAACTGTTCACTTGCTCCCTCCGTTCTTCATATGGTATGCAGCCTGTGGCTTCAGATGCTTTGGACTATTACTCACAGGATCCCTCAACATGTCTATGCTTGCTCGGCTTGATGAAGCTTTAGTCCAAAACAATGAGAGTCAAATGTTGCAGATACAGGTCCTATAATTAGATAAACCTGCTATCAACCAGTGGAGCCCACACAGCCAGCTAAGCGAAGAAACTCAATATGAAGAACAAGGTACATGTGTACTGTGTTCTTAAAGGACATGGGGTGCCTTCAGGGAACGCAATGTACTCGCCTGTAAACCTTTCCCATAGGAGAGTCATTTGCGCCAGCCAACCAATGGTCACCTTTTAGAAGTGAAAGCTCTGAAGGTAGCCAGAAGCTGCAGTACCCTTTGTTGTCCAATTGTTATCCTTTTACTTTTTAAATTATACCCAATTATACCCACTTTTCCAATCCTATAGCAGCACAATGTGTAAATGAAACCTTTTTGGCATATGTTCAAAGCACAATAACCTCATCTCACAAGATTCTAAAGTCACAACTGCACGCAAAATAGAAAAGCTATATTTTAAAATCAAGTTTAGCCAATGCTGATATTACACAAACACAATAATGTGCATAGCTGAACTTTACCAGAATTGAGGGATAGATGCGTGACCTCTTACCACAGTTCGTAATGCACGCTCCAGGCGTAGGATGTGAACCGGCGTTTGCTCCTCCCATTTGATACATCCCACAGCAGCAGTCAGTTTAGGAGCTGAGAAAAGAAAAGAATATTGACAATTAACATCAGCCTAAATGTAACACAAAGCGTCCCATCCTAAAACTACCACCCCAGACTTAAGGAGAGGGGTGCTTTACTGGCAGCCAAGGCATTCTCTACTGTATTAACTTGACTTAGTGATTACATTTCAACTGTACTGCTAAAATTGTTACAAAATCAGAACGGTAACATTATCAAATAACCAGTTCCTTACCTACAGCACCCCGCCTTGAAGAAAAAGGTATTTATTTATATTCAGTGACAGGAGGTTGGTGTGTAGGAGTCCCTGTTGGGAAGGCGCTTAACAGTCTGGAAGAGGAGAAGGGAAAAGTGTCGTATAGGGCTATTCCGGACAATGTAGTTCTTGCTGTCCTGCCTTCACAACTGGTTGCTAAAGGCTTGCTCTCCGGTGGAAACAAATTCAAAGCCTGCATAGCCTTAGACTTGACAATATTTTAAAGCTTTTAAAAAAGGTGCAAAGGATGTGTGCTCTCTTGATGGGTGTTATGAACGATTTTTCTTTTGCTGCTTTCCCTCCATAAGACATCACGACTCCATTCCTTTTGCTATTGTTTTGAACATTTCCTGAAATTGCTCCACTTACTAAGCTCATCTGTTTTGGGATCACGGATCAGTCCTTATGGCTGTCAGTGCAGAAGAACTCTGTTTGCAATAGTAAAGTTCTTGGTTTTGTTTTTCTGCACACAGCTTAAGTGAGGTATTGTAGGGACAGTGTCCCTATAACTTTGTTTTTAGCACCCCTCTAGTTACTTGCATGTGTCGTCCAGGATAGGCTGGTGGCATCCGATACCTGGTTTTCTTTTTTATAGTTGCATGCAGTTTACAGCTTAATACCAATTTCAGTACCATGTACTCTAAAATGGCCAAGACACAGGATGTTTGCCTGTCCCAGCTACAAGATGGCCAGTCGAACCTCCTTCCTAACCTGGAGTTGCCTGATATTCCATATATGGTTAAGAACTTTCTTGAGGAAAGCTCCAGCTTATGCAGGCATTCTGAGTATGCAGTAGAACGTTGGTAACTAGGTCTATCTGGTCCCAGTCCACATACTTGCCAGGTGTGTCTGTTGCTGGGCAGATGCAGTGGCCAGAGTCCATCCAGACTAAAAAAAAAGTGCCAAGCTTGAATGGTGCAGGTCCTTGCCATTGGTCGGCTGGGGGGAAACTCCTGGATTCTGGATAAGAGAATCATGCAGCCATTCCTCAGATCATCTTTGGAGCCAAGACCCCTACAAAGGAGAACAGCCCACTGAAAAGACAGAACTTGTCGCTGGAAGATCGCCAGCAGCCCTTGGTGCAGTCGATGGTGGACAGCAGAGAAGGTACAGTGATTCACCCTCTTGGTCCTCCAGGGCCGGACAGGGGCCAGTATATTTAGCAGGCCTTAGATGATGCCCTTTGGTAGGTGTCGGCAATCGCCTGCCGGCTCCCGGACCAATTGGGCTTTAGATTTAGGCGCAGTGGCCAATCCTGCAGCTTGATGGAGACAGGTCGGAGGCCTCGGCTGCACAGTATTGCCCCAGCGGCCATGATGAAAGGCCCAGGAATGATTTAAATGGACCTGGCGGCGGCCCTCCATCAAAGTGCTTGCCTTTAGGATGGAAGAGGGAATGTTAAGGGTAGGCCTTGGAAGTCCAGAAATGAGTTAAAAAGAAAGGAGTAAATCAAGTTCCCAACGGATAGTATTCAGTTCCAGGGAATGGCTCCCTTCTGCAGGTTTCTCTTCACCAATACGATAGATATTTGAAATATAGGAAACTTGAACTAGACAATTCAAGTTTCCTATAGCCCAAGAGGGCATCTCCTTCCTCTTGGTGTTGTAATCCACTTCTAGGAAGGTGGTCTCCCTTCCCCAAGTGTTTTCCAACATTCACAATCCTAAGGGTACGAGTCTTCCTTGGGATTCTTTAGTCAACAAAACAACTTTGAAATGCGGGCTCCAGCCGCTCAGCACACCTTGTATACTCCCCTGCCAGGGTCTTTCCACAATTCATGCAATTTGACTCACAAATGTATCTTTTTCTGGTATACTCCCCTGCCAGGCCTTTCTTGCACAGTTCACTTTATACAGTTGCAATCTTGACTTTGCCTGGTATACTCTCCTGCGATTCAATTTACACACTTGAAAATTTGGCGTTGTCTGGTACACTCTCCTGCCAGGGC
This sequence comes from Ambystoma mexicanum, assembly GCF_040938575.1. Classification (NCBI taxonomy): domain Eukaryota; kingdom Metazoa; phylum Chordata; class Amphibia; order Caudata; family Ambystomatidae; genus Ambystoma; species Ambystoma mexicanum. The sequence goes on along the minus strand of NC_090934.1, from coordinate 1,451,806,048 downwards.
TTTCTCATGCGATTCACTGTACACACTTTTTGGTATTCTTCCTTTTCAAATATTGGATCTCAAATCCCTTTCATTCACTTTGCTTGCTTCTTTCTTTCCTTAATAGCGTTGCCGAAGTACCCCAGCTTCCCTTCCTAGGTCTCGCCGGCATTTCGTGGCTCTCTCCGGTCCTCTTGCGATAAATGTGAAGCAGCTCTCCGGCATTCCGATCTCCACTGTAAAGGTTCACTGGTTTCAGCTAACGCCCTTCCATTTTGCTGTAGAGTCCCGCTCCGTGTTCTGGTGGCATTGGAACTGCTTTCGCTGTTGCTGCGGCCGTCGGGAAGCCTTCTCTTTGCTTCTTGCTACGGTTCCAGCACAGCAAGACCAGCTTCTGCAGTCCTTCCTCTTCTGACTTCCCGAGCCTTCTGGCTCCAGAGTCGTCTCTGCGGCTCAGCAGTTCCTCGGTCTGCACCGAGAGGATGAGGCTCCTTCCGACAAAATCTTCCTGCTGGTTTGGAGTTTTAAATGTCCGAGCATCCTGGGCTTCTCATATTCCCTGAGCTTCATTACTCTGTTCAGTCTCCTCGAACCAGTGTTTACATACAGATGGGAATAGGCAGCAGTTTTTGCTATTTCATTCCCAGAATACGAAAAGGTTTTACTAGCAGGTTTTATGGTTTATTGAAGGAGTCTACCACAGTATGCCATAAAGGCACAAGGAATTGAGAAGGGGGATATATTTTTTCATCCGATGACGCCAGGTCTGAGGCCCTCTCCCCCCCCCAACCCACCCGCTGCTCAGAGGGTCACCTCGCCCCATGTGGTCTTCCCTCTCATATAGTCAACCTCAATGCCAGGATCAGGTAGCGGTTGTCGTCCCCTGGCCACATGGGAAAGGAGTGATGACACCATCGGATTCGTCACAAAGCATAAATCTGGAAGCAATTTCAGAACTCCTACAGTGCTCCTTGAGTGAACCAGAGTACAGATGGTGATGGTGAGCAAATCCCCCCCCCCACGCCCTCCCTTGCTTAGCTCCGAATGGTGGTGTTCTGGCCTGGTATCCCGCCCTGGGCCTCCTGTAAGGTGGTTGGATTGGGAGAGCTTTAAGACTTTCCTCTAACTTGCATTAACTTTTGGAACACTTGTCGAGCTTCCCAAAAGTCTCCAAGTCTCCTGGAAAGACTCACTGGGACCTGTGAATCTAAGGGCACTGTGCCCCTGCTTTTCTAGCTAGGGAAGGGCTTTTAAAGGTTAGTACCTTACTTATAAGGTTTGAATGGTATTTGCTACTCCTTTTTCTAAACCTACTAGTTCTCAAAGTATTGATTACGCACCTGGTTCTATTTTCTTTATTCACTTGACCTGCTAAACTTACAGTACTTACAAAAATACGTCGACTGTATTTAAAAGTCAAGTGTTAGTACTCTTAGCAGAGCAGAGTACACCAAGGCGAATGTTTATCTAACAGTAGTGAATGTTTTAGTGTTACTCACCTGTGGTTGTTCATTGAGGAGAATATTTTTCTATGGCCTAAATAAATAATTGTGTTTATATGCAGTCTTGCCTAACTTGTATTAAGTGCTTTGGGTGCTTAACTGAAATCGTCAGCACCCTCGCCCTACTACGTCTAATCCTTGCTGCTCATCCACACTATTCTGATAGAGCCGAGACCTTGGTGTTTGTTCCTGTTCATTAGAATATGGTGGCCTCTCGGAATCTGTCCACAGGGCGGATTCTGAAATCCATCTTTCCAAAGGGAATCTAAAATGGCTGGCAGTGTAAACTCTAGTTTCTTTGGTGGTACAGAATCGCCCTGTGCGTCGGTTTACAGAAGAGTGTTTTCAGAACTGGGCAAACTAACATGAGCTAGCTTCTGAAAAGGTGTAGAATGATGGTCCTTTAAGTGTGAGGATAATGCACCCAGATATAAACACCACACAATACCTGTGCAGTCATTACTGACACAAGACTAGAAGCATCAGTCCCTTTTCAAACAATGGGTTCAGAGTGTGTATACGCCATGACTAAAATAGAAGCTAGCACAGAAACCACAGCAAACCTGTGATGAGGTGGAAGATGTAATCTAAGAACAGGGGTGTTAATGTAAACATTAAGCACATCAGGCCTAAGAAACTACGCATTAGAGCGGGGGGGAGGGGGGAAGAAAGGTTGTTGAAGCGGTTTCTGGAGGTGGAGAGTAGCCATAGAAAGTGTGATGAAAGGACTACTTCTTTGCAGAAGTACAGGAATGAGTAGTGGCTAAACCGCTTACACTGCTCCACGCTACTACTAAACCAGCAGTGATCCCAACAGTTACAGCCCAAAAAGTGTAACTCATTCCCCTTGTGTGGTAGCACAGGTTATGTCTTGAGGAGGGAGGGGGGATGATCGTAGCAACTCAAACAACTTAAGTGCAATGGCTCCAAGTAAAAACATGTCCAGTCAAGAAATCTGTACTTTTAATTAAACAATATAAATGCAGGCAACTAGAAACACAAGCAAAACCTGACCCAGATAGAAAAAATAGCACAGAAATTCAGACTGCTGGCTTGAAAGGAACTATAGTGATCAGCAACATGGTGTGAGGGATGCTTTTGTTAGGTCAGTGCTGTCTTTGAAGCACAGTTAGCAGGGGAACCCCTGCGGGGGAGAGGAGTCCAGTGTCCTGGGACGAGGATGGCACCCTTACTGCTGGAGCATCCTGGCTATTGTTCAACATGGCTGTATTGGAGACAGTCAGATCAGAAGCCACTTCACATCACTCCTATCCCATTCCCAGTGTTTGCTCACGGAGCAGACACTGGTGTGATTTCAAATTGCTATGATTGTATAATTGTGTTTTCTTATCAATTACCATGCCACAACTAGGCTTGGCTTCTAAACATGCCACCTGACTTTCTAAGACAGATTTATTATAATTTAGCACATAGATGAAGATTTAAAAAGCCACCTCTGCCGGCATGGACGGTGCCCCAAGCAACTATCAGGGATGCACATAACCTTTGAATCTGCTATGTGCCACTATAGAGCTGGAGCTGCAGGCTGTTTCGCAAAGGGTCGCGGGTCTACTATACGTTTGGCATGGAGCATTGTAAGGGTGTGGGCTAATTGGCAGAGATCTCAGGAAAATAATTACCTGCATCATTCTATTATTAACAATCAAAAAGCGAGGGCTTTCAGATCCCCACAGCTGGCAATCTGCCTCAGGTCCCGCACAACCATGCTCTGGGTTAGGCTCATTCACATGTGACATAATATACGGAGGCCATCTATCTTGGTGTGTGGAGATCCATTTTTAGGCAGTTTGCCAATCTGGGATCTCTGAAGGGATTTGGACATATGCCAAAACTTTGGTATTTCCCTCTAATGTAGGCAAGCTCCTTCCTCTTCTGGTCAGTCACCTGTTAAGGTAGGCTTTGGGGGCTGCTCCACCTCCAGAGTTACATGAGCCTGTTGGGCATGCAATTCCCTGCTTCTAGAACTGGGTCCCTGCACAAATCCTCTTTCCAATGCTTAGAAGCAGTTTGGAAGGCAGAGCTCCAGTGACCTTTATGTTATGTTGTCTTATACAGCGCACCGCTATGATCGCAGAGGCAGTCTCCAGGCGCTCATGTGGCTCTGCAAGAAAGAGGACCAGAGGGGTAGGGGAGACGGAGGTGGGTTGGTGAGGGTAGAGGGATAGGATAGGCCCTGCACCAGGAGAAACATGCGGCTGTGGGTGTTGGCTTGCAGCTGGCTTTGATTGTTTGCAGTGGCTTGTTGTATCCATAAGGGTTTAGTCCAGTGTCTGGGTTTTTTGTTGTGTGTAGTTTGGCTAGCCCTAAGGTGTGCATATTATTTGAGAGGTGTGTTGGAGGGGAGCAGGAGCGGGGTGGTTAGTGCATTGGGAATTCTCAAAGTTCTTCAAGGTGGCTAGTCTTCACAGTTCAATCTGGATGTGACAGTCTATTCATTACAATTCTATATAGATGCGACGCATGCTAATCATCACAATTCTGTCTACATGTGACAGTACTTTTCCTACCATACTCTCTATGACAACTGTCTCAACTTGCAAAACTAACTTGCTTCTCTGACCACCACCACTCCGAATCCATTCACCCTCACCGAATCTTTCAAACTCACACACGTCTTCTCTCTCCTCCTACTCCTGATCATTCCATTGCCTCTCCCCTCTCTGCCACAGATTTGGCTAATTTCTTTTCTAACAAAGTCCTCAACCTTCCCCAAGACACGCTCTCCTCCCATTCTTTCTCTCCCCCTTCACCTCCTCCAGCTCCCCCTCCCTCTTCTATGTCCTCCTTCACTCCTGTTACTCAGTCTGAAGTCTCCCTCTTATCTAAAACTCATCCTACCCCCTCCCCTCAGACCCCATCCCTACTTCCCTTATTCCCAAAATGTACCCCCTCCTCATTCCCTACCTCACCTCCTTCCTCAACACTTTGTCTATCTTTATCTACCTTCCCTTCTCTCTTCAAGCATGCAACTATATCCCTATTCTGAAAAAAACATCTGCTGATCCCCTTCTAGCCTCTATCGCCCCATCTCCCTCCTGCCCTTTCTCTCTAAACTTCTCTAACGCATTTTCTATTCTCAACTCTCCTCCTTCGTCTCTAACCTCTCTCTTCTCCCCACCACTCAATCTGGCTTCTGCCCTCACTTCTGTTCTCAACTCCCTCCTTTCTGCCTGCTACTCCAAACACTCCTCCATACTTATCCTTCTCGACCTTTGTGCTGCCTTCGATACTGTTGATCACCCTCTACTCCTTAACACTCTCTCATCCCTTGGTTTCAAAGACTCTGTCCTCAACTGGTTCTCCTCCTATCTTTCCAACCGCACCTTTGCAGTTTCTTGGGGAGGTAACACTTCCCCATTCTTTCCTCTCAATCATGGTGTTCCCCAAGGTTCAGTTCTTGGCCTCTTTCTCTTCTCACTCTACACTTCTTTCTTAGCTCCCATCATCTCCTCTTTTGGTGTCTCACACCATTTCTACGCTGATGATACCCAACTCTTCCTCTCCTTCTTTTCCTTCACCTCGGACATTCATCTTAAGCTCTCTTCCTGCATTTCTGCGATTAAATCTTGGATGTCCTCACTTTCTAACCCTAAACAAGGACAAAACAGAAGTCCTATTCTTCCCTGCTAACACACTTCCTCCCCCACCCCCTCCTTCTATTCTCTTTTCCCCATCCAACTCCCCCATCTCTCCACATGCTCGTAATCTTGGCCTTCACATTGATTCTAATCTCACTCTCTCCCACCATATCTCTCTCACTGCCAGATCTTGCCGCTTCCACCTTTATAACATCTGTAAAATTCGTCCCTTCCTAACCTTCCATGCTACTAAACTCCTGGTCACCACCCTTATCTTCTCTAGACTTTTCTACTGCTCCACTCTCTTTATCGGTCTCCCTTCCACTCACCTAACCCCACTTAAATCTATCTACCACTCTGCTATCCGTTCCCGCTTTCTTCTTTCACAGCATGATTTCATCTCCTCTCCTCTTCTCTTTCCTCTTTAGGCTGGCTCCCCTTTCACTCCCAGCTCAAATTTTATTTCCTCTGTCTCGTCTTCAAATCCCTCTATGGTCTTGCTCCACCAAACCTCTCCTCCCTCCTCACTTTCTACACCCCTTCTACACCCACTCCGCTCTGCCGAACACTTCCTACTCATTTCTCTTCCACCACCCTCTACCCCATCCTGCTTCTGTTTTTTCCAGCTACTTGCTCCTTTCCATTGGAACCGCCTCCCTCTCTCTATCCGCTCTTACCCCTCCTTCCGCACTTCTCAAAAATCCTATGTCCTCCAATCCCCACCCTGACTTCTACTACAGCTCTCTCTCATTTTGATCCCGCTACCCATCCTTACACCTTCCTGTTGCTTCTCCCACTTCGGCCCTACAATTTTCATGCTATTTCACAGTACTCAAGTTAATTGTTGTAATTTGCTGCATATAATGTTTTCTGTTACTTGATTCACATATTGTTTGCAATGCTTATTGTCTATATTTTTCTCTTGTAAAGCGCTTTGACGTAAAGCACCATATACAAATTTAATAAATACAAATACACAGTCTATTCGTCTTATGTGGTATCCGAATAGCAATAGGCGGTGGGGTTCCCTGCCAGATTAAGACTTCATCTCACAACATCCCCAAAACACAGGTACAGGATTTAGGGGACTGTTGTCGCCCCTCTTGACTTACCTGTACCGTGTGAAGGCTGGAAGCAGAGCATGGTTGCCTTCATTTTTACACCCACTGGGGGCCTGTAAAAATTATCTGACAAAGGGTCAGATGTCCCAGACGCATCTGAGTGACCAGCCTAATTTTAAGAGGTTGGTTCGGTAAGAAATTCCTGTTCCTGCGAGAACAACCAACCTCTGTTTTTGAATAGTCCAGAACTCTCGCCTTGCGCCCGTTCATGGTTTTGGAATGGACTAGGGCTATTGCCCCGCTCTGCTTTTTGGAAAAGACCATGGCTCTCACCCATCTCCTAATCCAGTCTACTTCTGAAGACCTTTCAGAGTGGGACTGTCCATCTATAACTGGCAAAAATGTCAACCTTACCTGGATCTCCACCGGAGGAAAACTGGTTCTTTTCTGGCGGGCCCTTCAGGTCTAAAACAAGCCGGTCCTCCATCTCTGGTTCTGGTTGTAGACAACCCTGAGATCCCAGAAGCCTGTGCGACACCTCAGTGGCCACTGGGCCATTTCCTGCAGATGTACGCGCCTCAAGCGACTTCAGGACTGAACTGGAAGCTACCAGTGAGACCTTTCATACTTTAAGTACTAGGGCCCAAAGCGCAGCTTCTCTAGCTGCACGAAGAGTTCTTGCTCTAGTGAATGCAGTGGTTCCATGTGTTAATATCCCAGCAAACATATTGCGATACAAAGATATAGCCATATTTTTGCAGCAATATTGACCCATGGACCCTGCGGGGGACACCCCCGCAACCTGTGCATTATTTTAAAATTATTTCCACAAATTATCCCCCCAAATAATAATCACCTATGGCGAGACAAACGGTCATAAGTACGTTGATATTTTTGGTGGATATATTTTGTAGGGATACCAATGCAGAGACTGCCGGGGTCAGAAAGATCATTGCCGGAATCTGTGTATTTCGACCGAACTGGAACTGGTTGAATTACAGATCCATGAATGTTCTCCCACTGAATGCCAACCACCAAACCCCTCTCCTGTCCCCCCAAACAAGACTTTCATCAAATTTCCCACCCTTGCCTCAAGTCACTGTTTCCTCAATTGTGTGGGGTTTTACCCACCATTCTTTCCTCGACCCCACCTTCCCGCAGCCACCTCACTCCTGTATCTATGCTTAACACGGGCTCCACGTCCTATGACTCCTGCCCTGGGACCAGCTCGCATGTAGACCCTCTGCCTGCCCCCATCCCATCACACTCCAACTTTCCCCTCCCCCTTGTGCACCCCCTTCTAAAGAAGCACTCACCTGATCCTTTCTCTCCAGCAAACTATCGCCCTATCTCCATCATTCCTTTCCTGTGCAAACTCTTGGAGAAGCTGGCCATCTCCCAGCTTAATCTGCATACTGAATCGATTGGCTGCCTCCACGACCACCAGAAGCACGGAAAATATATATTAACACCCCCAACCCCTAGGGCTCTAACCTCGCACCCTGGCTTTTCAACCAATGCCTGGCACCTATTGCCCAATGCATTGCTACTTTCTGCTCCAATTTTCAGTGTTATGAGGTTGACACTCAGCTCTCTTTCAAGCTTCCCCACTCAGCCATCTCTGCTCCTTCTCTCATACCAGACCGTCTGTCTGGAATGGTGTGCCACCAACGATATCTGCCTTAATGCCAGTAAGGCTGAGATCTCATTGGGACACCTGCTCCCTCCTTTCCTCCCCCTCTCTGGCTGCCCACTCTGGGTCCACCTACTGCTCCTTCCTGTGAGGCTACGAACCTTGGTGTCATCTTCAACTGCACCCTCTTCTCCTCTCCTCACATTTCTGATGACTCTAAGAAGTCAAACTATCAGCTGCACCTCCCCTAAGAGGTATTCTTCCTTTTCTCACTTTCCGCCACAAACTCACTGTCTCCAGAGCTCTGGTCTTCTCTAGGCTGGACTACTGCAACAGCCTCTTTCTAAATCTGCCTGCCTCTAATGATAGACCTTTACAACTGATCCAGAACAGGACTACAAGACTTGTCATTGGCCTCAAGCACTGGGATTGTATCTTTTCAGCACTGAAATCTCTTCACTGGCTCCTGGTGGCTGCAAAGATCAAGTTCAAGACCCTGTGCATCGTCCACAAGGCTTTCTGGGGCCTGTGACAGCTCTACCTCCAGCTTTCTGTTCCAAAACATCTTCCTTCTCGAGCTCTACGCTCATCCACCTCCAACTCTTTAAGGTTCAGAAACTTCTCCAAGCAGAGAGTTGGGGGCAGATCTCTCTCCGCGGCTGGAGCCTCCCTCTGGAACAGCCTCCCTGCCTCTGTCAAACTTGAGCAGAACCACCTTTGGTTCCGGAAGCAACTCAAGACCTTCCTTTTCGCTTTCGCTATCTCTCTTCCTCTCCCCTGCTGATGTTCCAAACTGCTCCGTGCACTGGTCACCTGGATACCCTCTGAGAACCAGGTTCTTGCATGTCCAGTTGCCTTTGCACTGCCTCCGGGCTCCCCCAGCACTTAAGGGTCTGTTGCTGCAACCCTGCAGTCCCTTCTCTCTGCACTTATGAGCCACCCGCTGGCTTCACTTATTGATTTACCTGCACTTCTCCCGCCCCCCCTCCCTGGCACTTCCCCCCTTCCGTCTTCCTGCACTTGTGCTATCTGAATGACGTAAGGCCTAGTCAGATCGTTTTGTCATCCCTTTGTTTCCCTCTCCTTGTCTTATCACACCTAGAGTGTACAGGCTCCTTATAAATGCCATATCATAACCCCAAGTTATGCCTTCAACCCCCATCTGCCCCCAATCTCCTTACCTTCTCTACATTTCTTTGCTCTGCGAAATGAACACTGCACAAATAAAGCGGACTACACTTTCGATCTTCCAGTGTTCGTAGTGTTGGCCAGTCGGTGACGAAGGGTTCGGCTACCCATAATTTGCCAAAAAAAGTATTGGAGGATTCCATCTTCGCTGAATATGGGTAGAACACATTACCCAACAGACACCCTATCCTCCTTAACGCATAGAAGTTTCCCCCCTGCAACCAAACGCCACCATTGATAACGGACAGTAGCTAATACCATCAAACCCAGTTGCAGGTTCTTGTACCCATCATCTATTTACAGCTGTGACACTTGCAGCCGTGCCCCGCCAGGAGGGAGATTTGCCCACCCCAAATTTATGGACACATACTGAAATAAGTCTCCAATTATTTGCAGGAACTGGGGCCTCCCCTCGAAACCCCAGACCACGCCCTCTCAGAGTGCCTAGGTATCCATTTAGCCTCTCCCTGACCTAGTGCGATTTTATATGCAAAATTGCCCACACCTACCATCGCCTCTTCCATGAGATCAGCAGCCACAATGGGCAGTTTGGCTTTACCCTTACAGGCTGAATCTTCCGATCAATGGGTCACATCCTCATACAGAAAACCTTTGGCTGTTCAGCGTTCTAGAAGTACCCTCACTCTCTTCTGTGGTGGCTGATAAGCCGTGTGTCTGGGATTTCCCTTAATGTTTTTGGAGGCATTTCTTGGAAGAAGGTCAGGTCCTTACCCACCTCGTCTTACCAGATGCATCTGCTTCTGCTCTGGGTGTGCTTTCCCAAACCTTCTTCAGGATGCGAGTACTCTCATAACCATCAGAGGCTCTTTCGATCTCCCTAGGGTTGGCGATAGCCTTGTCCACTAGAGTCTGGTGTAACTCTGCCTCACAATGTTCAAGGACATGCTCACACAAAAACAACCTAAACATTTTAAATCCGTCAACTTTGTTACCAGTGACCCAACCATTTATGTAATTCAGAGGCAGATGAGCAAACATATTACAAGTTTGATTCCCCTTTTGGTGATCTCTCTAAAGCTCCTTGGGTATTGTCCTGGGGTTTTGCTGAACTTCTTCATGATGGCGGCATTCATTTTGGCATAAATGATCTTTTCCTCAGGGACCAACTGAATGAGAGCAGCGGTTCCAGCTGTCTATAGACTGCTCAAAAAGGATGCACTCCACAATTCCCCTTCCACCTACGGGAGATGTAAGGAGAGCTCCTGGGCTTAAAACCAGTCGACGATGTCCTTCTCCCACCAAACAAACGTGTAGGTTTAGGAGCATGGTTAAAGGAGAATACAGAACTCGCCTAAGATACATTTAATGAGTATTGTAGAATATTCTATGGAAAGTTACTTGCATCTTGTTCTCTTGTTAGATTTGCTGCACTCTATGGACTGACTCCTGGTTCTCTAGAGGTAGTTCCTGTCTAACGGGTGATGCCCATAACCGAGGAGCTGCTTTTTGCTCCTGGTCAGCAAATCCAAAGTCCGACCTTTGAAGGCCTTCTCAGATAAGCTAGTCCAGCAGGGCTTCACAGAGACAGGTGCAGGAAAGGTCGCCAGGCCTCTTCAGAAGTCGTCCTCGCGTCTAAGTCAACAGCACAGCTACAGCGGATACTTGGATCCTCTTGTGATCTGTTGGAATAGCTGCAGGACTCCTCCTCTTAGCCTAAAATCAGATGCATGATCAAACTCAGCCCTCCAATAGAAAGATCTGCACCACTTATGTGCACCAGCAATGGTCCAATCAGGGTCCACTGTGGGGTTTACTCATGCATGCACTCCAGAAACACCAGCAACAGTTTGTGGTTTGGGAACAGACAGTCCAAGCCCACTTTCTGGGTCCATACACACGACATCCACTAGCCTGTGAAAACAGCAGCTTTCCCGGGCAAATGCAGGACCATAAAAGGGCAGTCCTGAGCAGGCAGGAATAAGGCCAAAGAAAAAAATAGACAAAGAATAAGGAAAAACATCTCATGGCACGGCTATCTTAGGGTACTAGCCACTGTTAGGTAGCCAAAAGTGGTAAACGCAATTGGGCACACTAAATATTTTGCAAACATCTAACTGTTGCCACCAGCTTGTCTTTAGGCATATTTAAAAGTAACCAAAAATAATTTAGGTAAAATTCTTAGGGCGATACAAAAGTATCCCTATTGAACTCCATTGGAAGAGGTGGTGTGCAATATGAAAAAGTTACCCAAACAGGTAACAAGTACAAAAGGCAAACAGTTTCCCAGTACTGAGTGTATGAAGGGTTCCCCATGACAAATGAGGAAAAGGGCTAGAGAAGTGAAGCTTCTCTGTAAACTGTCAGGACAAGGTGTTAAACAACCACATAAGGCGCGGCGGTCCATAGAACATGGAGGGAAAGTTTCCTAGAAGATAAATCTTTTCCCAACACCAGGCAAATGTTCATCACCGGGTAGATAATTCCAATGGCAGAAAGCCAGTGGGTGAATGATACAAGGCGGGCGATGAGACAGGGTAGGCTTTGCACAGTGAGGTTCAATGGGGCTTGGGATTGAAGAGTGCAGGGAGGAGAGTTGGTCAGCCATGAGGAACGGGGCACTGGAGGAAGGGGGTGGGAGGGAGACCATTTGGAGATAGCTCCTACAGTCAATACCCCACAGGCTATCCACCATATTTTGCAAAAATCTGTAACCACATTTCACCAACTTTGACCCTGGTTTCATTGTGAATGTCAAGTATTCCACCTCGTAGATCGCTCTGACCTTCCCTAGCCATTTCCTTTACGTGGGGGCTTTGTTCCACTTCCAGAACAGAGCCACACAACTTCTGGCTGCCACCAGGAGGGTACGGGTCATGTAGTTTCCCTGATCCTCTCCCTCATCCTCCTCCTATAACCCAAGCAAGAGCCCCCAAGGGGATAGGCTGTGTGCAATCCCGTCGACCCCCCTAATTCAGGAGAGACCTCCCCCCAGTAGGTCTGAATATGGGCGCACCCCCACCACATGTGGTAATAATCCGCCCCGGGGGATCGTCACTTCCAGCATTTTGAATCTGCTCCTGGGTACATTTTGGCCAGGCGGGCGGGTGCCAATGGTGCAGGATCTTGATAGACTGCATTCTGAACTGTAGGGAAGCACTTCTACACATGGTGGCCCGTAGTTCATCCAGTATCTCCTTTTGTAGATCCTCGGCCCATCTCCCCCCAGCTTTCGGTTCCCGTGGGGGCTCAGACTTCAGAAACACTTTACAGATGCTTGCGTTTTGACCCCTTTTGTCCCCCTGCAGCAGCAGAGATTCAAAGGTTGTAAGGTCCCTTCTTAAGTTATGTCCCCACTGTGAGGCCTTGAGAGCTTCAATTGCAAACAACGGAATGGGGAGAGCAGGCCAATATGGAAGAGTTCCTCCAGGGTTTCCATGGACAGAAATTCCCCCCGCCCCCCATCTGTCCTGCCCTACTGAGGCCCGCCTCATACCATTCCTGAAATTGCTGGGGGTCCGCTATAAGATTCCTTAGCGGGGGCACCCAGATACAGCTGAGGTGGGAGGGCCAGGTCGTGATCCATCTCATGTCACTCCCCTCTTTCCAGACTGACCACAACACTTCCAACAGAGGGTGTCGGAGGACTCTATGTGGTATCTCCCTTTGTGGGACCCACAACCACTCGCCCAGGGTAACTGGGGAAAGGATTGAGTTGCCCATTACAACTCATTACTTCTCTGATTGCGACTCCGGGTGATCAACACGCGCAACTGAGTTGCCCTATAATATAATATATATCCCCATGTCCGGGAACCCCGCCCCCCACCGCTTCCCTTAGGAGAATGAGAGTCCCATATGCTATCCTGGGCCTCTTTCCTGCCCACAGGAATTTCAGTAATCTGCGTTTGACCCTGGGAACCACTGGGAGCATCTGAAACAAGAATAAGAATTTGGGAAGGATGACCATTTTGATACAGTTGAGTCTCGCCATCCATGACAGGTTGAGTCTGGCTCTTCGGTCAAGATTCCCCTTTATTTTCTCCCATAACAGGGGGAAGTTCCTGTCAAATAGGCCGCCAAGTTCTCCTGGGATCTCCACTCCTAAGTTACGGAACCCATCCCCCTGGACCCAGAAATCAAGCCCCTTCATGTATTCCACAATCTGGGTTCTCTCGGGTCCTATCAGGTATGCCACGGATTTGCTAAAGTTCACCTTGAAACCGACAGTTGCCTATACACCTCAAGCCTTTCCAGTATTGCCGGGAGAGAGCTCGGGGGACGGGACATACATAGGCGGGCATAATCCGCAAATAGAATTTATATTCTTCCTCCGCCACCTGCACCCCTCGGATTTGGCTGTCGGCCCTGACATCTACTGCCCACGGCTCCATTACCTACGCATGTAGGAGCAGCGACAGGGGGCACCCCTGTCTAGTTCACCTTCCCAACCCACAAGGTTGTGACTCTTCCCCATTCACCACCACTCTTGCCCTGGGACTGGAGCACAAGTCTGCTATCAAACTCTCCCATTCCCACTGATACCAGTACTCCTTTTAAGAACTACCAGCTTACGTGGTCGAAAGCCTTCTCGGCGTCCAAGGATAGCATCAAGGCTCCCCTTCCTTTAACCATGGGTGAGTGTAGCACATTAAGGGTTTTGCGTAGATAGTCCGCCCCCTGCCGATTCTTGATAAAAAAAAACCTGTCTGATGCGGGTGGACCAATCTAGGGAGAACCCTCTCAAGCCTGGTGGCCAGAACCCTCGCAAAAAGCTTAGCGTCCACATTCAGAAGCAAGATGGGCCTGTATGCCAGACAGTACGTAGGGTCCGTCCCAGTTTGGGTAGCACCACTATTCTGGCCTCCAGTAAGGAGGGGAGCAGTTTGCTTATTTTGCTGGAGGTGTGGAAAACCCTTGCCAATGGTGCTGCCAGCAACTCCTGGAATTAGAAGTCTGTGGTATACCCATGCCCCCAGGGATTTACCAGCATTCAATCTCCCTATGGAAGCCACTAACTTTTGCTGCAACCTCTGCCTCCAGGGCTGCAATTTCCTCTGGGGTAAGCTTTGGGATCGCCAGGCTTTCCAGATAGGTCTTGGATTGCTTGATCCCCCAGCTCCTGCGCCCTCCTATATAGCTTCTCGTAGTACTCGGCAAAACACCTGGGTATTCCGTCCTGTGGGCCAACCATACCTCCTCCTTTGTCTCGGATCTTCTCCACCAGTCTATCCCCTTTGCTCCCCCTGACCCGGTTAGCCAGCAGTGACCCCACTCGCTCTCCCCTCTCATAATATCGTTTTTTGTGCATCTCGGTTTCTTCAAGACTTCCCCCATAAGCGTGGCGTTAGGACAGTCTTTCTGACGTCCAACTAAGGGCTTAGTAAAACCATTCAACTGAGGCATTACATACTCCATTCTTAGTATAAGGCTGTACCACCTGAGTTCATGGTAGCGTAGACAGAGCAGCCAGGCCCATTTTATGAGTGAGAATCAGTACAAATGAAATTGTAATACAAATGGTCCAAAGACACACCACACCATATGTTGTAAATAAATAAATAAATGGTTTATTTAAATACAAGTAGGCCCAGATAAATCTTGGGGGAAATACGTACTATCACATTATATCTAATCACAATTCTAAAAACACAACACTATGCTTGAAGGGACACAGACCAAAGCATACACTTTATTTGGGAAACCTAACAGTAGTTCTAGGGAAGTCAAACGTTTTCATACACATTCAGTATAGGTCACACCTATTCTTGGGGAGTAAAAACCAATGGTTACTAGAGTTAGTGGAGGGTCCAGGGGATTTACAGAAGACACCCTATGAGGATTCCATCAGTGGGACTGGGTGAACTGGATGAGGCTTCCCAATCACAGAAACACCCGACAACTACACAGGGATCACAAGAGACTTAAGGTTAAGTAAATACCAAAGCCAGCACAGTACCTCAGCACAGAAGAAGATTTTGCAGCAGGAGAACTTCAGGATCTGCAGTCAAAAGCCCGGTCAGTGGATTCCTTGTCGTGGTGACTGAAAACAGGACCTTGGAAAGGACTTTGCAGCAGGGATCAATAGGGAAGGCTCTAGGCAAGGTTTTCATCATGACTGTATGCGACTGTGGATTTGGCGCCTTTTACAGGAGCACAGAATATCGCTGGTCGGATTCTCGTCGTTACAAAGGTCCAGCACTCTGGTGAGGGGACTTTTCGGTCTCGATTCGTGTCTCTGGAGATCCAGCAGGATGCCCACGAAGTTTCAGCGAGATTTGGAAGACCGTGCACTGCACAATGGCTCGAGGTCCCAGGGTACAGCAGCCCCACAAGGTCGCAGCATGGTGTGGGATGGCTCAAAATGCAAGTCTCCTTGAGTCTAGTGGATAGTCTTTTTCGGAGTCCCCAGGTCGATTGGAAGAAAGGGCCACAGCAGGCTCCGGTTACACATCAGGATCTCCGGTCGCTGGAAATCATCTCAGCCGCTTTTCCTTCATCATCCTCTGCGGTTTTGGTTCCAGTGGTCGACTTGACTTCAGTTTTCAGGTTCGGAGAATTTAACAGGTGTTAAATCACAACTTCTGCATTCTCTCCTTGCATTTTACAACAAGGGGCAGTCTTTTTGTCCAATCAGGACAGCCAACCCCCCA
The DNA here is from genome assembly GCF_040938575.1 of Ambystoma mexicanum. Taxonomy (NCBI): domain Eukaryota; kingdom Metazoa; phylum Chordata; class Amphibia; order Caudata; family Ambystomatidae; genus Ambystoma; species Ambystoma mexicanum. The sequence goes on along the minus strand of NC_090934.1, from coordinate 1,451,790,475 downwards.
CTGGGATTTGATCCCATTCAGGCAAGGAGGAAGGCAAAGGGCTGTGGAGTTTTGGACTCCTCCCTCGCTTCCTGCCTTCACAGACAGACTGGAGCCTGGGCGCGGAGTCCAGGTGACTCCCGCCGAAGATAAAAATCACAAGGAATGTCCCACCCTGGATGTCAGGGGAAGGAAGAAGAAATGACAAGAAACACTAAAATGACAAAAAAAAGGAGGGCCATTTTGGTAAAGTGAGCACACTTGGGTGACTTAACTGCAGCTGTGAACATAGCCTGCGGTAAAGGTGCACCAAATTAGTAAAAGGTATCACTGCCACCAGCCATTAAAGGTAAGCTTGTCCCTGTAACAGAATTGTTACAGTTTTAGTGTGAAAGGGGATACATTGTATCTCACCAGCACCCCACCTTTTCACCAAATAAAATGAAGGGATCCAAAGGTACTAAAGACTAAACCTTTTAGACACCAACGAAATTCGTCATATAAGAAATCAATCTCTGACTAACATCTGCAGATTCTGTGGCAAAGACAAAGACTATTCGCCATCTTTTACTATTTTGCCCAAGTTTGACGGACACTCAACATCCCTACATGAAACACATATGCCAGCATTCAGCAGTAACGGACGAAGAAACATGGTGGAAAAGGATGATTAGTGGTGATCGTACATCTTGGCAACTAGCGACATTCAAGATCCTTCACACCCTAATCGAAAAACTTGCCTTGAAACGACATGAAAATTAAGACTTTCTTACCTACTGGGACGACCTTCTCCTTAATACCACTCAAAATAGCCAGAAATGTAAGATTTAAAACAAAGAGACTAAACATGACTAAAGAAACAAAGAGCAAAGATGTTGTAAAAATCTAATTATTTGATTAAATATTCAACAATAAAATAAAAAATAATTTAAAAAAGGGTACTTTCTACCATTGGGAACTGGAGTTCTCTCAAGGTTCTTATTGCCAAAATGTTGTCAAAGAGGATAACTTTAAAAAAACACTATGGAGAGTCTAAAAATGACACCCATAAAAAGAGTAAACGATTCTGCGAGTGTGGAAAAGGTTTCTACTCACAAAAAGGTTCCTACTCAGAGGTAGAAGGAAAAATAATCCACCAGTAAAGCAAAAGTTCTGGGGTTGACACAGGTCAGGAAGATTTACCATTACTATGAAAATCTTAACCTAACACGTGGCATGTAGGGCCTGCCTCTTGTTTCGAAAGAGATGTAGCAAATCTGTCCTGTCCCCCATTCTCCCATTCAGCTGAACTCTGAACCCCCGGAATTCTTCCCATATCTTACTCTCGATGAGCCCTCAGTCCCGCTTTTTCCAGGCCGCCTCCACCATAAACAGCCCCCGTATTGTAGCCTTAGCAGCATCGCACACAATGTTGGGGTGGACCTCCCCTGTCTCACTGACCTCAAAAAAGGATCGGATTTCATTCCCCAAATATTCCATAAAAACCGTGTCTCGAAGTAAGAGATCATTATAGCGCCACCCTGGGTTGACCCTTCTCTTAGCTTCAAATTGCCCAGATGCTGTCAGCATTTTGTGATTGTAATTGGTTATTTTTAATGCGCTTAATACCCAGAGGTTTTTAAGCGTGGACTCGGGGACCGTACCTGTGCTACTCAGCGTCTTACTTCCAAGGCGAGCACATTGCCCCAGATCTATCCTCCTGAGACAATCATCTGACCATGTGACTGTTTCTACTGTGGGGGATGTAATGTCCTTCGCTTGTTCCCGAGGGATCATCAGTAGGTCTATCCTGGTGTAAGTAGAGTGGGGGTTGGAGGACAAGGTATATCCTCTCGCCTGGGGGTGAGAAGTCTCCACACATCTGCCCAAAAGTGGTCCTCGAGGAGGGCAGCAAATTCCTGGTTCTCCTTTACCACCTGCTTAGTTGCTCCCCCTCTCGCTGACCACCAGTCTAACCGCGGGTCTGCCACCAGGTTGAAGTCACCTCCTACTGGTATGTGTCCCTCTCCCCATTTCTCCAGTGCCGCAAAGACCCTTCCAAGAAAGTGAATTTGGCCCACGTTGGGTGCATAGACCATGGTCAAAGTGAACAGGACTCCATCCACGTGGCCCTTGATCGCCAGGAATCTACCTCCAAAGCCCCTCTTGATTTGAAGCCCCTTCATGTAAAAGGACCTTGCCTGGACAATTCCTACCCCTTCCTTTTTATGGTCCCTGTTCGAAGCCCAGAACATTTGTTCCACTGCCCCTTTCCATGGGGACGCTCCATCCCCTGTCTGAAGTGTGTTTCCTGCAAGAACAAGACAGATAGCGTGAGGGACCAGAACATATTGTAGGTCAGGGACTGTTTATTTGGGGAATTCAGTCCTTTGAGGTTGAGGGACGCGACCTTCAAATCAACCATATCCCGGTCTAGGAAATTCCCCTGTGCCTGGGGTAATTACCCTTTCATATGTCACAGATCCCCCTTCCATATGCATGCCGGTCCCCTCCCCCTTCCCTGTCCCTGTTCACCCCCCCCCCCCGGTTACTTCCATAACCCATACCATCAATCCCAACCTCAAACCGCAAAGAAACAGGGCATAGAGCCCAACTCGGTAGACACACCTGGGTTTCACCAGGGTGAATGGAGATTTACGGTCGGCCTGGCTGTTCTTTCCTACTGAGCAAGCCCCTGCCCGGCGGGACACTGCCTCAATAGCCACCAATCCTCCAACAGGTTATTACGACGACGGATCACTTCGGTGGTGGTGAATGCCAGGCCCTTGGCTTCCTAGAATGTCTAGTGCTCCTGTCTCTTATTTCCTCTGGGTTGGGCAAATGCATTTCACCCTTGAGTTCAAACACGAGGGCGAAGGGGAAGCGCTAACGGTACATCACTCCCTTATCTTGAAGCCATTTCGTAAGGGGCCTACATTTGCGACGTTGGTCCAAGGTGTAGGCTGATGGGTCTTGGAAAATCTTGATCTGCGCCCCTTCCCATTCAATTGTACCTGCTCCCTTGCTCTCTGCAGGATTTCCTCTTTGTCGGTAGTGGCACTTAGCGACCACCGAGCGCGGTCCCTCACTGGACCCTGCATCCCTATGGACCAGATCAAATGTAATGTCCCTCTCTGGGGCACCCCTCCCTCCCCACAACAGGTGACGCAATAGACGCAGTAGGGACTTTTCCGGTTCCTGTGGTGTTTGTCTCTTGGCCTGGGAGTCTCCAAATGCAGAGATTATTTCTCCTCTCTCTGTTTTCAATATTGTCCACTTTAGACCACACCTCTCGGTCCCTGCGCTCGAGCTTCTGCAGTCACATCTACACCTCCATGTCACCTTTGTCTGCGGTGCGAGTGCTCCAGGGCTTCCACTCAGTCCTCCACCTTTGTGACTCTGAGCGCACCCAACAAGCCTTGGACCTCTGCCCTGAATGCACATAGTTATAGCACAGCGTGTATGTCCTGCTGTACACCCCCCACAACCCCAGTCTACTCCAGCTTTCCCTGCAATACTGCTTTTCCTGTCTGCTGCGCACCTCCCGATTCCTCCGCCGCACTGCTCCCCCTTCAGAACAGTGCACAGGTCTTTCCATTGGCACTGGGTACTGGAGCCCTCTCCACGACTTTCCTCCCAGATCTTCTCTTTTGCTGGCTTGTCGTCGGTCCCAGCCCATGGTGGCAGAGCCTGAATTTTACCTCTGCCCCCCTAGGCACCTGGGGCGCTGCGGCACCTCTAGGTATGTCCGACAGATCTTGTGGGCAAGGGTCCCCCTCCTGCCTCCCCAGCAAGTCCCGGGATCCCATTATCTTCTCCTTTGCTGGGGGTGACCACAGCCCACTGCTCAGCTCTGTGTCTGGATCCCTCCCTGCTCGCTTCTGCGAGCTTGCGCCGGCAATGGAGTGGTGCTGGGGGAGGGGTGTCTGGCTTGTCAGCTCCAGGCCCCCTTTCCCTCCTTGGAACAGTGCTGGCGCTTCCTCACAATGATTTCTATGCGGAGGGGCGCAAGCTGCTGCGTTGTGCGAGTGGGTTTGACTTACTCACCGTTTCTATGTGGCTGCAGTGTTGCGTTGGGGGGAGGGTTGCCTACCGCCTCCCAGTCTTTGCAATGGTGCTGGCGCTTTCCCACTGTTGTTTCTGTGCGGGTGGTGGAAGGGGAGACGGGTGCCTTAATAGTTTATGTTGGTGGGTCTCGCCCACTCTCCGGTCTCGGCAGGATCGGTTGCCACAGTTTTCCCTCTCCAGCTTACTGCACAATTGAGAGGGCACTGGTGCCCCGAGGCTCTTTGCCGGCGTTACCCGGGTCTGGGTCCACTGGTCTCCACTAGCCCTCCGGGACAGTCCGCCCTGTTATCGGTTGCTTTGTCTTGCTCACAGGGGTAGTCTTTTTTAACTTAAGGGCCTGTCCAAGCGCGGGGCTCCATATTCACGCGCCCCCTAGTGGTCTCCCATTTGGAGATTTGAATGCCAAGGGAAGAGATTTGAAGGGAGAATGAGTGTACATATAAAGGTCGGGAATGTGTGATGGTTGAAGATGATGGTGCAGCAAAATAGAAAACTGTCAAGAGACACAAAGAAATGTAAAGAAGACCCATAAGGAGACTGGAGCAGTAATCCAGACTGCTGAGGGCAGGAGTGGAAATCAGAGGTTTCTGGGGAAGGTAGGGATAGAATTTATAGGGGTTAAGCCTGGCAGTAGTAGAAGTGGAAGCGATAAAATGTTAAAAAATATAAAATCACAGTGAAAGAGGAACATAAGGTTACATGCCATGTGGAAGAGGAGAGGAGATCCGGGGTAAAACAGATAGGCAAGCAAAGAGGGAGGGTAGTTTGATAGGCATCACTTCCATTTTTGAGGAGTTACACATCAGACAACACAGGGCCATCCAGTGACAGGCGGCAGAAAGTTTGCGATGCAAGAGTATAGCTCAGGGTTATAGAAGGTTGCAGAAGATGATTTGGATCTCATCAGCAAAATCGGTGGTAGAATAAGTCAAATGAGAAGATTAGTTTGCTGAGTGAGGTGTTGTAACATGCAAAAAGGACAGGAAGTGACACATACATTTCAAGAAAAGAAGCCGGCGATACCAGAGATTTGTTTTTTGATTGTCATACATGTTTACAGTCAGAAAAGAGGAATATGATGTGGTGGTTGGTAGTGCCAGCACGTGGCTGGGATGCAACATGCAGAGGGACACAATTTAAGGGTTTAAAAGGGCAGAATATCGTTCAAAATGTTTTTTCCAGGTTTGCCTACAGTACTGCCAGTTCTGGGAATGCAGAATAACTGCCATGTGCATTGCACAGTGACCGCTGCACATTCGGCGCAGTGGCCCTATGAATCACGGCTGCCATACACTCTCTTAAACTTTGATATCGTTAATGCCATTTATTCCATTAGTTACAAAATTAAATATACAAAATTTGACAAAAAACACAAAATAGCATTACAGGTGAACAAGCAGAGCTCCATTATCCATTTGTCACTAACCTTTCCCTCCTTCCCCCCTCTCAATCGGGCTTCCGACCTAAACACTCCCCTGAAACTGCTCTCACTTATGTTCTCAACTCCCTCCTCTCCGCTCCGCTCGATACTCTAAACAATCCTCTGTCCTCATCCACCATGACCTCTCTGCTGCCTTCGACACCGTCAATCACCCTTTACTGCTCAACACTCTTTCTTCCTTTGGTTTCAAAGGCTTTGTTCTCAACTGGCTCTCCTCTTACCTCTCCTCCCGCTCGTTTGCTGTCTCCTGGGGCGGTCGCACCTCATCCATGCTCCCCTTGGATTATGGCGTACACCAAGGTTCAGTTGTTGGCCCTGTCCTATTCTCTCTTTACACCCCTCTCCTTGCCCTTAGCTCTTCCTTCGGTATTTCTCACCATTTCTATGCTAATGACACCCAACTCTTCCTCTCCTCTCCTGACCTCCACCTTAAACTCTCTTCCTGTCTCACTGCCATAAAAAACTGGATGTCATCCCGCTTTCTTTCCCTCAACACTGATAAGACTGAAGTCTTATTTTTCCCATCCAACACTCTTCCCCCTCCCTCACCTCTTATTCACTTTCCCATCTCTAATCTCCCCATCTCTGCCCACGCTCGCAACCTAGGCATTTTCCCACATTTCTCTTACCTCTCGCGCCCGTCGCTTCCACCTATTCAACATTCGCAAAGTCCGCTCCTCTCTCACCTTCCACGCCACTAAACTTTTAATCTCCTCCCTCATCTTCTCTCGCCTCTTCTATTGCTCCTCTATACTCTTTGGACTCCCTGCATCTCATCTTGCCCCTCTCAAATCTCTCTATCAGTCAGCCGTCCGTACCCTATGTCTCCTTGTTCCTCACGACACCATTTCCTTACCTTGGTTGGCTTCCCTTTCACTCCCAACTTAAATTTAATTTCCTCTGTCTGGTCTGTCTTGTCTTTAAATCTCTCCATGACCTCGCTCCCCCTTATCTCTCCTCTCGCCTCTCTTTCTACACCCCTTCCTGCTCCCTTCGTTCTGCTGATCTCTTCCTTCTCACCGTCCCACCTTCCCCATGTGCCTCTTCCCATTTCCGCTCTTTACAGCTCTTAGCCCCCCTGCACTGGAACGCCCTACCTCTCTCTATCCGCTCCATCCCCACCTTTTCCTCCTTCCGTGCTTCCTTGAAATCTCTCCTCCTCCATTCCCCACCCTTATACCCTATACTCCCCTCTCATTCTTCTCTCCCTTCCCTCACTTCCTCCCCTACTCTCCTCTCCCTACCCACTCCTTTCCCCCCTTTTCCTTACCTCCACCTCCTTACGTATTCACCGTTATACCCATTCTTCCCCTCCTTTCCCTTCCTTCCCTCACTTACCCTCACCCGTTAATTGCTCTACTTACTGTTTTACTGGCTTGAATCATGTTTTGTAAACTGCTTCTACTATTATACATTTCTATATATCTTGTTGTTATAATGTACAGCGCTTTGGATTAAACCGCTTTATAAACACAATAAATACAAATACAAATTATTACCTTGCAAATATTTGTTAGCAACTACATCTATTGTGATAGATTCCTAACAATTCATAAATATAAGAGAAAAAGAGTATGATGCAAAGATACATAAAATATTTACAAGGTGCTATCCAGCCCTACAGTTAAGGGGTGGACCGGCTACTTTTACTCCTTAAAAATAGGCAAATACTCTGAAAAAATAAAAACAGTGAGTAAAAATACAACAAAAAATACGAAACAGACATGTAGGAACGTGTGCCTCCGTTTTCACTCGCACAGCTCAATGAATAGTGTGTAGTATCACAGGAAGAAACTACTGTTATAACTGCCTGATCGGAAGAAGCAGACTGTCATGACCCACAGGACGTTCCCCTTTTGGTCTTCCTGGTCCTTATCGCAACGTACCTTGCATTCCCCGACACTCGCATCATGGCCGTCCAGCGTGACACGCCTTATTCTACTAATAGACCGCACCCCCGCGGCTCTGCGCGTCTCAATGCTATTGCCAAGTAGCGATCAGACGTGTGCTCCGTAGTTCGCAGTATTGCTTTCCTGGTTCCTAGCTTTTCTACTTCCATTCCTTGCCCCTTTCCCTTTTCCTCTTGCTTCCTGGACTTGTGCGCCATTAGCACATCTTCTTCGTTTCCCGGATTGCTGCATCTCGGAATCTTAAACGCACGCTGGAGTTGGAAGAGACTCACTCAGCCTTATTCAAGTCCAAGTCTGTCCGCAAGAAGACACCCCCCACGGAGTCCAGCAAGGATCGGTCTCTGGTGAGAAGGGGGGAACTCCGTGACAGTTTGAGACGCCAACCGACCGCACTCGAAGTCCACATGGAAGCGGCCGTCCAGGACCTGATGCGTGGTATGCAAGAATTAACCACTGAGGTGCAGAATTTAAAGGCAGAAAACGCTGCTCTCAAGCAATTAGTTCTATCCCGTGATTCAGCCGCAAAAGAAAGTGTGTTGCTGGGCGGCATTGTTGACAAATACGATGGCTCGGCAAAAACCCTTTGTGGATTCCTGGACTCATGTTTAGTTCAATTTACATTTAAGCCCTATTACTTTTCCACTCCCAGGGCTAAGGTGGGGTTCATAATCTCTCACCTTTCCGGAAATGCTTTAACCTGGGCTACACCCCTAGTTAACTCCGGCAACGCTCTCCTAGATGACTACGATAGTTTCATACGGGCCCTAAAGACCATGTTTGATCGCCCTGAGCAGGTCTTTAGTGCCCAGGAACGCCTCTTAGACTTTCAGCAGGGATCCCAGGATGTGCTCACTTATGTAACCCGCTTCAAGCAATTGGTCAAGGAAGCTGATTGGTCTCCGGAGGCAAGTTTTACCCTTTTCAGGAGAGGACTAAATGAGGAGATTAAAGATGAGTTAGCCAGAGTGGCCCGACCAAACTCATTCCAGGCTCTTATGGACCTTGCCATGCAAATCGCATCCAGGAAAGACAGGCAGAGAAGAAGAAATCTAGGGGAACCCCCCCCCAAAGGTGTCCTTTGAGAGTACCTCCAAATCTGAAGCAAACCCTGGATCAGTCACCGAACCGGAACCCATGCAGATAGGGGCCTTCCATGGACCCATATCCCCGCAAGAAAGGATGAGAAGGATTAATACGGGGTTGTGCATGTATTGTGCCTCAGACAAACACTTGGTTAGAGAATGCCCTATGGCACCTCTTCGGCGTTCGGGAAACGCCAACTCCCGATCCTAGATGGAGCAGGGCTTCGGGAGAGAGAGGTTTGCTCCACATCAATTCCATCCTTGAACTCTCCTGGACAAAACAATCTAGTGATACTACAGGCCTTCCTATCAACCTCCAGGAATAAGACCTATCCCGTTTTGGCCTTGGTAGACTGCGGGGCTATGGGAATATTCATTGATCAAGATTGGGTTTTTAGTCACCACATCCCATACGAAACACAAAGCATCATGCAGCCAGTGGAAGCGATCGATGGAAGACCCCTCACTTCGGGGCCCATAAGCCTGCAGACCAAAGAGATCCAGCTTTCAATTAACCACCACCAAGAGCGGATTCGATTCGACATTATTAAGTCAGCTCATTACCCCATGGTACTGGGCATGCCCTGGTTACAGAAACACAATCCGTATATCAATTGGACAGCAGGATCACTATTCCTCGGCTCAGAGTTTTGTATGTCTCACTGTCTAATCCTGGATCCCTCCTTGACTCCCTCCAAAGAACCACCAATAGACCATCAAGCACCTCTCATGGTTTCCAATATCGTGCAGGTTCCTAAGGCCTATCAGGGATTTGTTGATGTGTTCTCAACTGCCATAGTCCATGCCTTACCCCCTCATAGGCTTGAAGACTGCGCCATAGACACGGATCCCTCAGCAGTGATTCCTTTTGGCAGGATGTTCATCCTTTCCGAACCTGAGAAAAAGGCCCTCCGAGAATACTTGGATACCAACTTTGAGAATGGCACCATAGGACCTTCAAAATCTCCAGCAGGAGCTTCATTGTTCTTTGTTCCTAAGAAGAACACTAAGGAACTCAGACCCTGCCTCGACTATCGTGGATTAAATTAATGCATCCTCAAGGACCGGTACCCTTTAACCTTAATCTCGGATATCCTGGAAGCGGTCAGAGGCACTGTGATTTTCACGAAACTGGAGCTCCGAGGTGCCTATCATTTGATTCGTATCCGGGAAGGAGACGAATGGAAAACAGCATTCAGAACACCCTTTGGTCACGCCCTTTGGATTAGCTAATGCCCCAGCAGTCTTAACGTTTTATGGACAGGGTGTTCTCAGACATGCTATTCCTCTTCGTCATCGTCTACCTGGACGACATTTTGATCTACTCCAAGGACCTTCTAAAGCATGAAGAGCATGTAAAGGCAGTACTACAACGACTCCGTGAACATAAACTCTTGGCCAAACCCGAGAAATGTCTGTTTCACGCTGCTTCTGTTCATTACCTAGGATTTATCCTTGCTCCAGAGGGAATTGGCATCGACCCTTCAAAGGTAAAGGCTATATTATCCTGGCCTGCTCCCACGTCCGTGAAACAAGTTCAATCCTTCCTGGGGCTTGCCAATTTCTATCGGAGGTTTATACCCACCTTCTCTGAGATTGTTCAACCGATTGTTGCTCTCCTGAAGAAAGACACCCCCCTTTGTCTGGTCTATTCCGCAAGATAAGGCATTCCAACTCTTGACGACAAGATTTACTCAAGCTCCCATTCTTGCCCAACCCGACATTGATCGACCATTCCTTGTGGAAACGGATGCCTCTAACTACGCCATTGGAGCGGTATTGAAGCAAGAATTTGAGGATAAGCTAGAACACCCCATTGCTTACCTTTCACGAACCCCGACTCCCTGGATCACAAAACTTGATTGCGGACGCCTTATCTTGACGGCCTGACTACGAAACTACCAAAGATAAGGCCTATCCTAAGATGTTTCCCCACACGATTTTTGTAGCCCAAGCAGTCAACCTCCTGGAAGAAATCCGAGTACAAACCCAATCCTCTGAACTCTGGAAGAATATTTCAAGAAAGAATCAATGGAACCTGAGAGTCAAGGAAGGATATTTGTTCAAGGACAACGCTCTGCTCATTCCTACACAAAAGTTACAACAAAGAATAATAAACCTCTGCCATGATACCCTTCACTGCGGACATCGTGGCATCACCAACAGCCTCCACCTCATACAAAGACAATTTTGGTGGCCTAAAATGAAGACTGACGTACAACTATACGTCCGAGCCTGTGCAATCTGTAGTCAGAATAAATATGACAACAAGAGGCCGGCGGGTCTTCTGCTACAACCCGCACTGCCAACAAGGCCATGGGAATTTATCGCTACAGACTTCATTGTGAAATTACCGCCTGCCAGAGGGTATACCACCATCATGGTCACCATTGACTTGTTCACTCATACCGCTCATTTCACACCCCCCTCAATAAGCTACCATCCTCATCTGAACTGGCTGGAATCTTCCTGGAGCACATATTCCGCCTTCATGGACTTCCTTCCAAGATAATTTCCGATCGAGGACCTCAATACGTCTCACAATTCTGGAAACACCTCTGTCAAATATTAGGAATCCAAGGCACTCTTTCATCAGGTTATCACCCTCAAACCAACGGGGCCACAGAACGTGCTAATCAGACTCTGAAACAATATCTTCGATGTTTTGCTACTAAGGTTCAGGATGACTGGTCGCTCCGGATACCCGTGGCTGAATTCGCCTATAACAATTCCGATCATTCAGCAGTTAAGACCAGTCCCTTTTATTGCAGCCAAGGATTCCATCCATCAGTTCTGCCCTCTGTTCTTCCACAACCCACACCGGTACCTACTGTCGACTCCTGGATTGAAACACTCATCAACATACATAAGAGAATGCCAGAACACAGACCAAGAGATATGCGGATTCCTGAAGAAGACCCAGGCCTTCTTATTCAGTTGGAGATCAAGTCTGGTTGTCCTCGAAATTACTACCCCGACATCTACGGCTAAACAAATTGCCCCCCTGTATTATGGTCCGTTTTCCATCAAGGAAATTATAAACCCAGTCTCATACCGGCTCAAGTTACCAGAATCCTGGAAAAAGATTCACCCAGTTTTTCACACCTCCTTATTAAAACCTTACATTCAATCCTCCCGGAAATCCTGCAGACCCACTCCTGTGGTGGTGGACAATCACCTGGAATATGAAGTGCCCAGAGATGCGACTCCAGGTATAAACAGGGTCAGCTTCAATATCTGGTTGAATGGAAAGGATATCCCCCCAGTGCAAGAACTTGGGAACCACTTTCTAATCTGAATACCCCTCGACTGCTCAGAAGATACCACCTCATACACCCAGGCAAACCTGGAAGAACAGGTTTTCGGAGGAGGCATGCTGTCATGACCCACAGGACATGCCCCTTTTGGTCTTCCTGGTTCTTATCGCAACGGGCCTTGCATTCCCTGACACTCCCAACATGGCCATCCAGCGTGACACGCCTTCCGCGGTCTATACGTTGGACGTAACGTATTCTACTAATAGACCGCAGCCCCGCGCGTCTCAATGCTATTGCCAAGTAGCGATCAGACGTGTGCTCCGTAGTTCGCAGTATTGCTTTCCTGGTTCCTAGCTTTTCTACTTCCATTCCTTGCCACTTTCCCTTTTCCTCTTGCTTCCTGGACTTGTGCGCCATTAGCACATCTTCGTTTCCCGAATCCCTGGATCCCCGAGTCCAGCAAGGATCAGTCTCAGGTGAGAAGGGGGGGGGGAACACCGTGACACAGACATGTACCTGAATAACTAGGTGCAAAGAAATAATTTGACTACAGAAACATTTCCGTTTTCCAGTTAAAACATGTTTACTCGCTTATGAAATGCTCCCATTGGGAAAAAGAACTTACATTTTTACTCCCTAACAAAACAAAAACAAACAAGAAAAAGAATTTTACTGCCAATTTTTAAAAATATGGAGATGCTATCCCTTCAGCTACAGTGCAAAAGAGCAGGCTTGTGGGGCACGGCTCTAGGTAGACATACCACCTCGACATCTCTAAAATGATAAGTCAAAAAGAGGCCGGACCCTTTCCTTCCAACAAAGAACCCAACGCAGGCGCACCCCTGCCATTATTCCCATAATTGAGAATGGCTTCCAAAAATATTGTAGCCATGAGAAGAGGGTAGGAAATCAAAAGTGGGCTTCACCAACCGGGATCGCCCATGCCTGTGTAAAGTGACTGAGGGCTTTCTTTAAACTATTTGGATCTGGGTATATGGCACAAGAAAGGGGTTGAGTTCTCTTCAAAGCAGCAGTGTTGACCAACACTCTAGTCCTTCACACCAGCTCTGCCCTAATCATGCTCAGTATGTCTTTTTTTGCCATTATTAAAAGTAGCTAACATTTCTAGCTCTACGTCATCTTTATACAGTGCCTCTACGGCTTCTGGCTTCTCTGAGACTTCCTGCATTGGCGATTAGTGGACACTCTGCAGACAAGTTCTCTTTTTTGCTAGGACTGCATACTTCTAGCACTGCCAGGCAGTTTTGCTTAATTCACTCCCCAGCAACATCTTGGGAGGCAAAGGCCTTCATTCTATGGGTATTCCCCTAGAGAACATTAAAGTATTTTCAATTTGTTTTTTGGGTATATAAAAATAAAAAAGGTAGATTTAATCATTTGTAAAAGAAACACTTTGTACAACCTTTCTGTGGGGAGCTGTGAAATTAAGGTGATATTCGATAACCTATTTATTTAAAATATGTATACTGTAAAAGCACAGTAGTTACCAAAAGTGGCACCTTCCTTTGGCTGTTCTTGCTTGTTTTCTAAAGTCTTAGGTAGGCTCTTCAGAACAGAGATCAGCTGCAAGGAAAAGAGAAAATAAGCAGGATGACTAATGGGACAGTCTCTTGGAAACCTTCGAAGAATATCTGTCCCAAACTACCGAGCAAACCAGGCATTCACGGCTTGTACTTTATGTGCTATTCTTTCAATAGATTAATAGAACAACCCTTTCAGAGGAACACATTTCTTGATCCAATGACATTTCAGGGAAATTGAACAAGGAGGGTATTTAAGTCCTTGTGTAATGTAGTAATGAGTTCCCATGCAAAAAGACTATAATCTTTGTCCAGTGGTTTCAGATTCTGCACGGATTTAAATATTAACAAGTGCCTTTTATGGGCGTGGTAATTATATATATATATATATATATATATATATATATATATATATATATATATATATATATATATATATATATATATATATGATAGATATAGATAGAACAGTGCAAAGACTTCACGACTGGTTTTAATAAAAATGCATTCAACCAAACCCTTCCAAAAAAAGCCTATTGTTTAATAACCCAAGAAACACTTGGACACTAGTCTGAAAAGCTTCACAATTATGCAATGCACAATCCCTTCAGAGATACACATGGTATTACAGTTTTCATTAGGGCAACTGTAGATTGGGTATTGGAGAGCACCAAAATTTAAACGGATCAAATATGTAGGTTTCTCATTCAATTTACCATTTCAGCTCCCACTTTGGACAACAGCGACTCCAATTCCTTTGCTGTGCATTGTGATGGGACAGCAACCTTTTCCTGCCTAAGAATTGGACCCACATCAAACCTAAACAAGGACAGGAAAATACTTTCATTTCTATCTGATCGAGTCCTCAAGTAGAGTTCCACACAGAATATTCATTTTGTTTGTTTGTTTATTTGTAAGGCGCACCATACCCTGGAGCATCAGGGCGCACAACCTATGACACGTTGCTCTCGATCCTACAAGGTCAATAAATCACCCCAAAGCAGTTCACTGATACATAGACAGTGGGCAGAGAGAGGACAGATTCACCATACACTAAGGCCTTTGGATGATTTGGGGACTATGTCAAGTGAGGTCTACTGCAATGTAGAAAGTGTGTGTGCTCAGAAGTCTGCTCCCTGCTTCTTAACCATTAACATACTCTGCATGTTCTCAATTCCCCTCTCAACTATTCTCAAGTCCTCGAGTTACCTCAAGGAGGAAGTATCAATACAAGTTACACATTCAGAAAGTAGGTACATTAGTCCAAAATGCCGAGGGGAAGTGTATATCACAGAAATCTGAAAACCCAGATGAAGTCGATCATGCTAATCTACATTCAAAAGACTAACCTTTTAGGTCTAATTTGCATTATGGTCACTCCAGTTTCCTGGTCACCATTCAGTATTGTGTGGATGATGGGAGCAGGACCACGCCAGCGGGGCAGGTAGCTGGGATGCACATTCAGGATTCCGCTGAGAGGGAACAGTGGGGGGAAAACAGTCATTGTAGGACATATAGTGGATCCAGGCGTTCAGCAACATAGATCATGGGAATGGATAAAGATTTCAAGTTGCAAGCAACTAGCCAAGCATAAAAGGTAACTCGGCCCCTCAGTTGCCCACATACACACACTGTGCACCATTTCTTACTTGCCCATAGCAATTATCACGTTCCAATCACTAGCAGCAAGTGTACGTTTTGAGGCGTGGTCAAAAGGTCTCATTGGAAAAGAAAGGTCTGAACAACTACAATTGTAAAATTGCCACAAGAAGACAAATACGGATCTTGACTGGTGAAAATACCACTAAGGGTTTAAATTAAAATCAGGGAAAAATGCAAATATATCCATTAAGAATGCTTATGTAAAATGTAACTAAGTGCACTTGATGCAATTATGAAACTTGAGTTGATTTAAGAATTAGGCCTCAATTTAGCTGAGCAGGTGAATCCATACTGCTACTTTCTTTGGAGATCCATGGAAATGGCAGGTCTCCTTCCCTGCTTCCTCGCCTGAGGCTGTGAGCCTTCCTACATCTATCTTGAGGTATCTACCCAATTTTCATACTCTTTGGGCATTTTTGTGCCATTGTGGCAAAAAACGCTGAAAAATTTGAAATAAATGAATGCATTAATCTGTGAGTCAATCCAATTGGTTTGGATGCACCTTAGTGCCTCCTCTGTGCCCCGTGTGCCATTTCCATTTCAAGAACAACTTGCCCAGCTGGGGCCTGATACCTCGCCCTCCTCATGACCTTTCTAAAATGGCCACACCTTCCACTGCAATAACCAGGCACCTTCTGGTGCTCAGTGACCCGCCTCCTGATTGGCTGGGGCAGTATTCTTGTGCTGAATCCAGGGAGCCTGCAGGCGGTAGCCGGCCCCCTTCCCAAGGCCCTCTACTAAGGCCTCTGGGACTCCCTGCCTGGCCCTGTGAGGGCTGTGTGGGCCCCCTGCTATGATAAAGTTTTCTGTCTACACCACCATCACAATGATCGTCCTGTATAACGGGTAAGCACTCACTCCTTTGCCATGCACAGATCTGGTGTTCTTTCTCTTCACACATTATGGTCTGCCATATAACCTGCCTTGTCCCATTTGCTCATCCCTGCCCAGCGTTGTTGCCACTACAAACTTCTGCCAGGACCTGCTTATTAATTCTGTGGTCTCTCACACTGCAATACTTTACTTTTGTCTGTAGATCCCCATCTGAACTTTTACACTGATGCCAGCACCCTTCTTCACAGTGTTAATGAACTTTGCATCTCAATGTTCCTCATTCTGATTAAACACTGCATTCACAATGTATTTCTTCCCCACTACTCGCGACAATTTGCTCTGACTCTTGAAGCCTATTTACTTATGCTGTTTCTGCTCTGCCTGAAACTTGAATCTTGCTGTGTTTTAATCCTGTGCATTGAGTTTTCTGCTGCATTTTAGTGCTTTGCTGGAAATTCGAATTTAGATGTGCTTTTAAACCTGTGCATTAATTGTTTTCAGCAGTACTTTAGTGGTCACCTTGGCCAGGTACCTGAAACTCTTCTGTGCATATTTTGTTTAAAAATCCTCATCTGTGCCTGTTTCGCTGCTAGGCCGCCTGGTGAGTTACTTGTGCACTGTGCAGCTCCCCTGTCGGACCCTCTGCCAACCCCCTACTCCTGCTACATGGCACCCCCCCCCCCACATCTATTCCAACTGCTATTTTGTTACCTATTCTACCTCTCTCACGAAGTCTGGAAGAAAAAAAAGCTTTTTAAAAAAGCTCTCCTGACCTCCAATCCAGGCCTGCCTATTGCCGACACCTACATCAATGCTCCTTCCAGGCAGACTATTACCAACCTCCTCTTTTCTGTCCCCTCCCCGGAACAATGGACTCCCCACCTGGTCTTCTCACTCACCCCTTTAGCCTCTTCACCCATTAATGGTGGCCCTAGATGGAAAGTACTTTTGGCATACCGCTCATCCTCTAGGTGCATCATTCACGTCTATTACAATGGCACCATCATGGCCCAAGGTTCCCAACCCGAGAGTACCACGCCCTTGTACCCCTCCTCGGAATACTTTCAAAAGGTGGTAATCGGCTTCAATTGGCTACTCTTAACACTCGCTCTGCTGTCAAACACTCCTCTGACATTTGTCTCCTTCTTGGAGACTTTGACCTAGACGCCCTCACCAAGACGCGGTTTAATGCCAGATCTGTCACTGCTTTTGACACTCTCCTTCCTGTGGACTAGACTACAAAATCCTTTCCAAACCCTTCACCCTCCTTTCCCCTCATTCTCTGGCCGGCCTCCCTTGGCTGTCCTCCGACCCCCACCTGCGAGGCCAAGAACCTCTGGGTCATCTTTGATTCCATGCTTTCCTTCTCTGCCCACATCTTTGATGACTCCAAAAAGTCAAACTTCCTACTGCACCTCCTCAGAGGTACCTCTTCCTTTCCTCTCCTTCCCCCAGAAGCTCACTGTCTTTGGAGCCCTGGTTCTCTCTAGGTTGAACTACTCTAACAGCCTCTTTCTAAATATTCCTGCCTCTACTCTCTGTCCTTTACAACTCATCCAGAACAGGACTGCGAGACTTGTCCTTGGCTTCAAGCCATGGGATTGTATTTCTCCAGCTCTGAAATCTCTCCGCTGGCTCCCAGTGGACGCAAGGATTAAATTCAAACCCCTCTGCATTGTCGCGCTCTGAAATACTTTTGTACGAGCGTGATATAAATGAAATATATCATAACCAGCCTGGAGGCAGCATGGCCCCAATTTTCCCTGAGTGGGTCCCTGCCTCCATCATTCCTACTCAATCCTACCCTTCCTTTGAATGCCTAATCTGTAGGCTCGGGGTCTCTCCTACCTCCTTACTCACCATAGCCACCATCTACAGGCAGCCCCGGCCCTATCTCTCTCTTGCTCTAGAAATGGGCCGACCTCACCTCCTCCCTCTCGACTACTTCTTCCAAACTCCTCCTCCTCCTAAGTGACATCAACATCCTCCTCGACTCTCCTGAATCAGCCACCTCACAATTCCGTGACCTCTGTGACTCACTCTCTCTCTCTCTCTCTCTCTCTCTCTCTCTCTCTATCCTCCCCTCTGGTCCGACCCACTCAAACAGACACACTCTGGATGCCTTCATCTATGGAGACATCCCTATCTCTAACCCGGTCACCACCACCCCTCTCCTTGTCCGACCAATCTCTCCTCTTCTCCTACTTGTGGCTCCTCAGCCCTCTGCCTGAGCCTCCCCTGCATTGTCAGCCTCCTTCACTGTCATTCGACTGATAAAGCGAGTCATCAGTCGTTGCCTTTGCTTCCACCCTCATCTTCAGTCCCACCCCTGGCTTCTGACTCCCCCTCTGACTTTGCCCTCTCTATCGCTAACACCCTTGACATTCTTGCCCCAGTCATGAGGATCTGCCTGACACCTGCCTCCAAGTGCAACAGCTTGAATGACTCGGATTTAGCATCTCTGAACCATAAGTGCAAAGTTGCTGAACAGAAGCAGCAGACCTCGGGTTCATCCTCTGAAACTGGCCTGTTGCCTGCTCCAAAAGCAATATCATTATTTTTTTATTTTTTTTTTAACTGCTCCAAGAAGAGGGCCCACATGCAAGCCCACATCTGTGGAACTATTAACACGGCCAAACGTTTTAAAATCTGCAAGGAACTCGCCAATTAAACTGCAGTTTCCTCCTCTCTCCTTCCCTCCCAAGCCCTCTGCACCGACCTGGCCTCCCATTTCACATCTAAATCTCAGGACATCTTGTCCTCTCTCTACCACCCCCACTCCCACTCCCACCACCGCTCTCCTGCTTCCCTTGGCCCTCCTGCCCATAGCACCTAAAGAGGTCTCTAAAGTTGTCAGCTCTATGAATGTCTTATCCATACAGGTTATCCCCTGCTCGTCTAGAACCATTAAGGACAAAATCCCCTACTGGTCTCTGCCACGTTAATGTTAAAGGATACTTGTACCGCACACTATCACCACAACTCTGAAAAAGGGAGCGGGGGTGAGTTAGTGGAAATGAGCTGGAGAAGTGCAAGATAGTAGTGAGGTGCTGTTGGCAGCCTCAGCCCGGTGGGTCCGTTGGCTGGGCTTGGGGTGTTTTACGGTCGGTAGTCATGTGCTTTTGTGCAAGTCTATGTGTGGTTTGTTTTGTTGTTGCAGTGTAGTGAAGTTTGTGCGGTTTGCTGCGTTAAGGCTTGTGGTTGTGTTTGTTCGAGTTTGAGAGGTGTATGCAGAGGAGTGAAGTTGTTCGTGGGTTGGTTATTGATTCATGATTGCACGCTAGGTCCAGGCTACGCAGGAGAGTCATATCTGTCATTGAATTGCTTTTCTATCTAGAGGTGGCGCCTGCTAGGCTAAGGCATTCCCTCTATGTGTGCACATGCTAACATTCACAATTCTATCCAGATGCGACTCAGGCTAGATTGTGGATTCCAACTAAGTGAGGCACATGCTAACATTCACAATTCCATCTAGATGTGGCGCATGCTAGGCTAAAGAATTCCCTCTATGTGTGCACATGCTAACATTCACAATTCCATCTAGATGTGGCGCATGCTAGGCTAAAGAATTCCCTCTGTTTACACATGCTAACATTCACAATTTCATCTAGATGTGGCGCATGCTAGGCTAAAGAATTCCCTCTATGTGTGCACATGCTATCATTCACAAGTCCATCTAGATGTGGCTCATGCTAGGCTAAAGAATTCCCTCGATGTGTGCACATGCTAACATTTACAATTCTATCCAGATGCGACGCAGGCTAGGTTGACGATTCCAACCAAGTGTGGCACATGCTAACGTTCATAATTCCATCTAGATGTGGTGCATGCTAACGATTATTACACCTGTCTGAGGTGACACAGGCTGATCTTGACCGTTCTCTATAAGTCAATTAACATTGGCTTTGCAGATCTTCCAATGGTATATGAAGCGCTATATAAATGCCACGTATCATAACATAACAGTATGTTAGTGTGTAGCGCAGTGCTACATTTATAGTCCAGCCAAGAATGTATTTCGGTTGGTGGTCATTAATCTCTTTAGTGTGCATGTTGTAATTTTATGGCAGTCAACGTTATGGAAAGTTAAGATAGAGGGCAGGGGCTTTCTAGAGTAGAGTGATTGTTCTACCCCCCCACACATGCCACTCTTACAGTTTTGTTAGTGTCTGTTGGCTTCCCCCGCTTCACCTGCGGGCACCTGCTGACAATTCTTGTAGCCGTCCTTTGCCTTGGGGCCCTTAGCCGAAGGGGCTGCAACGGGCAGGGGGCTGCAAAGGGCAGAGGGCTGCCCTGGAGGAACCGTTAAGGCCAGGGAAGCAACCAATCTTGGGTGGGCAAGGGCTGGGAGGCAGGATTTGGGACAGGGAAACACAGGGGAGGGAGCCAGGCTGCAAGCAGCACGCAGGGCCCTGGGGGCTACAGGGTGAAGGTCCAAGATTTCACTGGGGCCAGAGGCCTCCAGGGGACTCACCTGCTCACCGGGGGACGCCGGATGGTAAAGGCGTGATCCCCTGGTGCAGCGAGCACAATTCTCAGTGCCTGAGTGCAGGTAACCAATCACGGGTGGGGGAGGGCTGGGAGGCGGGATTTGGGACGGGGAAACACAGGGGAGGGAGCCGGGCTGCAAGGCAGCACGGGGGGCGGGGCCTGGTGGCTACAGGGCAAAGGCCCAAGATTTCACTGGGTCCAGGGGACCCACCCACTCACCCGGGGACACCGGATGGTAAAGGTGTGATCCCCCGGTGCAGCAAGCACAATCCTCAGTGCCTGAGTGCAGGCAACTAATCACAGGTGGGGGGAGGGCTGGGAGGCAGGATTTGGGACGGGGAAACACAGGGGAGGGAGCCTGGCTGCAAGGCAGCATGCAGGGGCCTGGGGACTACAGGGCCAAGGCCCAAGATTTCACTGGGGCCAGAGGCCTCCAGGGGACTCACCTGCTCACCGGGGGGACGCCTCTCTGCTTCTCTCTGGGGTGTTCCCAGTCTGTCATTTTTTGTAGCTGCATTCTTCTAACATGCTGCAGGTGTGCCTGGTCAATTAGATATGCCTGACCATAATTAGGAAGACTTGCCTGACAGCACAATGTTTGTGAGGCAGCTTGAGGGGGGGGCAGGGGGAGGGGGGGAATGCGTGGCTCAACCTAGTACACAAAGCCCCAAAATAGCTCAGCTAGAACTTGCCACCCCTTCACGCCCAACAACTAGATGGATAAACTATAATACCAACAACATAGGACAATCACAGATGTGGAAGAAATGCAAAGATTGAGAGACTAAAACCAACCAACCCAAAAGCTCAACTTTCCGCATACATCTCTCACACAGAAACCCACACAACCACTTCTCCGCACAAACTTCACCACACCGCATCAACAAACAAAACATAACCTGCAACAACAGCACATGAGGACCCACATCGATAAGATAATCGCACCCTAGCTCAGGACACCACCGCTCCCACTTTCCTACTCCCACTTTACCCTACTAACCCCCCTTCTTTATTTGCAGATCCGCTAGAGCGCCTGGGGACCAATGCCGTTGGTGACGGTGCACGGTACAAATACCTTTAACATTAACATAACATACCACATGCACCGATTTGTTCCTATGCTCAAGGGATCTTTTAGAAGGGATGTCGCCATTAATATTGGGGTGATATCTACCTCAGATCATGGAGATGTTCCACTAAAACAGAGTGATTTTGAAATACAAAAATGGCTACGGAAATGTGATACCTCGAAAGGAGACATTTGCTGACTAGCTGGGAAACGAGATTACATATTTTAAAGAGGAAAACAGAGTCAGTGCCAAGTAGATTTACATTATGGGATGCTTTAAAGTCTGTTATTTGAGGTAGATCAATCAGGTACACCATGAAAATGAAAAAGAAAGTGAGCATTTAAAATCATGACTATAGAGATTAAAATAGGCAGAAATGAAGTTTGAAACTTTGTTGTTTTGACGCTGCTTTGGATGTCTACTGAGAAGGCTAAGTTCTCTCCATGTGTGTTGGACAATGTGTATTCCATGAGGAACATGCCAGGTTTGAGTACTAAGCTGCTTTAAACTGATGCCACTCGGGCAGCTCTTAGTATGTGCTTGATCGATAATGGTCAGTATTCATGGCTGCATTATGATGCCTCGTTATGGCACAATCCTGTGCTGCACATTGGGAACAGAACTTTATATTGGTGTAATTGTGTCTCGAGAGGGATACCAGAGATGGGTGATGTTTTGAGTGAGGGGCGGATGGTGTCTTTTGCTTCTCTTTGTAGTAGGTTTCTACTGGGAAAGAGTTAAGGAGGTATACAGACCTCAAGGCCCTTTTAGTGCACACTAGGTATGCCGATGCTCCACTAGAAGCTAGGCCGGCGGCTTGTGGTTTGACTCATCTCCGCGTATGGTCTCCACCTTCCTTAAAATTATGCCTATAAATCCCTCATATGTTGACTCCTGGGAGAAATTCAGACAGGCATGGGGCTAGTGAGTTGGAGCTGGATATTACTGTCAAGGAAAGGGACTGTTAAGGGAGGGTGTTAGGTCAAAGTTGGACTTGACCTGGCGGCTCATCCATCACAGAGTGTGTAGGGTGATTGTATTCGACACTGCTGCAGATGCATAGATTGGGTTTGTTGGACAATGATTCTGTTGGGGTTCTGGTAGGGAGAGGGGTACGTTGTTGCACATGTTGTGGGATTGTTCCAGAGTCAGTAACTGTTTAGTAGATGTGTTGGACAGGTTGGATGTGACTTTGAATATGACATTTTCTGGCCTCAGGCGATTTTGCTGTCAACTAGTGGGAGATGTGGGGGTTGCCCATAGATCTGAGTATTGGTCATCAAAGCCTTGGTGACGGCGGCTAAGCAGGTCTGGAGAGTATGGAAGCCTAGGGAAAAGCTGATGGTAGAGGGCTAGTTGGCCAATTTACCGGATAAGAAAATGCTATGCTTCTAAAACAAGATCAGGAGGACTTTTACTTGGACATGTGGGGGCCTTTTAATGATTTATCTGGCAATGGAGGGGACTCTGAGTTGTGTGTGTTTGTTTTGATGTCTATGAGTCGGTTTATGAAAATTTCTGTTTTTTTCTTTTTCAATCATTGATATGATATGTTATTAATATCGCGCTCATACACAAGTGTTTCAGAGCGCAACCAAGCAAAGGGAGGGTAACAAGGGAGAAACAAAAACAACGATCTTACTAGGCCCAGTGACATTAAGATCGCGCAAGTGCATGGAAAAGGGAAAATGAGCAAAGTGCGTGGAAGGGGAGAAGTGTAAACTGCATGGCAATGGAGCGAACAGAATAAATAATAAGTACAATAAATAAAGGTAGTTAAGAGTGGTAGTGCAGCCAGCAAGTGGCAAGTGCATGATTAGTCAGATAGGGTATATCTGATAAGTGCAGAAGAAAAATGGGGGACTGTATGGGTACAGATAGAGATCCCAGTACAAGGGGTGGTCCGGAGGCAGTGCAGGAGGGAATCAGGGTGAACAGGTACGTGGGCTCGAAGGACAGAGGGTGGCCAGGTGCACGGTGCTAAGAGAAAAACAGATTAGATGGGGAGAAGAGGGGCAAAGGGAGAAGCGAAGAGGAAGGTCTCGAGGTGCTTCAGGAACCAGAGAGGTTCTCCTCAAGTTTCCAGGTGGCCGGGAGGCTGTTCCAAAGGGAGGCCCAACCAAAGACAGATCTGCCCCCAGCTCGTTTCTTTGAAAAACGACTGATCCTGAGGGAGTTAGAAGTAGAGGAGTGAAGCACTCGAGACGGGAGGTATTTACGGAGGGATAGTTGAAGGTATTTTGGACACAGGCCCCAGAAAACCTTGTGGACGATACAGAGGGTTTTAAATTTAATCCTAGAATCCACTGGGAGCCAATGAAGGGATTTCAGAGCTGGAGAGATACGATCCCAGGGCTTGAGGCCAAGGACAGGTCTCGCAGTCCTGTTCTGGATTGGTTGTAAAGGGCGGAGAGTGGAGGCAGGTAGATTTAGAAATAGGCTGTTACAGTAGTCCAACCTAGAGAGAACCAGAGCTTGGGAGACAGGGAGTTTCTGAGGGAAGGAGAGGAAAGGCAGAGTACCTTTAAGGAGCGGCAGTAAGAAGTCTGACTTTTGGAGACGTAAGAGATGTGTGAGGTGAAGGAAAGCGTGGAGTCAAAGATGAACCCGAGATTCTTAGCCTCGCAGGTACGGGAAGGAGGAGGGCCAAGGGAGGCCGGCCAGAGAGTGAGGGGAAAGGATGGTGAAGGTGTACCAATGAGGAGGATCTGTTATGTCATGTAATCTCGGATGTCATAACTGTTGTCATATGCTGCACAACAGGGGGCGAGTAGTTAAGGTGGCTTTGCTGGAATGTTCTGCTGAATTTCAAGGGTTTTGGTGCATTATATTTTATCCTAACATCTCAAATGTTTTTTCACTGAATCTCAAGGGTTTTATTGCAATGTACTGTTCACCTTAAATGTTTTCAAATTAAATGTTTTTTCAGTGAATTTCAAAAGGTTTTGTTGTCATGCATTTTTCACGTTAAATCTGATCACCTTAACTCTGTCCCTTGGGCCCAGGTACCTGCTCACCCTGCCACCCCTTGCACTCGGGACTGTATCTGTACCCATTCAGTCCCTCACCCCCCTGACCCCCCCACCATTTTCCTCTTTTACTGCACTTATCAGACTTAACCAGTTCTGCTACCATAAACACAGCACTTGCCACTTGCTGGCTGCACTACATCTGTTTAATGCCTCCATTATCTATTTATTTATATTTATTATTATTTATCTGTTCTCCTTTGCTCCGCACTTTCCACTCTCCCCCTTCCATGCACTTTCCCCCTTTCCCATGCACTTGCGCGTTCTCAATGTCACTGGGCCTTGTAAGATCGTTGATGTATTCTCCCCTGTTCCCCTCCCTTTCCTCATCGCGCTCTGAAACACTTGTGTATGAGCGCGATACAAATAAACTATCATATCATATCTTAACTGAGGTTTGTTGACTGAAATTCAAGGGTTTTCTTATACTATAGTTTCTTTGGGTCCCCTTAGCCACATCCATTGTACAAGCTGCACCAATAGGTTTCTTTGGGGGCCACGAGCATTGGCATTCGCCACTGTACATGGTGCACCATAGCCATGGCCTTTCGATCTTGCCAAGTGCCCACGGATGTGTACATGTTGAAGGAATACGTCCTCACAGGCACTCAACATGCGTCCCCTTTTTTTCACATGCCCTCAATGTTTTGCCTCCGTAGCCCTCTCCCATTTACGCCCATCACACATTGCTTCATGTGGAATTTTCTTCTGAGCGCATCTTCTTGCGAAGTTGCTGCGATAATCCTGTGAGATTCCTGCAGTCTTCCCCAGATAAATCGAAAATGTTTTATCCGTAACTGGCACCCCAACCCATCTCCAAATCCCGAACTTCACATGGTGTCTTCTTTCCCACTCCCGACCTCTAACCTGATGAGATGGCTACCGTTATTGGTATTTATGTAGCACCTACAGCCAGGCTATCTAAGTGCTGTCGTTCAAACAATAAGTGTTCCCCTCAGAGTGACTACATAAACAGAAGAGTTATGAGTCTCTTTGCAAATTCGAGAAGGTTATTAGACCAAGGTTATTGGGAAGTTCATTCCAAAGCTTGATGGCATCCTTTTTTTTCTCCCTAAATAGCGTTTTACTTTAATTGCTTGCATAGAGCAAAAATTAAATAAATATGGCAGCTTTTCATTTCTAAATTTATAGGTTTTAAGGAGCCGGGGGGACCCCCCCACCCACCCGTCTGCCAAATATTTCAAAAACGATTGGACGGATTTACCCCAAACCAGTCAAGGAAATTAAGTCAAGCTTTGTACTATTTGGAGGCGCACAAAATGAAGGTGACATTTACTGCGCCCAAGCAGAGCGGGGGTTGCAGCAGTGTCCCCCGCTTACCATTTCGGAAAGCGGGGCCCACGTAAGAAAAAAAAAGAAAAGCCCCCTGAGGCGTCAGCTCCAACCCACGTTAGTGGGAGGAGCTGACACGGCAGGGATCGCAGAGTACGGGTGGCACACTTCTGCTAGTGCCGCGTAAGGTAAGTGGAGTGGGGGGGTGGAGAGGGGTAATGCAGGCCAGGGGAAGCGGGCACAGTGATCCATATGATCATTGTGCCACGCCGTAACTGGTGTCAGCATTTTTGTCCGTCGCAGTTACAGGGGCGCAGTGATCACATAGATCCATCCTTCAAGTCAAATATTATTCGCTTCTTATAGCCTCTCCACTGCAGAGCACCAAGGTCAAACCTTTGTGAGCACAATAAATAGAACGTGAAGAAGACACAATTGGCAACTATAAGTACTGCACACACACAAGACAACAAATAAGGGTATAATTTACATGGGGAATGCTCTATTTCTATTTGACACAAACATTTAGACTTGAGGAGACAGAGGCAGCTAAATTGATATATATATATATACACACACACATTACATACACACATTTTCTGTATTCTCCGTCCATTTTAGGCAATAGCCCTGCCATACCACATGATTCACAACCCGCTTCAAAATGTTGATCACTTGACCTTGTGCATGTAACAAAGGAGTCTGGACGACAATTACATGTTTCCTGGAACAGGAACCTATATTATTGAATACCTGTCTTCAAAAAGGGTAAGAACATGGCATACATAGTTTCCTTTTTTACTGCATTTATATACTCTTTTTGGGTAGGGTACCCATACTGATTTCAGGTGTGATTATTTCTGATTTCAGGGAATTACTTAATCTCAATAAATAACACTAGATGTAATGAACCGAAGATAATTCGGCAATCAGAACAAATAGGATCAATAAGGGGCCAATTCTACATAACAAGGTAACATGGGAATTGGATAGTATGATACATGTTCAACCAAAGTATGGATCTTTGTGATCCTGTATATAAATTCTCACTAGTGGGTTACAATGTGCAAATCACAGAGGGTACAGAAAAGGTACATTAAACAATAAAACACTAAAAGATGGGAACCCTTGGGGAGGGATGCAGTGCCACCACAATTTCTTTGCTTTAATGTGGATTTGGAATCCCTTGTTCCCCTAGCCAGCAGATATCCCTCAACTGTGTATTAGGATTGCAAATAATGTATCAATAATGCACATCTACAAATGATATCATTTGTTTGCTTTTTATTTCCCATTTTCTCTCTCACTACTGCACAACCCTCTTCTTCCCGCCCCACTTCAACATCAAATATGCTTATATATTCTTGTTGCTATGCCAAACAAAGACAATGACATAAACTCATTAATAATTCTGGTGTGTTCCCTGAGGAAGACCACAAAGGTCGAAACACGTGTTGGCACAGGAACTGGCACTGTCAGGAGCAGGCATAATTCTTTGTTTATTAATTCAGTGATTGGCACATGCTTACGTTTCTCTCTGACACAGAACAGTGAATTATTGATTCAGTGATTGAGATAGGCCTAAATGGTTCTGAATTTGGCCTACACACAATGAATTTAATTATGCTGTGAAGAAGTTTTTTTCATAATTGAACAGAACCTATTAAACCATCTCAGGTTATATGACTTTCAACACACTTTTCTCGTGTACAACGCTTATTTGTGGGACTACCAAATCTTTTCTGTATTCAAAAATTGAGGTTGGGGTTACCTCATAGTCCCACGCTACTCGCAGCTGTCTCATGAATCTTGACTTCTACCAAAATAGAGACTAATTCATAATTCGTCCAAATCATATATTCAAGAGTCTCAGCGCTCTCCCAATCTAGTTACCCCAAAGAATATTAACTGCTTCTTCTTTGTCTTGCCCACCTTCCTCCCCTTACGACCAATGCATGTGTATGAAAATACCTTTAAGTATAGAGATGGAAGCCAGCCTGGTGCCGTCTAATGCTCGAATGTGGAATTCTCTGTGTGCATCACCATACTTACTATGGGAATTGTAGTATTAGCTCCTCTGGCAGAAGACGTCCAAATGATGCCACAACTCCAACATCAAACTGATTGCAAAGTCCTACATTAGGCCATTCATGGGTTTGAAGACCATACTGCACGGCATAGTTTTTGACAGGCAGCCCCTTGGGCAACAGGGACGGGAGCGTAACGACTTCCAAATTTTCTATAAGCAGATCTTTATTCTCACCTCTAAAAAAGGAAGACTTTATTATAATTTCAACAAGCAAATGTATATGCATTAACAAGTATTGCCAACAGAGAGCTTCAGGGTGGTAATGCTCAGACAGCTAACACAATTAGCACCTCTCACATAACAGTAAAAAAATGCAGACACATACACTGGAGACAAGCGTGTGAATGCTTGGCGAAGTGGTATTAAAAGAAAACAATAGGCAGGAGGTTGTTTATTGTTAAAGATTTACCTGCCACCTGACTGATTAAAGCAGACAATTATGATTTAGATCAAAGGTGCATATGGTAAATTGCTGCCTCTGTTGGCTGTCTTCCAGCAGCTACCAAGGATGTACAGGTGACTTCTGTAGCTGCTGTTACCATGGCAGAGCTGGTGGTGTCATGTCAGTAGGCTCCTTATAAAAAGGCACAAGTATGATATGATATATGATATTTTATTTGTATCGCGCTCGTACACAAGTGTTTCAGAGCGCGACTAGGCAAGGGAGGGGAACAAGGGAGAACACAGCACAACATAAAAACGATCTTACTAGGCCCAGTGACATTGAGAACGTGCAAGTGCATGGGAAAGGGAAAAGGGAAAAAGTGCATGGAAGGGGGAGAGTGGAAAGTGCAGAAGCCGAGGAGCGCAGATAAATAAAATGAATAGAACATTGAGGCAAACTGTGGTACTGCAGCCAGCAAGTGGCAAGTGCTGTGTTTAAGGCAGCAGACTGGGTAAGTCTGAATAAGTGCAGAAAAGAAGAAAAATGGGGGTAGGGGGTTGTATGGGTACAGATACAGTCCCCAGTGCAAGGGGTGGCCAGGAGGCAGTGCAGGAAGGTAGCAGTGTGAGCAGGTACCTCGGCCCAGGGGACAGAGGGTGGCCAGGTGCACAGTGCCAAGAGAGCAGATCAGCAGGGGAGAAGGGGAGCAAAGGCAGAAGCAAAGAGGATGGTTTTGAGGCGTTTCCGGAACGGGAGATGGTTCTCCTCAAGTTTTAGCGTGGCAGGGAGGCTGTTCCAGAGGGAGGCCCCAGCCGAAGATAGAGATCTACCCCCAGCTTGTTTCTTTGAAAAACGACTGACCCTGAGGGAGTTAGAGGTAGAGGAGCGAAGAGCTCGAGAGGGGAGGTATTTGCGGAGGGATAGCTGAAGGTATTTTGGAACCAGGCCCCAGAAAGCCTTGTGGACAATGCGGAGGGTTTTGAATTTAATCCTTGCATCCACTGGGAGCCAATGGAGAGATTTCAAAGCAGGAGAGATACGATCCCAGGGCTTGAGGCCAAGGACAAGTCTCGCAGTCCTGTTCTGGATAAGTTGTAGAGGGCGGAGAGTAGAGGCAGGTAGATTTAGAAAGAGGCTGTTACAATAGTCCAAGCTAGAGAGAGCCAGAGCTTGGGATACCATGAGCTTCTGGGGGAAGGAGAGGAAAGGCAGAATACCTCCGAGGAGGTGCAGTCGGAAGTTTGACTTTTTAGAGACATCAGAGATATGGGCCGAGAAGGAAAGAGTGGAGTCAAAGATGACGCCAAGGTTCTTATGCACTCGAATATATCATTTTCATATGGACCATTTTGAAAAGTGGGCCAGATTAGCAGACCTCCCTTTCAGAGACAGCATTATCATCATTTTAAATAGATAAAAATCAGAAATGCTTTGGTGTTTACACCAGCGTCAGATGGTAATCCATCACAAATGCCTCATCTGGGTCTGATTTCATCGGTACTTTGTCAGAGAAAGGTACAAAAATGTATATTGGAAGCCATAGACAAGAAATAATTAATTCCTTTAACACCCTAGTCCAATTAGGATAGGTCCTACACATGTCAGCAAAGAAGATTGATTCCCCATTGTCTTCCCAGATTTTGAGATATAAGAAACTGAGTTTAATTTTAAGCGAGGTGGTCAGGAAAACCAAACCTAGCTCCATTCTAATTGCCTAAACAGACGAGCAAGTGGCCAAGAGCAAATCTATATATAGTTCCCTCAAGTGTCTAACCAAATGAGTAGTTTATCTGTGCAGCTTTCTAATCCATAAAGCACTCCAAGTACTAGTTTTATAAATTATAACCATACCCTCAAAGGAAAAAAAAAACCTTGGTACGAATAGTTTTTAACAAGAGTAAACTTACTAAGTACTTTAGAAGCAATATATTTCTTTATTGCCACAGGTTAGCGGAAATATGTCAGTAGAGTGCCCAGATACACATTGGTGGACCACATCAAAGGAGTTAGCTTTAACAGTCCAGACAAACCTCTTATACAAGTTACTTCTACTTTTTACTAGGATCTTTGTTTTGGCCAGGTTCATTTGTAAATTGTTTTCTTTCAAATAAGTAACCAGAGCAGTTATTGATCTCTGAAGCCCAATAGGAGTTCTATCCAAAAGGACCGTCATCAGCATAACATAACCCTGCTTTAGGAAATTTACCAACCATTTACCAACCATGGGAGGTTAAGTTGTTACAATTCTCCAAGGTCAAATGCATATCAGCTATATAGGTTAAACAAAATGGGAGCTAACGCACATCCCTGTGTGAGAAGATTACTAAATCAGAATATTAGACAGCAGTCCAGTGGTTTCATCCAAGGGCTACGGATGTTGGAGAGCTGGGTTCAAGTCCCCCACCTATCTAATTTTACCCATAACCCATTGCGATACACACAATCAAATACGTTTAAGTGATAAAGGCTAAATACAAAGGGGAATTTACAGTATTAAGTGCATTTAAGATATTGTATCGTCCACACATTATGAATGGTACCAATTCCTGTACGGAAGCCGTTTTGTTGACAGGTAATAAGACGATTTTTATTGGCCCATGTTCTCAATTCTTCCAGAGATTACAACCAAGTTTACTGGATGCATCCGTCACTGCCAGCAACCTGTAGTTGGCCGGATGACGCCTAGGGCCTATTTTGTGTACAGGGATTAATAAAGATTCCCCCCCCATTAACTCAGGATAACACTACCATTAGCCCAGTTTTTAAACAAAGTTTTCGGTAGCCCATAGGTGCAGACTTCTTTTGTACATGACACTGGAAAATCCATCAGGACAAGGAGCCCTGGAAGGTTTAAGCCTCTTAATTAATACAAAAGTGTGCTTTTAAGCCTACAGTTGCCACCGATCTGGATTTAGTTTCAACTAGGTATTTTAAGCACTGTGTCCGGTTGTTTAGTTTACTGACAAATCCGGATTTTCTCTCTCCAGTAGAATGGCACTGAGTTTCAAGACTCAGAAGCCAGGGCCGAGCAACAAAAGCAGCATGTGGGGTTTTTAAACGTGTTTCAGCCTGCCGGGCTGTGCTTCGCATTTGAATTCTGTGGTGTTCTTTGAAGCAGTGATTTATAATTCGTCAGATAAGGGTGGCAGAGCATGCAGCAGTTACTGGAAAATGGGTTATGAGGGTAAAGTTCACTCTGAGTGATCCTTTCATGCTCAAGATTCCAACGCTTAAAGCAAGTCCCAATGTTAGGGCCCTTAACTTTGATAGGATTTATGCATTTTAAAGACATGTCCAGACAACCAGTCTCACCAGCTATTTGGTTTATTTGTGAAAGAAAATGTAAACTGCGTGTTTATAGAAATCTACAGAGATGACCGCTTGTTTGAAAGCTAAACAAGGACTTTCGTGCAATGCTGCACATTTTATTCACACTTTTGCAAAACTATGTACTGAAACCCCGCTTCCAATAAGGAAAAAACAAACCATGCTTATTAATAATACAAGCAACGGCAGACTTCTGTCATCTCAAGTCGTTGCAGTGCCACGTGCCACTAGGGCATCCAGGCCTGCCTCCATTTTTGCATTATGCCACTTACAGTTCGGCAATGATGAATGGAAAACAAAACTATGAATACCAGAATGCAGAGAAACACTTAGCGCATGAACTACTCACACCTAACCAACATGGCGTGAGAGAACATAAATCTTCTTCACAAACCACCATATCTATATGCAAGGAGGCAGTGGTGGGAAAGAAGCCGAATAGTGGTCAGTTTTTGCATTTTAGCTAATGCCAGTCTGCATTCGATACATGGTACACACATTTGGGAAAGTCCCAGAATGCAAGTCGCTGTTGAATGAACAGCCAGCGCTGGACTGCAGGAGTAAGACAGGTTACGGGACTTCTACTCTATATTTAAAACTTTGCTGCAGTGTAGTCGCATCATTTAGATCTAGCTAATCAATTTCAAGTGAGATTTACACCATTCAAGGCTTCCATGCGTAGATCAAGCTTTAAGCCGGTTATTTGCTGACCGGCATCTCTATTGCGAGAATTAAAAACGTCATTATTAGCTCCTGGTAGTGGTTGGTTTCAAGCTAACCAGGGTCTACCGTGCTAGAAGCAGGACCTAAATAGCTCCCAGCTGCCCTCAATTTCGGACCCTGTTGTGGCATGAAATTGAATATTTTGAAGGATAAAAAAGCGACTTTCTTTGAGCACGAAACGGTAGTAGTACAACATCCTTAGAACATCCTTTTTAACTCAAGGGTGAAAGAGCCAGGTTGAAAGATGTGGCGTGTGTGAAGCTGCAAAAGAGCCAGATTGTTATTGTTTGCTTCCTTGTATATGGTTTCTTCTATCAATTGTATAGCGTCCCATATGTCCCCGGATTGACAATATAGTGTTTGTTTGGCTCTATGGTTTTGGTTTAATGTGCAAGCCTATATTATTAACTGTATGGATTATCAGTTGTTGTAATATAGTGCAAATAATCCCTTCCCTTCCATGTTCTCCTATCCCCCAAAGCACCGACAACCCCCCTCACTCACCCCCTCACTCACCAATTCTCCATCCTAAACTCCCCATAAACTCATTGCCGGTCGTGCGCATATGTACTTGCTGTCACACTGCCAAGCTACAACTTGGAACGCACAAGTCCCTTCTACATTCCCAATCGTGCTCAGATATCACACCTTCTGCTCTCCAGTTCCTCATTCTTTCTTACTACTTCTCCATCTCGCAACCTTTCTCCCAGTCTATCAATCCCTTCCCCCACCCTGTCTCCCAACCTGTAGCTTGCTCCCCCTGCTTTCTGGCACACCACTCCCTTCTCCCCCCATATGGGGAGTATTCTTTTTTATGCACATTTGAAGCATTTTCAAAAAATGTGTGTTCTTGCAAAAATGGCAGATTCTTTTTAAAAAAGCATCTGATCGCTGTATTTTACGCGATCACAAAATCACTTCTACGTGGGTGTCCGACTATTGGGCAAGGAATCAGGATACATCTAATATTGCGGTTTAAGATGCTTAACGAGTGCTACAACAAAACAAATAAAAATGGAGATATTTAAACACGGGCGAGCATCTGTGAAAGGCTATGGGGAACCGGGAGAAGCCCATTGCAAGTCAGTGTACAAGACTCAACCCCTGTGTCTTATCTGACAAAATGAATATACTTCTGTAGGAAAATGTAATCTGGCAGGATTTTCGCACTGGCCCGAGCTTCTAAAACGTTGGTTGGGATCGGGAAGAGATCGTTATTGCTAGTTGTGCCTTAATTGCCTTTTTAACTTTTTGCTACTATAAAATATGGCTGGGCAAAAATGGCAGTTTCTTAAAAACTGCAACAGACCATTATATTATTGGTGAGCTTTAAAATTATTAATAGTAGTTTGAGTTTTGTTCACAAACTTTTTACAAAACCTTTTATACACATTTCATATACATCAATTCATCATAGCACTAACATTTTAAAAAATCATTTTTAAAAGTCTTAAAAAAGTATCATCATAACCAAACAAACATGTTCTTTGTCCTAAGTATTTACACATGTATCATCTTTCCTTTACCCTTTCAGGCTGCCATTAAAAACAATGTAGCAATTGTCCAAGTTACTATCACCACTCAACCCTTTTACTGGCATCAATAATAACAGGGTTTGGGGCGTTCTCGTTAGGATCCTTCGTGTACCCCATTTGCCTTTTATTTCGCACTAGTGACGATATAAGGAAATCTGTACCGACTGTGTCTCACTATTTAGACTGTAGCACCAAAATGCCTCTGTTTTTATGGAGTTGTATCAGCTAACAAAGTTACCCAATAGGCACATATACCTTGTGCTCATCGTTCTACATTGGGTCAAGACGTGTCTGGCGTCTCAGGTTTATCTAAATCATTACACATATGACAATTTTGCTGGTCCGTGGGCATTTGGGTATATACCCCTTGGACAGTGAGCAACAGCAACTGATCTATCCTGAGTAGGAACCTAAATTCACGTACCAACGGGTTGGGGATTCTAAGGAGATAAAACAGTCTGTAGGTATTTATGGGAGACACCCACCCCTGGTCCCTAGCACCACAGTTTTTGCAATGCAACATAATTCCAAATCCAATTATACGTTCATTTTACTCACGAAAATACACTTCAGGGTTTTGTACTGTGTACCCCTTTGAAATTCCAGGCACCAGTCCATTTGAGAGAAAAAAAGTTCTCATTTATTCTGCTATCATTTTAATTTTTCAGAGCCCTGTGCAAATCTTCGCAACTTTTCCCCAGCATGTCCAACAAGAGACATTTTGGCTTACTCTTGGATTTCCTGTAGAGAAGGCCTCAGCGAATTTGCACCTGCGCCTTGAGTGATACCAAACCCAATTCCAATCGGAAGAATAGCTCTGGGGCAATCTGTTTGCCATGGAAGCAAAACGATGCAGAGCTACACAGGTTTGATCCTCTGGTCCACGCTTAGAAACATCTGGTTATTAAGCATGTTATAAATAACCAATTACAATCATACGAAGGTTATGGGAGTCGCTTGTGGGAGTTAACATCTTCCTCCATAATAGGTCCTCCAAAACCCACAACCAGGACAGGCCTACCATTGCTAGGGCTTCAAGTCCATAGAGGATTGATGTTATGAAGCACTGCTTGTAAAGCTTCAGGATCCCCTCCAATGTGTATTCTGCCTATTCCCTGGCAAATGTATCAATGGTGCATGTTGTCTCGCCTTTCGTCTCCTAGCCTCGATGATCGAATAACAGGTGTCACTGGCTGATAGTTCCATTCCCAGATATGGATAGCTACTCACATATTCTAGGGTACCTACTTCAAAACCCAGTTTTACCTGGTTTATTTTTCATCCAGCTATGAACATCATTTTTGTATTATTCATGTCGACCGTGAGGTCTTTTGTCTCTGCGAATTTTAATAAGGCCCTAAATTTCTTTCTTGCCCCGCTGACAGTTCTACAAGGTCCTCTGCGTAAAGGGCAGTAGTGACTAAGGTAGAACCCAATTTTATCGAGCATCCAGAGCTTGGGCTAAGCTCAGCTGGAAGATCTGACATATAGGAGGTTATACAACAAGGGGGCCATCGTACAGCCGTTTGACCCTCCCTGGCTATAACCACTTAGTCCGATAAAGAGCCTTCATTATCAAGGCAGACTCTCACGGTCGTGTTGGTATGTAAGAGGATGTTAATATCCACCAACCATTAAGGGCAGCCCAATTTTCGTAATTTTTCCCAAAGCTTACCCCGATTTACTGAATCAAAGGCTGCGTTGAAGTCAATGATGATCAAATGTTTTAGAGGCGCACCCCTTCTGGTGGATTCTACAATCAGCGAGTCTAATAGCCGGCAGTTATGTGTGGTACTTGATCCAGGGCGGAAGCCTGTTTGCGTTGTATGGAAAAATATGTTTGTCTGCCCATCTCTGCATTTCTGCTAGAATAAATGAAGCAAATAGCTTTCCTGTCACATCTAAAAGTGAGAGCAACCTGTAATAGGCTCTAGTCCATCTCCCTTCTTGTGGATAGGCAACATGATTGCACTTTGCGAAGTCGGCGGGACGTCCTTAAGCTTGCAGACCGTATCAAATAGTATTTTGAATATTGCGGCCCATTCTACTGGTTTTGCCCTTAAAACTGCATTTGAGAGCCCATTTGGTCCCGGGGGACATGGGAGCCCTTAAGATTTACTATGGCAGTATGAATCTCTGCCATTGTTACACACACGGCCGATGGGCGTTTGTCTTAGGTACTCCTGGCGTAGGGTTAGTTTGGACATATTTATTTTTCAGGAAGCCTGTCCTTTTACATGCCGCAATGGGATTGACTAGCTTCCTTTGCCCATCCCCATTTAACTTTGTCAGTATTTGCCAGATATCTCGCGTGTTTTTATTTACACACCATTAACATCTGCTGCCACTACTTGTTTTTCTTACAACATTTACGGCGAGATAGCCACTTTTTGTATACTCTTTTATGCTTTCTAATCTGGCTGGCTTTTACCTCCGGGTTCGCGGATGACAGCAAAACTTACCTGATAGCTCTCCGTAGTTGCCATTTTTCCCCCTTGCACATCGGGATCGAATTGGTGCGTGTATTTGTTATTGCACACCAATAGGTTCCTGTGTCCAAGGTACCTAGCATTAAATGCTAATGAACTCAGGCGATCACCCATCTCGGCCAGGCCGTAAGTGGCATATTGAGGTACTTCGTATCTAAATAAACACTGTGGCTCTGGCAGCCCTATCAAGATTTGTTGGTGTTCACCCAATCTCGGTTTCCTGCATTATTAATCTGAATCCCTTCACCACCCCTTTGCCTGTGGACCCCCTCTCCCATGTTAAGTGTCAATACTAACATGAAGTGGCCACTGAAATTTGTTTTCCCTACTTCAAGCGACATCACTATCTCTGCGCATTTAACACTGACAAAAAAGTAGTCTAGTGTTGAGCAGCTATTATTCGTAGCCCACGTGCAAATCCCGGGTTGATCTTCAGTGGTTCTCCCATTCAACATTATTAAATCCCATTCTTTGGGTGTGACAATCCATTTCGTTCATTTTGCATCCGCTCTACCTTTTGCCATAACACTCACTGGGCATACATGATTCTAAGTGCCACATTCATCCCGGTCTCGCCACATGGCATTTAGATCACCTCCAATTAGGACTAATTTGTGCCCATCAATGGAAAGCCATTCCACACACACCCCATCAATGGTTTCAAAATACCTCATACAGATTCACTGTTTTACGTGGCACATATGTTTACAAGCAAAAGACAAAATTTTGTTTTCCCCTTTCCTACAACCACCTCCACCGCTAAAACGTTATCTGTTTCTGCCAATACATTAGTGCATTCAATTTGGATTTTTTGTTTTAGGACCATTATCAGACCCTCCATAGTGTCGACCTCGTGGGCTCTTAGCAGCCAGTCTCTGAGTCAAAATATATCCCTTCAGTTGAATAGGCTTTATTAGCCATGTCTATATTATATTGTGTTGACATATGAGGCAAGGAGCCTTTTTGGTCTAAAAAATGCATTTGTCCTCTGGTATTCCACGATAGGGCCGTCAATGATCATGTACTGTTGGTTACCTTTTTCATGATGAACCTTTTAAACCACTCCCATCCTGCTGCACCCTTTGTAATTGCGGATGAGGATTGGGCCATGTATTCAAGTCTGTTTGTAGTGCCAAATCACCTTTGAGGGCTTGTGCAAAAGATTGCACCTGCACAATTTTCTAAATTGGGATATGGTATCTACCAGGTAGCCTGCCTTTTGAATACTTTCTTGGTGTGCTCTAAATAAGGCAGACACTTCGGGTGTGACAAAATGTACAGGTCCATAATTACCTCCCTACGATAAAACTGGTTCCAGAAAGCTAAAAATTGGCCGATGACAGCACACGGAGGGCCAATACTTTATTGCATACCATTAGAACGTCCGACCTGTTAGTTCTGTTTCCTGCCAAGAGTCTGTGGGCTCCGTCCCAGTGTAAATATCTTATCTTGCCGGGGAACAGGGGCTTCTTCTGGGCTGCTGTCTTGCTTAACCGCTTCTACCTGTGTCCCGCTCAGTGGATGCTGGGGCCGGATTTCGGATGTTGACTCCTCAGGCCCTAATTGTATTACTGTTGACTGACCTTCGCTTAGATCCACCCGAGGGGTACTTATTTCCTTGTTTCCCTCCCGATTACCTGGTGAATCCTCAGCTTCCACCAACCAACTCGTTAAGGTTCCGAATGGACTCTAATCGTTTTTCCTTACATGCCAGTTTCTTCTTTGAACATTTTTAGTTCCATGGGGCCGAAGGTATGATAGTTGAGGGACTCGTGTAAGGGAGTTTTGTGGGTCACTGGCGACTCAGTTTTGACTGGCCAAGGTCTGTGCTTTAGCACCTTTTGCAATCCTGCTTTCCCTTAGAAAGGGCGAGATGATATGTGGACTGACGCCCAAGTCGATCGAAGTTTCTAGGGAGGTAGGGATTTTTTCTATTTTCTTTAATCCGACTGGTGATTTTTGGGCTGCCTCCTCCGTGGATCGCATTCCATTCCTCCAATTTCTTTTGTTATTTTCTGTCATTTTTGCCTCCAAAGAGTCTATAGACTTGCCTTATTTTTGTACACCATCTAGTATCAAGCCACACAGCTTAAGTAGAATCCTTACCGCAAACTGGACAACCCCCATTGATGCCCTATTTACTTGCTCTAACTCATCGCTGCTTCCGAGCAGACTTAATTACTTCTTTGTTGAAGGAGATGCAGACAATCCGGGGGTGCAAAACTTGAAGGGCGGATCCGGGAGGGGGGGGGCGTTGTGGCGATATAGGTGCCTCAACAAAGGACGGCTCCTTATTTTGAGCCCCGACCCGAGTGTCCGTTTGACCTTCCCCATTTACTCCAGTTGCTGCCTGCAATGAATTGCATAATTCAAGCAGCAAGTTGTTATCAATGTCCCCAAAAGCAGTACATGTACCTGACCAAGAGGTATTTTTGGCCTTGTTCATTTTTACCATGTCTATGCCAGGCAAGTCTTTCTCAGTCTGGTAATAGTCTGTAATTTCTCCCCTTTTGTAGCAGATGTATTTACCTCTTGAATTGCCTCTGCTGAGGCCACACATTATGGACCATTACATTTCTCATTCATGTGTCCGTATTAGTGTAGGGCTTACCCTTTCTCGAGTTGTGCGAACGTGGTTTAGGGTCTGCTTTCCCAGGCATCGAATCAGCTGCAGGTCTGTTGTCAGGATGCTGTAGGTAGTCACTGGTACTAGCACTAGCCACCAAGCTACCAAACACGAAACACTCAGGCACTCAGCACGCTCCGCGAGAGGCCAGTGTTTTGTTAGATAAGCCCTGCCTTGAAAAGACACAAAGAGCAGACAGTTTTCGCCTGTCAGCAGTGTCATGAAATTATAAAATGGTTAAAAAAATGTTTTTGAAATCACTCCTCCATGAGATTCTTTTGGATTCATGTGCTCACTGCAGTCATTTCCATGACTCACTGGTTTTGAAAGCTAAAAATAAATCTTATATGAATGTCTTTACAGCTGCTTTTAAAACAGACATTTTCAGAATTTAAATGAACTGCGTCATCTATTGATCTGGCAAGATGCTCAGCACATCTTGTTTAAATCTAAACAGCTTGACAGACACTAGATCCAATTTTGTCAAAATAAGCTCAGATTACATCTTT
This sequence comes from Ambystoma mexicanum, assembly GCF_040938575.1. Classification (NCBI taxonomy): domain Eukaryota; kingdom Metazoa; phylum Chordata; class Amphibia; order Caudata; family Ambystomatidae; genus Ambystoma; species Ambystoma mexicanum. Next base: position 1,451,751,156 of record NC_090934.1, on the reverse strand, counting down.
TCCTAGGTCAAAAAATATATGGTATACAATTTAGTTAAATGTCATTGTCAGCCTTACATTTTTTTTATTTTAATAATGCTGATTGCTTTTTATAAAAAGAAAATATATACATCAAAAATTGACTGCAATCGTGATTTTTCTCTTCCGCCATGGTACAAGCACCCCCAGCCCAGCGTCTCCACACCCAATTGCACATCCCCAGCAGTCAGTAAACCTCCATAAATAAGAACCAGTTGAAATCTCTTTCGGAGACCCTCTGACAGCTCTATATATTAGAACTTTTTCTTGAATCCATTCTCTTCCCCCAATCCCCCCCCCCCCCAAAAAGTTGCTCCCCTTGGCACATCAGCCAGACCTCAGAAGAACCATTTCAAAGTCAATAGTGAACTACTCAGTAGTTCCCTTCTCCTTCCTTCCTACTCTTACTTTCTTCAGATCCCACACAGATAAACAATCAAATGCTTTTGCAACAAATAATTCAGTTTTCTTTATTAAAGAGTGTAACTACATTATTTGTACTAACGCCACAATTAAGGCCAACGACTTCTCCTGATCAATCATTGCATTTTATATCTTCGTCTTGAGCTGGGACTGGTCACATTAAAGGGTTTGGCTATTTTGAGACAGGGAGTATTATATATTAAGAAGAACACTATGCCACAATGTGAACTACTTGGCTTGTTGGCTAGTACCCCGGATAATGCACAGAAAAATGTTAGTAGGGATTTTGATGTCTGGGTTGAAAGCTGCCTAGGGAAACCCGACTTCGGATGTGGGATTTGCTTAGAAACGTTAAAGCAAATATTTTAAAAGAAGTTATGCTTATGGGACTGGACGCAGTCTAGTGCCCATTTATAAACGTTGCGGTCCCATTCTGAATTATCTAACGTTATGCATTCGTATCTCAGGGCTCAAAGGTACATGAGGTGTTGCCCTAGCCCGTCCCTTAGAATGTTCCTGTTTTTCTTAGGACAAACCAGTCACCACCTTTGTTAAAACTTGAGCCAATATATAATACAGACCGCGAGGAGCGCACATGTCGGGTTTGTAATAAGAACAATATGGTGCAATCTGCCAGACATTTGCTCACCAAATGTGTAGGGTTAATGGCGCCCATAATTGCGAACTTGGGGTGTCATGTATATGATATTGATTCTATTAAAGGGATAGTCCAGTAAAAAATGTTATTTTAAAAATAGATAGGCAATATAAAAAAAAAAATACTAGCACTATTTTTTTTTCACAAATTCCTATGGAAAATGTGGAGCTATTCAAGCTCAAAATTCGCAAAAGCAAGCACATGGGCGCATCCATTTTGTGAAATGGATGCCCGCCTGTGCTGGCTTTTGCGGCACTAATGAAGGAAAAGCCAGCCAGCTGTAGTAAACAAAAGCTACCGCTGGGTGGCTTTTCCTTCATTGGTGCCGGGACTCGGACGGAGACTGGAGACTACAGGCAGAAAAGCTGCAGCTGCATCTCGGTAAGTGCCATTTATTTTAAAAAAAGCACTATTCATTTTTGCATAGGATCTGGGATGTCTGAGGATGGCACTGGGAGACAGAGTGTGGGGGTTTTATTATGCAAGATGATTTTATATTCTTACATTTTTAGTATTTATGATTTTATGAATATATATTGATATGAATGAACTTTGACAATTGTGATGAACAGTAACTGTTAATGTGTTGTATTTAAGAGTACTTGTACTATGAGAGAATAATTATTTTAGATTTTAAAGTTTGTTTAGTAATGTATCTTGATTAAGTGTATGTTTGTAAAAGTGTAATTACTATATACAAATGCTAATTATTATTGCATTGCATTCATATGTTGTGGCTCCTCTTGTGTACATGTACTCTATCCCCTCCCTTATGTTTTATATACTTCACATGTCATTTGTATAATTCACTTCAGGGACACATAATTACGATCCAGGGGGGCCTTTCGCAGCTTCTATTCACATTACACCAGTTTGTTTGCCTCAGCAGTCATAGTGGTTCCAAAAATGTAACTAACTATGGCTGCACCTTAACAATAGGTAGATATGAAGAGCAAATGCCTGGGCCCCACCTTGGGAGGTTCCCAGACATGGCTTCCTGTTTCAAAGTCAGGGCTGTTGATGAGCTGCACCTGCTTGCAGAGTGTGGGTTTGTTATGTGTTCTGCTTCTGCGTGTGCGGAGTAGTGTAAAGTTTCCAAATACAAAAGGGCACTCCAAAAATGGTAAACGCGTTTAAGGCACAGTTTCATTTAGTGCACATAGCCAATCAATATAGTTTAAGGAACTGAAAGAATTAATTTGGTGCAACATGGGCAAATAACTTTCTTTTGAGGGAGGCAGCTGTGTGGCGCATGGATTATATTAAAAATAGGGTTTCTAATACTGCAAACGGTGTGGTGCATGGATTATAATAGAAATAGGGTTTCTAATACTGCAAACATGTTTGTATGGCAGCTACAACAACCGAGTTTACCTTTCTGAAGGTTCCTAGTCATTGCATCGAATGCCAAACCGTTGAATGCCATACCATAGAAAAAAATGCATTGAAAAAAAAAAAGCATTGAATGGTTTCTTTTATGGGGGGCTCCCCCAAGCCCCCCTTTTTAATCTTTAAAACCCATTATAATTAAACTAAACCCTTTACCATTAAAAAAAATGCATTCAATGCTTTTTTTAATGCATTTTTTCTATGGCATGGCATTCAACGGTTTGGCATTTGATGCAATGACTAGATACCTTTTTGACATGTGGGCGGAGCCTTGTACAAGTGGGCGGTGTCTTGTGTGACTGTGGGCGGGGCTTGCATCTCAGGGTCTTTGCTTTTCAAACGCAGGCAGATCTGCCCTCCCCTAGCTTTACCTGGCCTCGTCCAAGCTTTTCAATGTCTCCAGGGCGAAGCGGTCTGTACCGAAAAAGAGCACCCGCCAAGGAGGCCGGAGTCGAGGGGCCGCCACCCGGCGGCAGAACATGCGGAGAAGGGCGCCCCTGAGCCCGCAGGCGGGATGCTGAAGCGAGCCCCCGCCACTGGGGACATAGAGCCTCCAGGGGACCGACTGCAGGGCCCTGGCCCCAGTCACTCGCCATAGCGCAGGCCGCGGGGCCCCCATGCTCAGGGGGGGCCTAAGGGACCCCTAGTGTCCGCTAGTTCCCATCCGAGAAACGGACCATTACAAAAGTGCCTTTCCGTCACGTGACTGGGCACGTTGCTTTCCCTGCCTTGCGCGCAGCGTCTAACGTCACCTCGTCTCACGTCTTGAGCGGGCCAGTTTTGGTTTATTCAGGCTCTCAGTGGTTACAACTTGAGGGTTTGTGTGCGTGGGATGGAGGAGGTTTGGCCGTAGCTGCCATTAGTATCATAGCACTCCGTGCAGTGCTCCGTACCCCTCGTCATCCCATTCAGCATTTTAAATGGACACGCATTTTTAGAAATAGCTATCTCTATATAGGCATTCATATTATAGTTTTGGTTGTGCTGGGATAGGAAGTATATATTTTATACATTTCCAATTAGAATTGAATACACATTCGGTTTGGGAAAAAAATGCATATAGGTTGCAAGAACACCATTCTCCCTGGACGAACTGTTTGATTATTAGGTTTGTTGCTTCTACTGAGCCGGAAACGGTACATTCAAAGATGGCCGTCGAGACGTGCCATGCCTGTGGCGTTAATTTTAAGGCCGGCTCCTTTGCGAGTCCTCTTTCTTTTTCCATGAGGCGAGACTCACAGAGACAGTGAATGCTGCCGAGGTCTTCGTGGTGTGCTGTATAGAAGCACCTATAACAAACATATTGGGGTTCTTACCCCATGGAGCGGCCCCTGCCACTGGGAGGTGGGGCAACGGGCCCTCCCTATCGACCACATGATCCCTACAATCAACACCCCGAGACACAGGCGGTGCACCGGCCACAGGCGAGGCACTACCAGCAAGCCCAGCCCCAAGGACTCGGCTATCCTCAGCCTTTGGAGGTGCCCGATCTCAGACCTCCCTGCCTTCCTTTTCAGCAAGATCATCTCCAGAGGGGACACTCCCAGCCGCCTCCAGGGGGTCCCTATCACCATCTACAGCAAAGACCCCCCCTCGAGCATGCTGAGACCTCGGCCTCCCGTCTGCAGGGCCAAGGAGGGCCATGCCCGCAGAATCAGCCACAGGTCTCTGCCCTTCGGCAGCCCCATGCTGCAAGGGGAGCTTGGCAGCATGCACTGCCTCCGATGCCACCCTTGCAACAAGCTCAGACCCACCCCCTGCAGCAGTCTCAAGAAGTGCCTGGCCAGCAGGCTCAGGGCAGCCCATTTCAGATCCGCTCTCAAGTTCCTGCATATGGACAGGTGCAATCTGCGGGCACTCCCCATCTGCAGCCTCAGGGTGCCACTAAACCCCATGCCCAGCTTCAGGACCCACCATATCAGCAAGCTCAGGGACCCTACTATTCCAAGGAGCCGCCCCTAGGCCCACCCTTTCAGGCGCAGTCTCAAAGGGGCTCCTGTCCGAGGCAAGAGTCGCAGGCACCCCCATCTCAAGCCCAGCTGCAGGGGAGTGCCCATCTCGGGCACCAACCTCAATCACCCGCTTTTCAAGCCCAAACTCTTGGGCCCATTAGTCAACATGCGCAGATTTCTGGGGGCTTCCCTCAAACCCAAGAACCCCCATATCATAAGCAGGATTCGGTGGGACTTCCACACCCCAAGCACCAACCCCAGGCATTCCCCTTGAAGCCAGATCATCACCAGGGGGCTCCCTACCAACAGGCAAACCCCTCTTTGTCATTTCCACCCCAACATGCCCCTAGCCACCGTGATCAGACTTTTTTCCCACACCAGGCTTCTAGAGGCAATGTGCCGCCAGGCCAGGGAATGACCCAATTTCCTGCAAATAGTTCCTCGAGTCTTCCATCTTGGCACCTCAACCCGAGCAGTTCAGAGTTGCAGCGCAAAGGGATGGATTCACAGCCCAAGCCTGCAGTTTCCAAAACTTTGTCTCAAGTTTCACTCATTTCAGACGTACCCCAATATGGTGGTGCCAACCCCCTTGTGCCTCCAGCAGCTCTGAATTTTGTGTGTACAGATCCAAGTCGTCGTCAAGGTGTTCCGAGTACCATTGGTGGTGACCAGTCCTTGCAAAACAATCACCCATTGCCTAATGTAGGCAGCGGTCCTCTTCTGGGTGACCCTATGTTTCCCCACCATGGAAGGAAACAACTACATAGTTACCCCCCTCCTAACCAGCCAGAAAGAGGCCAAATGCATCTCAGTTCACCATCCCCACAACCAGCTAGTATGCAAGTTCCCTGTAACACTTTGCTGCCTAATTCAGGGAGATTACAGGTGCCAAATCAGTCTCAATTCACCCAGCCAGATAGAATGCCAGTGCAAAGCCATCCTCCATTTGTCTGTCCCGATGGGGTGTCAATGCAGGGTCCTCCTGTGGCCCCCAGTCAGTCAGTTGGGGCATTGCCACAAAATCACGGAATACCTGTACAGGTTAGCCATTCATATAAACATGCAAATGATGTACACATGCAAGCTAAAATGCAATTTCCCAGTCGAGATGGGCCACGGGTAGAAGGTAATTGCATTTTACCATATTCGGCTACGCCCCATATGCTTAGTCCGGCCCCTTTGCCCTCTGCGGACAATGCACACGTGCATACTACACCCACTTTGCTTGGGCCACAGAGGATTTCTGGGCAAAGTGAGGGGTCATTAATAGAGGGTGGGCACCCTAGAGAGCATTCAGAACGGGCACCTCTACAAAACAATCGCTTAATTCACCAGGACACGTTATCTGGGCAATTCCCACGTTTAGATAAGCCACTCCTTCAAAGTGGTCCGCCGCTCCACTATCCCGAGCGACCACCTCCACAGTGTGGCCCATCGTTTCCCCCTCCTGTGCAAGGCAACCCCTCATTCCCCCACCCAGTGGCGCCTCATGTTCAATTTGCCCACCCATTGCCACCACCTGTTAGGCCACCAGTGCAAGGTGACAATCCCTTTACCCATATGGGCATAGCTCCTGTGGAGTGGCAACGGAATACGGACCCTTTTGCTAACCATGTTGCACCATTGGTTTGCAGTGGTCAAAATCAGCACGCTTCCTCTACCAAGGAGCTAAATAATAGGACTACAAATCCGTTGGATGAGGAAACTGTTCAGCGGAAGCAGGATGAGCAATGGATTACACGATTTTTGGCACGCAGAAGACAATTTATACCACCTGTGGCAAAGCGTGTGGCTACACCATCAATAGTTGAAGCACGTGAATTGGTGTTTGGCGCTCAAAAGTTGGTGTCCGAGCTCAGAATGGTATGCCAAGTGCTGCAAGAAAATGCAGGGAATGAAGACGTTTGGTCTGGAGTTTATCTGCAGGCCATCAACATCCACAAGGAATTGCAGGACAAAATGAAAGTTCTTAAACGTCCAGGATATATTGAATCAGTCAAAAAGAAACTGGAGAAGATCAAGAAGAAAAGGCTGCGCATCAAAAGAGAAAAACAAGAGACGCCAACAAAAAAAGAGGAAGCCCTCAGGGCAGCAGAAAGAGAAGCAAAGATTGATAAGTGGAGAATGAAGCGCGTTCACGAGGTGGAAGAGAAGAAAAGGGTATGTATTAAAGCATCTATCACTGACATTCTCTTTGCTGTTCCCTCCTCTGACCTATGGACCCCTCCATATGGTCTGTCATATCCCCTTTTTCCTTCTCTCTCATTACTTGCGGCACCAGATGAGAAGTGCTAAAGCCGCACTTTGCATCCTCTAAATGCACCATTAATGTCTATCGTAATGGCACTATCATGGCCCAGGGCTCTCAGCCCAACCTTCGTCTTCTTGATGGCCGTCTTCCTCCTTTCTTCAACTTGCCTCCTTATCCTCCCATCCCTCATCCCACTTCCCCTTTGGCTGCCCCCCACCCCTGTGCCCCCTGTCGCAAATCTTTAAAAGGGGTAACCAGCATCACTTAGCCACCCTCAATTCTCGCTCTGCTATCAAACATTCCTCTGTCATCTCCTTGAAGACCTTGACCTGGATGTCCTTTCTCTCACTGAGACGTGGTTCAAGGCTAGCTCCGTAGATGCTTTTTGACCCTCTTCTCACTGAGGGCTACAAGATCCTGTCCAATCCCTGGCCCTCTCTGGCTGGTGGTGAAGTGGCTTATATTTTCCCTGACTGGGTTCCTGCCTCCATCATCCCCACCCAAACCTACTCATCCTTTTGAAAGCCTAGTCTGTAGGCTGTTGGTCTTACCTGCTTTCTCTCTCTCACTCTTGCTACCATCTACAGACCATCCAGACCGGCCTCCCACTTCCTCTCTGAATGTGCGGACTTGTCCTCCTCACTTCTTGCATCCTCCCCTAAACTCATCTTCCTTGGGGACTTCAACATCCATCTTGACTCTCAGGATGGAGGCCTCTGGTCTCTTCCACAACCTTTGCGACACTCTTTCCCTCTCTATCCTTCCTTCTGGCCTAACCCACTCAGCCGGATGATCTCATTTCAACAGACATCCCTCTCACCACCCCTCTCTCCTGACTTGACCACTCTCTCCTCACCTTGATCTTCCCTTTCCCCTGACACTTGCACTGCCAGTCTCCTTGGTCATTCAACCTATGAAGAGTGTCAGTCGCTGAATTTGCCTCTTCTATTATCCCTTCTCCACCCTCTTCATCAGACTCCTTCACTCTGTTCTTGCTAACCTCCATCTCTCTATCTTCAACACACTGGACGTCCTTGCCTCCGTCATGAAGATCCGCATTAAGGCTTCCTCCAAATGCAACTCTTGGTATGATTCCGACTTGGCTGTTTTGAAACGCAAGTGCAAAGCTGCTGAGCGGAAGTAACAGGCATCTAGCTCATCCTCTGACAAACTGGCCTGCTGCCTACTCCAAAGGCAATACCGTCGCTCCATCTGCTCCAAGAAGAGGGCTCATGCCCAAGCCTGTATCTCAGGGAGCCGCCAACAACACGGCTGAACTCTTTAAAATTTGCAAGGAACTTGTCAATCCTACCACAATATCCTCCTCCCCTCCCATGCCCTCTGCTGTGTCTGCCCACTTCTCATCCAAAACCTCAGACATCCTTTCCTCTCTCGCCCCCTTTGTATCCCTACTCAGCCCCCACACTCTCCTTTTTCTCCGCCTTTGCATCAGATGAGATCTCTAGAGACGTCCGCTCTACGAAAATCTCCTCTAAACAGGTGCTCCCCTGCTCCTACAGAACCGCCAATGACAATATTGTCTCTCTCGCTCCAGCCTTAGCTGACCTCTGCAACCACTCTTTTGCCACTGGCTCTTTCCCTCAACCACTCTCTCTCATACACCCTGTCCTAAAAAAAAAGCCATCTGCTGACCCTTCTTACCCGGCTAGCTATTGCCCTATCTCTATCAACCCTTTCTTGGGCAAACCTCTGGATAAGCATCGTCACCCCCCAACTGACTCTACACACTGCAATGGCTGGCTGCCTCCACAACCACCAGTCTGGTTTTAGACCTGCCAGAGGCATGGGAACTGCTCGCCTGAACACCTGTGAAGACCTACTCTCTAGCCTGGGCTCTAACTCTCCCTCTGTTCTCGATCTCTCTCTTCTGCCTTTGACACTGTCAACCACTCAGTCCTCATAAACTCCCTCGATGATACCCTCGGCATCAGACGGGGCACTGGCGTGGATTACCTCCTTTTTTTACCAACGCCCACCCCCCCAGACTTGAGGCGGATCTTCTAAAGTTCTGAAAACTTCTCAAGACTTTCCTTTTCTCCTCTTCCCTTGCTCTCCCCCTCGCGTGCTGAATCTCCCTCTGCCGTAGCAACTGTGGACTGGTCACCTCAGTCATACAGGGGCTAGACCAACCCCTACCAGATCCCCCTGCATCCTTAGCCAGCACTTGCCCTCGGGCTCCCTTTCCTGGACTAGCCCAACTTGTCCTCCCTGCTCTCCGCGCTCCTCCCTTTCCCCTGGCACTTGCCATCTTGGCCCGCCCAGCACTTCCCTGTGGGCATCCTACTCTTGCACTTCTCCCTCCAATCCCACACCCTGCACTTACCACCTTCTCAAGCACTTGCACTGTAGGATTGTCCACAAGGCCAATATAACAATTTTTTGTTATTCTACTATATTGATGCCCATGTTCCCCCTCCCCCTCAGCCCCCTCTCCATTTTGTCTTGTGGCGCCAGGATACACCGGTGTATAGGCGCCATAAAAATGTCCAATAAATAAATAAATCTAGATGGGTCCAAATGTAAAATAGCACTGATATCTTCACATTAAGGGTTTTCTGTCAAGGTGTACATGCACATGACCTTTTCTGAACAGCTATCCAAATTGTGTTCTGCATTCATATGACACAACTATATTTCTACATTGTCATTATTTAAAAAGTATACATTAGAATCAAATCACTTTTACCAAAGTGTCATCGAATGCTTGATGACATTGTTTACAGAGTATTCCTTCCAGTTTATCATACAAAGAAATGTATCTTTCTTGTATCTTTCTTGAGCAGTAGTCAATATTGACAATTTAGGTCTGGGTCTGATACAGCTCTGCTGTCTTGATCCGGCTACAATATGTAGCAAAAAAGCACTTGCTTGCTTCTGTGGAATAACACTGAATTAGGTCATTATGTAAGGTGCATAATTGAGCATCACTGCAAACACCTATCACTCGTCTCCATTCACGTAGAGTACATCTCTAGCCATTTCAATTGTATAGTTGCTTGAAGCATGACAATTCATTTGGTGAGAGTTTTTATTGAGGTTTTGTATTTGTATGTGCACTTAGCTTTGTGATACACAATTCTAGAGAGGAGTGTGAAACCCGGTGTGATGTGTCATCCAAAAGAACTTCGAAGTAGACAAGAAAAGTTTGGTTTATGAAATGTTGTCAAAACAAAGTAACAGGGTGGTCCGGCTGTAGCGCGTCAAATCATTAGAATATGAGGAATCCCGGGAGGCACTTACAGAGCAAATAACTAAGTGCGCTGTCTATTTCCGGGAGGGGTATGCTCCAGATAAGATTTTGAGGTCTGAGTATTTTACTCATGATTTTTGAAATTAGAGAGTAAATGCAATTTCAAGAGAGTAAACATGAGTTTTCTCCTCTGCAAGAAGAGTAAAACGTATCCAACATATACACCCAGTGCATATGTAAAATCAGACCCGTAGACAAAAAGAGTTGTAGCTCAAAGTTGTCTGGCTTGCCTTTAACCATTTTATTACACTTGCGGAAAATATTCTGCCATGAAATAACTTGTAAGTACAAGTGCACGCATCCAGGGGTGCACCTGGGGTACAATTTAGATGGGGCTAACCCTTCAAATGTTGGGAGAAGCACTAGCTTAAGTGACGGTGGAGGGGTGGCAAACTTACTTGTGTAAGGGCATTTAACTTCTTACTTGTAATGAGGCTATTCTAGTGCAGCTTCAATGTTACAATCAGTTAACTCTCTCTTTTTAAGTCTGAACGCCCACTTCTTGCAGATCCTGAAGGTCCTAGAAAGTGTCCAAATGGCAGATGGTGTGCAATGAAAGACTCACTATCATAGCATAACGGGGACATTGCAGAGTGGGGGGCAGTACTCTGGACGGCCCAAACCACTGCAATTGCTGGGAGCAACAGGGGAGAAAATGTAATGTTGGTTCTACCACAGTCTGCTATACTAGAATTTCTGGTGCACTGACTTGCTGGTGGGACTGTCTGCCTGTCAAATCCAGTGTTACGAGATTGGAGGCGGGCCAGTGCAGCAATAATGCATTTCTTTTTTTATTTTTTTTTATTGGCTTATAAAAACCTTTTAAAATAATGCATTTCCATGCGGCAGTATTGGAGCTACTAGCAGAGGAGCACCCGCGTACACCAATGTGGCCCTACACTTATTAACTGTCCTATTGTAGTAAGGGTGTACACGTAATCATTCATAAGCACTCCATTTTTTGCAGTTGAAGTTAGGGTGAGATTACAATATTTGCTCAGGATCACACACTTACGCTAAACAGCGAAGCGGGGATTTTAACCCACTCTTTCAATTTGGGCATGGCCACTTTCTTCCATTCCATACTTACAAATATTTAAGTTTTGGGTGTCAAGACCTACAAAAATACTGTCCTATAGAGTTTACTTGCAAAATACCCAAATTGCATAGTAAAGCATCATGACAACATGTAAATCCCTATAGCAGCATGTTGGGGCAAAATAATATCACTGTACCTTTTTATTTTCCACATCCTGAATGGAAAACGACATGATGCAAAAGAAAAATATCCTGATTTAGCCACTTTATTTTATATATTTTTTATAGCGCTATAAAAACACACCAAAAAGTAAGTTGTGCGCATGACACACGGTAACGGGGCGCATGGGGACACAGAGACAGTCAAGGGGGTCGGGGGACATGACACGTTAATGGGGGCAGAGACAGTCACGGGGGAGGGCAGGCATGACGTGTAACGGGGGGGAGGGCAAGAGGGCACAGACGGTCACGGGGGTCGGGGGGTGCATGACACGGTAACAGGGGGTATGGGGGCAGAGACAGTCACGGGGGTGGGGGGGCAAGGGGGCACAGAGTCACGGGGGCGGGGGAGGCAGGGCAGGCATGACACGTAAGGGGGCAAGGGGGCACAGAGACAGTCGCGGGGGGAGGGAGGGGAGGCATGACACGGTAACGGGGGGCAAGGGGGCACAGAGACAGTTGCGGGGGGAGGGAGGGGAGGCATGACACGGTAACAGGGGGCAAGGGGGCACAGAGACAGTCACGGGGGGTGGAGGGAGGGGAGGCATGACATGTAACGGGGGCAAGGGGGCACAGACAGTCACGGGGTGGGGGAGGGAGGGGAGGCATGACGCAGTAATGGGGGCAAGGGGGCACAGAGACAGTCACGGGGGGTGGAGGGAGGGGAGGCATGACACGTAACGGGGGCAAGGGGGCACAGACAGTCACGGGGGGTGGGGGGAGGGAGGGCAGGCATGACACGTAACGGGGGTAAGGGGCACAGAGACAGTCACGGGGGCGGGGGAGGGAGGGCAGGCAGGACACGTAACAGGGGGCAAGGGGGCACAGACAGTCCCGGGGGGAGGGAGGGGAGGCATGACACTTAACGGGGGGCAAGAGGGCACAGAGACAGTCACGGGGGTGGGGGGAGGGAGGGCAGGCATGACACGTAACGGGGCAAGGGAGCACAGAGACAGTCGCGGCGGGAGGGAGGGGAGGCATGACACGGTAATGGGGGGCAAGGGGGCACAGAGACAGTCACGGGGGGTGGAGGGAGGGGAGGCATGACATGTAACGGGGGCAAGGGGGCACTGACAGTCATGGGGTGGGGGGAGGGGAGGCATGACACGGTAATGGGGGCAAGGGGGCACAGAGACAGTCACGGGGGTGGAGGGAGGGGAGGCATGACACGTAACGGGGGCAAGGGGGCACAGACAGTCACAGGGGGTGGGGGGAGGGAGGACAGGCATGACACGTAACGGGGCAAGGGGCACAGACAGTCACAGGGGGTGGAGGGAGGGAGGGGAGGCATGACACGTAACGGGGGGCAAGGGGGCACAGAGACAGTCGCGGGGGGAGGGAGGGGAGGCATGACACGTAACGGGGGGCAAGAGGGCACAGAAACAGTCACGGGGGTGGGGGGGGGAGGGAGGGCGGGCATGACACGTAACGGGGGCAAGGGGGAACAGACAGTCGCGGCGGGAGGGAGGGTAGGCATGACACGGTAATGGGGGGCATGGGGGCAACAGAGAGACACAGGGTGGGGGGGCGGGCTATGCTGCTGATGACCAAGGAAACGTGTTTACCAGAGTCACAGCCCCCCCGAGACACACAGGCTGCGTCAACAACACTGTGGTGGAGTTCATCAGGGACACCGCCTGTCTCTCAGGGGGACTGTGACTCTGGGAAACGGGCAGTTGGTTGATCATCCGACCCGAGCAGATGGATTTGCTTTGGAAGAAACAAAATACTTTGAACTGGTTTCAATTGCGGTTTTATTTCGCTCTGACAGCCCGGACCATGCGAGATTCGATCAGATAGCGGTCCGGGCTGTCAGACAGAAAATAAAAATGACATTGAAAAGCGCCTGCAGCAGAAGGGCGGGTTGCTTACCTGGCTGGTGTCACCGCGTTTGTGGCCTCCTCTCTCAGCTTACTCTACAAATGAAAAAACGTAGCAGAAGGACACGTGCGTTTCTGGAAATGTTTTCCAGGGCCAAGGGGGTGGGTTGAGCCCTGGATTAGGATACATGTGTTAGAGAGACTGGCAAGGGAAGGGCCTGCCTGCCTGCCTCAAAGCAGGAGGTTGCTACAGTGCCATCTAGTGGTGGAAAGTATGCTCTTTTTAATTAATAAACACAGCGTACATGGTACGCAGTAGAAACAAAAATCATCCGTATTTCCCATAATTAGATGCGTAAATAAGCACGATACGCACCTTATCTAGAGGGCTGGGTATACTCTACAAATCACATGTATTGAAAGTTCCGGCTACTTACAAATGGGTTAATAATCCCTAACTATATATACAATAAATTTATTTATGACACAAAAAATGACAATTACACTGTGAAATATATGAAAAAGTACAACATTGGTTAAAAAACTACAAGGCACTGAGTGACCAGATGTCTTATTACAATTTACAAAGGTGAAAACAGTTGTAATCCGAACATTAGCTGGTGTATGTCAAAACATAGTCCAGGAATAAATTAGTTTTGCAAAATTGATTAGCCGAGATTGCTGAATAAAAGAAAAATTATTAGCAATCCAGTTTACATGATTAGCAATTATTTGCAGTGACAACTCCTTGTTGTTTTCGATCAGGACAGAAAGAAAGGTTAATTCTCTTCTACCCGAATGGTATTCTGATAATAAATACTCTGTTTGAAGGCCTGGTCTCAGTTCACAATACCCTCCATCCTAAATAAATAATAATGGGGGGTATTGAGAAGTGTCCAAAAGCATACCTTGCATTGTCTTTTAGATTTTCTACCCTTATATCAGATGAGTCAGATTCCTGGGTCCTATAACAAATGCAAAATCCTCCTGCAACACTCACTTTCTCTATCACCAATCTTTTCACACCCAGTCCTTACCTCATTGATTTTCCCCCCTTGAGGCAAATGTGTACCACGTCAGAGCTTGATGGATGGTGTATGTGCTGTTATGGCAGTGCACAGCCCCAACGGGGCGGGAAACATCCCATACCTGGCATCATGGAGTGCCCAGGCAGCCCTGAAAGGAGTTGCCTACATTTCTTACTACGTAGTCACCAGGCTGCCAGAGGTTGGTCATGTCAGATGAGACAGACAATCCTGGTACAGCAAAGCAGAATAAACTCTAGTACAGACTGTGGAGGGTGAATGCAGGTAAAGTTAGCCCCCTGAACCGCAGCAGAACTTCCTCTGTAATGCTTTGCTTTTCATGGTCACTAGCACTACGAGGCATTCTGAATTTCCTGCAGGAAGTTTTTTAAACCCGCTAACCAAACGGTAAGTAACCCGATAACCATCTCAATAAGGTCACCTTGGGGCAAAAGGGTACCAATAATAGACACAAATTGTAATCCTGTGTCTTTGGGGAACCAGTTATCCACCAACAGTGCCATGCATCTTTTTCACTTTCTTGGGACAGATGCCCCTTGCGAGGTAAGATAGAGGGTCGGCACTGTCCGCCGCCCCCACTCATTTGAGTAAGTCTGGCTGTCTCTGGCTCTCTTTATCAGGAGACTAAGAACAACAGAAGGAAAACGTGAACTCCTTTACGGATATCTGCTTGCACCACTCTGGGGGTACATACCGACACACTGCAGGATGCAAAAAGTCAACCAATGTGACGGTCGACTGCTAATTGCTTGTGGAAAATCGGGCATTTAAAACATTTATTATAAATAAAAAAAAAAACACTAATCAAATAGCAATTGAGAGTGGACATGCTGCATGTGGAACAAATGGGATATGACAGTTTGTCTGAAATGTCGGGTCGGTAACTACACGCCTGTAAAAGAGTGTGTAGAGGGAGAGATGGGTACGGTTTGTAAGGAAGGAACTGTTACTGTGTATTGTTAATGTTTGTATATATAAAACATGTAGTCTTTTATAAATTGCCTCTATGTTAGGACAACTTATTTCAGGATACCCGCTCTTTGGTGTTGAAAGGTAGTAACTGGCTGTGGAAGGAACTGAAAAGAAAGCATTATGCCAAGGCTACCCAGTGGAGTTAGTCTTTTGATACCAAAATCTTCCTTTTTAAATCTTCATTTATACAAAGTGATCGCAAAAATGGAGTTCACATAGTCACATTGTATGCTCTGCATTCAATTAGAATGCTCTCAGGCCTATGCGGTTTTTTGATTGCCCCATTTTGGATGTTGCATTAAAGCCAACATATTGTTCACCTCTAGGCAGTGGCACTTGTCATTCGCATATGAAGCAGCATTTATGTGATGTACAGCTCTCGTAGTTGATATATAATTGTGCAAGAAGTTGGTATTCTTTTCTCTCTGCACAGAATGTAACATTGGCATATTCTAATTATTTGTGAAATGTACTAGATCCCACGTTTATCCGTAACACACACACATTTAAAAATTGGTGTTTGGTTCATGACTGTGTATCGATAGGGAACCTCCTGTTGCTCGTAGTTGTTTTGGGACTGCTGATTGTGGGGTCTCATTTGTGTTCCACATCAGTTCTTTCATTTGATGTCTGTGCTTCTGAATCACTTTTCCTATATATAGGACCATACCTGTTGATGCGATTATATATAGTTTTCTGGCTGCAGTTTGGAACCGTTCTCATCACTTGATAATCCATCATGCATGTTTTGAAAGTAATTCATTTTTGCTGTGCTCATAGTTTTGCCTACTCTAGGGTGGATGGCTTTCACCGCCGTATCTGGTTATACAGCCACTTCGGCCTTCCTAAAACAGAAAGCAGTGCTAGAACTCTTCAATGTCGGGATTCTTGGTCTGAGTGGTCCGTGCAAACTGCTTCCGTCCAATGGACAGGGACGTGCAGAAATGTTTATTGGAGCGTGCACACTCTAATACAAAGCAAATGGCAAAAGATTACTGAGCGATGGTTCACACAAGAACTGCAGTCATATATTTAATGATGGCTGGCTACTCAAAGGATATTGACATCGTGGTGGAGTAGTATGTGGGAACAGAGCTCAGACGCCTTAGCACAACCACAGCAGTCTCTGTGTGCAGTGCCTGCAGGACTCGCACACAATTTCCTGTCCACGAAACCCACCTGTGGAGTGTCACTGTTCTTGAATCTTGTGTCCAGACAGCCCCAGAGTCCTGACTAGAAAGTGCTACTTTACGGTGCTTTGGGTCTCAAGTCTCTAGTCTTATCACCTGCTTTATTTCAGGTCATTTGCCCGAGGCTCACTACATTCATACTGCTTACATGAGCAGAGTGGAAGTGCTTTGAAGAGTTTAAAAAATGTTCAGGCGCTTTTGTTGCAAAACACATCAATGACCTGAACTCTGTGTTTTAATCTTGTTGGTGCCCTGTAGAACTTTCAGCCTCGGTTGTTTGATCTCTGTGTATGTCCCTTCACTGAAGCAATGAAACCTATGCACAAATATCACATATGAGTGGCTGTTCTTGTTCATCAGCAGGCGTTAGACAGAGAAAGACAGCACCAGTGCCGCTGTAATACAATTTGCTTGCCTCTGCCCTCTATTCCATTACGACACAGCAGCAGATGCACAAACTCAGTCTGCTATCCCTCTACAAATGCTCTCCATTGGCATTCACGTGTATGCAAGGCTCGGGCTGGGCACATGAACAATGCAATGTTTCAACCCAGCCCGAGATCCTCTGCCTCCAACGGGAAAGCTCGGAGCACAGTGAAAACAATACTGCAGCCCTACAAGCAGTTGCTGCCTCCGCTCTAAAAATCATATTGCAGTTTGTGCGACATGATTTATCAAATAAAATGCAACTTGGTGGTATTGTATCACAAATTGCGATGCAATACCGCTTATTTTATGCCTTGATAGGACAGTTCGGGTCGTAAATGGCTCAGAACTACAAGGTCATTTAAACGCATCGTACTCTCTAAATTTACCTCCTGTGTATCTCTCCACAGGCTGTCTCAACATGTTTCTGTTCTTTTATATTAAATATTGAACATTCTTCAGGATGTTTCACCAGCTAACATTCTTAATGTTGTACTGGTATTAGTCACTCTGATCTTGTGATACTTTTAGTGCTCTGTCAATATAAAACAAACAAAATGGAGTAAGCTGTTGTGGCTACTATTCTCTTGTGGTTCTAGTATTCAACCTGAAGCTAAGTAGACGGGTAATAATTACCTGCATTTGTTCTGTGGGGGCGCTCGACACTGGAAACCTTTGTCGGGAGGACTTCACTGTGGTCCTAATGCTTGCTCGCTTGCTGCAAATAAGCATAAAGGTTGCTTACAATTGCACATTTCTAGTGTTTGGTATTATCCCCATCCCCTTATAGAGGAGTATTCCCTAACATTCAAACCATATATGTTTAGTTGGTTTCATTCTGCCTACCTGTTGGGTGGCGCACGCTATCTCTTGCAGTGTGTGGATTAATTGCGCTTTTTGTCCCAATCTCTTCTTCGTGACTTCTTACTCAGAGGTAGAATACCCTATTAGGAGAACATGACGCCAGTATTAGCACGATGTGGGTAAGGATCTTTGATATTGAACATTTTGATTGAATTCGATAAGGGAAAAAATTACCTTTTCTTCGTGTAAGTAGCGTGTATTTTTTATCCGCTTTAAGAATTCCAGTATTTACAAGCCACACATCACTATTGTAGACGCTGTAGAAATGAGGGGAAAAAGCGAGTCAGCTCCACTCTCGAGTGCGTGTCTTCAAATAAGTGTGGCCGTTGTGGAATTATTGCATGTAGCACTAATGGTTACGTTATACTGATGTAGCCATCTCGTGTCTCGTTGTTCTTCCATGTTGTATGCTGATCGTTCCGCTGTTTTGATGAGTGTTTTGGAAAAAGCTGGATCAGTTTACCCGTTATGTATTGAATCGGACGAGAGAGCTGGGTTGTTGCTGTACTTGTTCTCATAGAAACTAATGGCTGGTAGTCAAGGAAACAGGAATGCTTCACAAAGTCTGTCTTCGATGACGGTGTACATGGGCACACAATGAGCAGAGCACCATTTTTGAAAGCATTTTAAAAATGTTTATTTCTGTTTTAATTGTTACATTAACAATTTTTACAAAAACAGGCCGTCCTGGTTGGATCATGTTTAAGTGGCGTTGTTTACTTTCCATCGCCTTGTTTCTTTGTCTTTCTTTGCTTTGTGGGGCCAGGATGTAAATCCGTGGAGACTCTTTCTCACTTGGGGGTGTTTGTTGTATACCTTTTTTTCCAAGCCAAGACTCTGAAGAGTCTTGGCCATGGCTATGACCAGAGATGTGTTCTCACTGCTTATCTTTCTAGTCCACCAAGGCTCCTCCTCCCAAGTGTGAGCCGCCTCCAGGTGCTCTTTCAAGTAAACGTTGCTTGAGTTTGATGTGCCAGGGCAAGACAATAAAAGGTGTCATATTGTTTCTATCTGACTCTTGTTTCCACATTATCGACAATAGTTAGAAGTTGATTGGCCTCTAATGGCCAAAATCTTGTTTGTTTTAAAAATATTCAAACGCGCTCCGAGGAAAGTTGAGCGCGGTGTTCTGTCCGGAAATTTCTTCAAGTATTTCAGCACCTGGTCCACGTTTTGTGTATTTGCAGGCAGGTGTCCAGTTAGTTTGTTTAATGCTTTCTCCAAAGATTCAATCCAGTCCCAAGTTTTCAGTCTGTTCTTAACTTTGTCAGGATTGCGATCCAATTCCTCCTCTGAACTTCCAATGTTCGAGAGTAATAGCAAGTTTTTATTGGACCAGTCAGTCAGCATCCTGTTTTTGCCTCCCTCCATTTCCTTGTTAATGGATCCCAGTATTTTCGGGTGTGGATGTCGTTGAATCTTGCCAAAGAACATTAGGCTGTTTCTACGTGCTGCTGCTTTTAGTGAGGACAAGCCTAATTCTCGTCTAATTGATGCTATCTGAGTAGAAGGAGGTAGTTACTGTGCGCCAGTATAAGCCTTCCAGATTATTCCAGATTTTAGCCGGAATTTGTGGCATTGCTTCCGTTGCATAAATGATGGTTGGTATGGCCTTCGCTTTATAGAAGTTAATTGCTGGGAGCAGGGAAAACCTCCGAATTTTCTATCCAAGACCATTGTCTGTGTAGCTAATGTGATTGTCTTGGCGTAGTGTGTTTCCTGCATCGAGGTTTCCACTGGGCTTCTGCTGATTGTTACTCCCAAGTATTTAAAGTTTGGTACTATCTCTAATGACTGGGGGTCAAGGTACCAGTGCAGGTGTTCCGATCTTTTAGATCATTTTTACATAACAAGACTTTGGTTTTCTTTGTATTTATTTCCAAGTCGTTTTTTTTTTATATATATGATGAGAGGCTATTCAATTGGCACTGTAGGCAGATTGCTGTATGACCCAAGAGGATATCATCCGCGTGGAGGAGCCTTGCGATCTTATCCTCTGCTACTGACGGCGGGAAGGATCTAGTGTTGTTTTCAAGGTCTACAATGTCACTCATGCGTTATATAAGGCCGGCGCCAAAGGGCATCCCTGCTTTACGCCTCTGTTGGTTTTTATCAAATTTGAAAGGTGACCTGCGCCATTGAGCCTCACTCGCATAGAAGTGTAGGAGTAGAGCAATTTGATAGGGTCCATGAGCGAAGTTGGGCAATTCCAGTTTGTCAATTTTGACCACAATTTTTCTCTGTTGACCCGATCAAACGCCTGGACTAAGTCTTTGAAGGCGATGAATATTCTCGGGCGTCCTTCCAATACCTTGGCCTTTAAGATGCTAATTAGCATTATGTTGGCCGTTGTTCCCAGGTTTTTAACAAATCATGATTGTTAGGGGTCTGCGCAACCAGCCTTTTTTATCCAGGCTTGGAACTTATCTAAGCGGAGTGATCCGAATAGCTTGCCGAACACATCAAGCAAAGCTATCGGGCGATAGTTCTTAGGGTCACTTTAACTCCTTTTTTTGAGAATTGGCAAGATGCTGGCTGTTTTCTAAGAGTCTGTTCTTTTCTGAGCAGAAGGACCAGCCATTCTCCTGGATAAGCTTGTAATTGGAGATTTGTGCTTCCATCCGAGCCTGGAGCTCTCGGTTTATTCAGGTTTTTAAAACAAATTCTAACTTGTGGCTTTATCGTATTCAATGTCCCGGTTTGTTGGAATTTTAGATCAGTGCTCGCTCCAGCTGATGTCTGATGAAGCAGCTCCGTGAAGTGGGTTGTCCAAGCTTGTTCATTAACAAAGTTCTGTAAAGTGTTGTCAATAATGGATGAAGTTGATTTCACTATTGTCCAAAAGTTTTTCGATTGTCTGTTACAAACTACATGGAGCATGGTCTGTGAGTCTCTCTGGTAGAGTGCACTCCGGGACCCTAATAGCCAGGTTTCATAGGAGTTTATACCGACGGGCTGTTTTTGGCACGTCTCATTATTTTCCTCCTTTCACTTAGTTCCAAATTTTAGGTATGAAGGTGTTGTTTCGGTGGTGTCGTCCTCAGTTTCCTTACATGTAGGAAGGGAGTGAGGAGTGGCCAAAAGTCTAGTTCCGGTAAGATCGAGACTCTCCTTTTTTTGAAGAAATTTTTATTTTTTATTTTTCCCCTTTTACATTCCTTTGTGATTGAGGAAATGGTACTCCCCTGACCGTCTTGTTCCCAAGTCGGTACTGGCGATCATTTCTTGTTCCTTTTTATAAGATGAAGGCTGTAGAGGTCTAGTGATTCCATTAGATCAGACCAGGCCATGCCCCTTGTGGGAGATGTGAAGTTATGCCGGTTCTTGGTGTTGCTTAATATTCTTTGCGGCTTGTCCGTGTCCGATCCCAAGTTGGGGCAGGTAGCATTGAGGTCCCTGCATATTATTATATGATTTATGTTTTGGGATGCAGTTGCTCCTTCAATGATTGAATCCACACTTTTTAAGAAAGCCTTGGACGATTGAGCCGCGGGGTTCCAATAGATGTTCATCACCAAAGCTGGTTCGACATCACAGGTCAATGTTTTTGTTTTGATATAGGTCCAAGATATCAATACCGCTTGGATATAGATGTTCAGTAGCAGGACCTGTTCTATGCGTAGAGAGGAGCCGGAACGTACCGCTGTTAGAAGGCCCGAAGTTGGTCGACCTTTGGCAGCTGGTGATAAGCTGATCTCATATCCGTCTAAACTTGGAGGTGACATTAGCCAAGTTTCTTGTAGGCATAGTAAGTCAAAGGAGCCAAGGTTAATGTCACCTGCCAATGTTAAGTGGCTATGGCCTCTTGTGTTCCATGACCCCAATGCGTAGTGTTTGGAGTGAGTTTTTCTCAATTTTAACTTCTGACGGCTAGGAGATTGGAGTGTCAGTTGCTATTTGCGGGGGTGCGGCCGGGATCCATGCCCATCTCTGGAGTTCCTTGTCTGCCAAACTTTTCAAGTGGGCATTAAGAGAGAGTCCTGACCCTCTGTTTTCCCTGGTTAACCGTGAGTTTGAGTTTCAGTAGGGGGCCACATGGTAATCGGTCCCGGTCTCTACACTCCTCCAGGGGTTCTATGTCACTTGCTGTTTTGGGAGACTCCTTTTTGTTGTAATTGCTTGTGTTCTTGTGCGAACCTAGAGCCCACCTTTTTGTAACTCCAGTGGAGTTACTGTGTCATTGTACGGAAGCTTGGTTGTAATGTTGTGAACGTGATTCTTGTAATGTTGAGAACGAGGCGACTAGTTCTTTGGCTTGTTTGTCAACACTGATGAGTTAACAAGCGATCGTTCTCTCCTGTTCGAGGATTCGGAGGCTCCATTCCACTCTCGACTGCAGTGGTTTCTCTTAAGTCGTATCCCAACCTTTGCAGTTTTTCAGCAATGTTAAGTAAGCTGCTTTTGGTAATTGGAGAGGTTATATGCAGATAGATGCTGTCAGTTCAGCTTCTCTGGCCGAATTCAATGATTTTTATGTCTTCAGTACGAAGCGATCTTGAATACAGTATATGTTTGAATAAATTCATTGTTCTTCTTCTATTAAGGAGTAAACTGTCGCGCTTGTCCAGAATTCTTTCCAATTATAAGGTCCGGTTAGATCGGCTTTTGTGCGTGAACAAGGCTGAGTCTCTTGTGCGTTGTAATGTTCTTGATTGTGATGGACATTTAAGAGATTTTGGGTTGTTCTCTCTGTTGTCACTGTCGGATCTCCTTTTTTTTGTGATTGTGATCATTATAGCCTGTTGCACCAATGTGTGGGTTGTCTTTTGATCTACCACAGGTCTGAGACCCCCGTTGTTTATTAGATTTCTGGGATGTTCCTCCTGCTGTCAGGTGGAGATCAGCATGTCCTTTTGCTCTAGACTGTCGATGGCCTTGCTCTTTGTATTTGTAATCCCAGTCTTGCAATGATTTCTCACGTTTTTCCTGCAGTGTTAGGAAGATTGGTGAAACTTCTTCCATTAAGGGTGTCTTGTGCCTCGGTTCTGGTGGTGAAGATGTCTCGTCAGTAAAAGCATACTTTCCTTTTTCGATCAAATGGGGCCAACAATTCCGATTCCGAATTTTCAATCGTGTATTGGCTAATATCCATAAAATCAATTATGGTGTCCGATTCCTCCAGCTGTTCTGGAGTTGATCGGTCCGTCCCGTTGAGTTGTAGATTTTTAGCCGCAGTCAACCTGCGTGCCCCTTTTGCGTTCCTCCTGTGGTCAAATATCTGTGCTGTACGTTTTCGTTGCAAGCTACAGAAATGTCTCTTATGTCTGCTGTTGGTTGTTTAATGGTTGGGGGCTTCACTGTTTTTGATTCTTTTGATTTCTGCACAGGCTTGGTTTACTCTGCTGTGCTGTTAAATGTTAAATGGTTAGTCAGATTTTGTCGATGGGGGTTGTCCGCTGCCGTTGGTTGTATGTCTTTTTCAAGTGCTTTGCGGCTAAATGTCCTCCTTTCCCCATGTGACTTTGAAATAAGTAAATCTTTGATCTCCAGCAGTGAATTTAGTGGCCCTAGGTGATCTTTCACCCAGGGATTTGGTAATGACTGTCTTACATTTTCCGCTGAGGAGTCCTCTCATGGCTTTTGAGTGTTGTCGTTCTCATTTGTTTGGGTTCCTGTTGTTATTGAACTTTTCTTAAACTAGAGTATGGTTGTGTTGATGGGTGCTGTCAATTTGTCTGGGTCGTGTAGGGGCGTTGTCATCATGCCCTGGTCTCGTGTGTTGGCCTTCCGGGCCCCGATCACCATGATGTAGCCTTCTAAGTGCACCAATTTTGTATGAATGTGGGCTGTCATTGATGTGTGGTCTTTAAGAGCCTTGTTCAGGGACTCATAAAGTTTGCCGAAGGGGGCTAGGGCGATCGTGACCGCCGACATTATTGCAAAGATGTCTAATTTTTTTGTTTGGCGAGTTATTTCCTATCGTCTGTTGGGTCTGGCCAGTTCTTTGACTTCGTAGTGGAGTTGACGGTAGCAAGTGTTGTTGGGGACTAGTAGCAGAATTTGCAGTCGTGGCCTGAAATGTGGAATTCAGTTTTATGTGAAAGTTTTGATCTGACAACGTTTCAGTCGATTTTCCATTATTGCTCTTGGGTTTTGTTTGTCTCTAAGGCATCTGTTGTGAGGCTAGGGGCGTCTTTGTTCTGTTTTTGTTGCGTTAGTACAGGTTGGGGGTCCTATTGGAATCTTTGCTGCAATAGAGTTAAGTGATGATCGCAGTCTCTTGCTGAGGGTAGCCTGTATCGGCCCGGTTTTCGGCCTCGTTGGGGTGGTTCCCTATTGAAACTCTATTTGATGGAAGGACTACAGGCAGCTTTGGTTGTCCAAAATGCCATCTCGGTGGAGTTTAAGTACAACACTACGGGTTGTTTGCACTGCTCTTAGATAGCAAAGTCGGGGTATCCAGAGTTTGAGGTTCGATCCTTTCCAGGATTTCGGCGTCAGACAACTCCCGAGGTTGAGTACATTATTCTTTTCCTAATTTACGCAAGAATTTTACGAGTGCATTAAGCTTGGGGTGCTTACGGTTTCCTGGACTTGATGTATTACTCTGTCTTTAGTTGCGCTTTATTTGTTTTTTTCTTTGTTACTGTTTGTTGGACTAGTAATGCCGACGGTGAGGTAGTGTCTCTCTCATTTTGCCCTTTTAATTTAGGGTTGATGTGATTCCCTTGTTTAACCTCTATGGTTGAACTGATTTGGTCTTGAGGCTTGAAGAAGTTATCATTGTTGTTTTTGTGTTTGTGTCTATTGTGGTGCCAAGTGGTCTGAATCCTAGTTGGATGGTGGGTTCTCCCTGATCCCTTACTGATGTTCATTCTGTGTTTGAGATGTGTCCGAGTCCATATCAGGTTTGCTTCCTTTAGTTGTGTTAGTTTGGTTCGAACCTTCCAATTCATACTGGAGTTCTTCCCTGGCTGTAACCGGGGGGACCTCTGTTTGTATCTTAGGAGGCGAGTTCGGCTGGTTTGTGTTTGGGGCTATAGTTAAATGAATTGAGCGGTTAGCCAAGGCTTCTTTCATCTTGAGCGGGATAGTTGTATTGTCTTTTCCGAATTTTTGTTTGTGGGGGTCGTTGCTCGAAGGGTATTTTGCTATTATTCCAAGGTGTTACAAGGAGGGCTGGTTTCCATTACACTGCCCATCAACCTTTGCTCGGCGCCTCCTTCTCCGGTTGGCCAAGCCGTTTCATGGTCACACCACTCCCCGCCATCACCCCGGTCAAGGTACACAGCGGCACAAGTGCTGGCGGAGTCACGCAGGCCCCCCTCCCGTAGGTCGGTGGACAGACCAGCCTCTGTGTGCGCAGATGAACACAGAGGGCTGTCAACGGTAAGGGCAGTGTGTGGTGATCATAGCAGAGGGATGGGGGGAGAGTGAATGAGTTCAAGAGGCTCCCTCATACCTCTTAGGTAGCGGTCTATTGCGGGTGTACTCATCGACCTGCTCCGCGGTGACCGTGGTTTGGCTTTCGACTTCATTTGTTGAGCTTGTTCCGGTCGGTCTTCTCCGATGTGTCGACCGCTCCGGAGGTACCTACCGTCTTCGTCCAGAGGGCGGATTTCAGCCATCGCAGCCAGACTGCGAGACAGCAAACCTCTGCAGCAGCTCCCGGATGAGTTTTTAAAGAGTCCGCCCACAAAGTTGAGAGTGCAGAAAGACTTGTTTCCAGGAACGTAGAGCACAAACTGCAAGACTGCACACCTCTGCAGCAGCTCCGCCGTTTTAAAGTGACAACTGATTTTAGATTGTCAACTTAATTCTTATTAGAAAGCTGTGGGTAGAGGATCAGAGTCTTTACTTCCTGCAAGGTTCAGCATGCTCCTTGGGTGGTAAAAAAGGATTATGCAGAAAACTAAACTCCGTTCGGTGTATGAATAAATTTAAATACTTTAAGTACTTTTGGACCCAAAGTTGGAGCGCCATATCTTGACTCATAGCCCAGTATTGACTTCAGATGATGGATTTAGCTTTACATTTTATGCCACTCCACCGCCTCGTTCAATCCTTCGAAATCACTTTTCATGACTTATATCATTTCTTGTTCCTTTCTAAATAGTCTTTCTTTCATTCAGGGTGAGTTATCCCCTTTTATCATCTGCAGCCTTGTCCATGTAAAATCTTCATAAACATGGTTCTACAGGGTGAAGTGTTTTAGCATAGGTGCTGTACTTGTACATATGTTTTTCTGCCCATACTCTCTTCTCTGAGGATCAGATGGGTATCTGATTGCTTCGAGTTAACAGTTTCTCAGGTACTTGGCATTAAATGTTTCATGTCTTTCAGGATTCAGTCTTTTTGATGGTTGGCATGAACAAGCCTCAAAAAATCTTTCAAATCCTTCCATAACCTGTAGGTTGATTCACATCGTTTATTAGTCAATCTAATAGAGATTAACGTGATGGCATATTTTTTGTACTGAAAAAAACACTGTGACGTATGAAGAAACTTT
This sequence comes from Ambystoma mexicanum, assembly GCF_040938575.1. Classification (NCBI taxonomy): domain Eukaryota; kingdom Metazoa; phylum Chordata; class Amphibia; order Caudata; family Ambystomatidae; genus Ambystoma; species Ambystoma mexicanum. The sequence goes on along the minus strand of NC_090934.1, from coordinate 1,451,725,170 downwards.
GTTTGTTTTGTTTGTGCATTTATATAGCGCTACAAACCCTCAGGTATCTGAGCGCTGCTTATTTCCCACGGTGTGTGGTGCTCATTTATTGACCTCAGAAGGATAAAGTCTGAGTTTGGCCCTGCCGGGATTCAAACCTGCGTCAGCAGGCTCTGCACGGATGTCAAAGCGAGCGCTCTACTCGCTGTGCTATCTGACGGGCTATGTTAATTTGCCTTTGTAAATATTCTCCTCCTCCTACTTCACAAGTTGGGGCCAATTGCCTTTAGACCACAGAGAGTACAAGATTCCTCAAATGTGAAGTACCATTAGGCCATGTTAATATGAGTGTTAGTATACATTTGGTTGACAAGTTTGGAATAGCTTGTTGGTTTGAATTGGGAATGGATTAGTATAATTCTAATGTTTTCAGTTAGATATATTATCAGATAAACAATGTACCATTTTGCTGCGGCCCGGGAAAGTGTTAAGTGTGAGTTAGTGTTTGGACTTATAAAAAAAAAAAAAAAGGCACACTAAATAGTGCAGTATGGTACTAGAAAAAATGCTTGGATGCAAACTGATGCAGAATTCTATAAATATGAGTAACAGTGCTTTGTGCATTTAAAGAGTTAATCCGGTGCACCCTACAATGCAGCCACTCCCTAAGGACCCACGCCTTATTGCATAGCAGTGGTGGCAGAAGCATACAGAAGGAAATGCAGGCTGATGCCTGCTGTCAGCGCAATGCATTGAATAGGCCCATTCATGAATATCAATGATCCTTGAGTTGACCATCTACAAGCTAATTATACTTTTAAAGGCAACTACTCGCATATCTATTTGGATGCTCAACATTGGTCTTCTCGCCTGCCCCCACCACAGTGGCGAGGGTTTGGTTGCATTCTGGCCACGACAGCTAGCAACTCAGCAGACACTGGGCTTCAAAGCATATGCCCCTCATCCCCTATGGTTTGGTCTGTCCAGTCGCGGTTATACAAAAAAGAGCCCTTATGTCTGTCTGTGCTGATGTTGATTTCTTATATTTTCTGTTTCCCACTACTCCAATGGAACCTCAGCCTGCCTCCACTATGTGTTCTCTCTCCACAATGCACATGTATCAGTCTGTCCATTGCTTCCTGCTGAAGCCGTTGGGTTTGGATCATAGGGAGCCGAGGTTGTCACTCTCTGCCTAACTCAGGCTCTAGTGCTGTGCTATTCAAACATGTTTATGCTGAGCGCCCCCTTGAGCAAATATGTTGTTGCCAAGCCCCCCCTTTCAGTAGAAATATTGCTGCTTGGATCCTCAAGATGCCATTTTTGATTAAAATCAGTTGCCAAATTCCTTTTTGGAAGCACATCGCCCCCCCTCACAACCCACAAGACATCCTTCGGGCCCCACAGTTCGAACACCACTGGTCTTGCCGGTGCCATCTAAACTGCTACTGTCGGCTGTGTCCAGCAAGCCTTCACATACGGCTTCACCGGCTACTTGTCAGCCCGATCTTCTGCCTCTTTGAGCTATATACCCCACCATTAGAAGGGCATTAAACATCTAGCTTACAGTGATTTTTCTTTTTTCTTCTCTAACTCCCCCCCCCCCCCCCCATTCTTCAACACCGCAACTTGAGCTGCCAAGTCTGCCACACTGTTTGGTTCAAGCTTATAAATTCCAAATACATATAAATCAATAATGAATACTTTATCTGTCGAATTATCAATGTTTTAACAAGAACCCTTTACAAAAACAAATTGATCCCATGCAGGCCTAGATCAAGTAGCCAAAAACCTAATCCAGCAAGTTCCAGTGCAGACATTGCAGGGTCTGACGTGGATTATGTTGACATACTGACGGGTGCAAGGCATAAAATAAGCAGTGTTGCATAGCAATTTGCTAATCAATTCTGTGGGTTTGCTAATTAAATTGACACTTGTGAGGCAAAGTTAGCTATTTAAGTTACCGTGTTCAATAAAAGCACCAGTCACGCTGAATTCCTCTCTGGCTCTCTATGCTCTCGCCACCCTCTTCTCTTTTCACTGCAAGTTCAAAGGGGCTACTGGAAAGCAAGTGTAATAGTAATAATCCTCACTCTTATGTGCCAAAAGCCTGTGTGGAAGTGCTAGACAAGATTTTTTTTTTCTTCAAACATTAGAAAAACGAAAAGTAATCTGGATGATAATGTTATTAAGCCAACTATATCCTTTATGGCAAATATATATTCTCTTTGGCAAAGACCATTATATTAAAAATGGTCATGCAATTCCATTCCTAATAATAATTTAAGTTGTTGCATAATGCAGAACTGTATTATTGCTTCTGTAAAACACAGCATTGTCTCCATGCTTTACACGCAAGTTTAGGCTAGTGCATCTAAATCTCAGTGTCGACTAGATTGATTTTTGTTGGGGAAGATGAATCACATTGATGAATGAACACTTTTGAAAATGTATATAATGACATGGCCAACTGCTTTTGATGGAAAATCTAGTTCTTTAACCTGCCCAGCTGGTTGCACTTATCTGTGCAACTGGTACTCAACGCATGAGCAGTTTAATACCAGTTACCCTGAAAGTGCAATAGCAGCAGACCACAACATTCCACCTAGTTTGATAGTTTTCTGCCTGCCGCACCTTCTTCTCTGCTTAGTTTCTTAAATTCTTTCCTCTTACATAATGAATACACAAGGTTAACTAGATGTTTATTTGAAAAAATGATCAATAGTCCCATCCAGACTGTATATCGACACATCTACTGCAATATCACACACTGTCATTAGCCTCTAGAGCTCACTTGCTCTATGATTATGATTGTATTATATATTAGCACCTGCTGGAGTGAGCTGGCCACTGTTTTCAGAGACTTTTCATCAAATCTATTTATTTGTGTCCATTCATGTAGCTAACCTTTTACATTTCACAGACACTCAGCCAAGGCCTGCAAAGTCCACTCACTCGCATAGTCCAGTAGATTTTATGAAGGGCGAGTACCATTTGCAGGGGATGTTAGAAATTTCATCTAACATTCACTTTTTTTTTGCATATCAAAGAATGTTTTATTGTGCATAGCTGGCTTCTGGGTGGCTGCAGTGTACCAAACAAAGTGGGTTTGTGGTGTCATGCACCATTTTACAGAAAGTGCATTTACAAACAAACATGAAGAGAAAGAAAGAAGAAGAGAACGAACAAACAAACGATTTTAACCTCACTTGTAAAAACGGAAAAAATACAGTTAAACCAAAGATTAAAAAAATATATATTTAAAAAGTGCATTTACATTTTTTGTCACCCGTTGCTATGGCCCGAGTGAATTTCTTTTAGGTCGAGTAGGTAAACTAATTTGGAATTTTAAAGAATTTGCAAGGTATGATTCGTCTCACTGATATCTTACTTCAGCGGTACACAAAAATGTTGTAGTGGTGGTTTGATGTTTTGGATCAGAATAACTTCTGATGACATTACAAATATTAGTACAACATTGCTAATCAAATGGGTGTGTTTGCTAATCAAGAACATTTTAATTAGCAAACTCTGCTTATCAATTTTTGAAAATTAATGTATGCCTTGCGGGTGTATGTGAGGTCATTATTGTTCCACACCAGTCGTTTGTGCTAACAACTAACACATCTCTGTGGCATCTTCCTGTGTTCTCTTCATAGAGAAAGCAGGTGTGTGCCAACTCCCAGGCAGGCACTCATTGTTTCTCTGTACACATCCACCTCATGCTGCTTCAGAGACCATACTGCCTTCACCAACAGGTTTGAATGACAGACTGTCACGGATTGACTTCCAGGTAATTGGGATTAACCTGATTGTTAGGCAAAGTTTGCATGCAGTACCCTCTGAGACCACTACACACAACTATGACTACAGGTGTAAGCAAAACCAACCTTTGGTGTAAGTCTGTACCACACCGTTTTTGGTAGCGAGCTGAGCAGCCAGGCTTATCTCAAGATGGAATGTGAGCTTGTAACGAGGTCACACAGAGGTCTACAATCACAAGTATTCAAATAGGCTCTTGTACTCAAGGTTTCTTGGTAAAACACTTAATTTATTACACAGTCAGTTAGAAAACATTCACTCAAAGGAGGCAATCATTATCACATACAAATATTCTACAGTACTTCACACTACCCGGTTCTGAGGCATTTAAACTACTTTGAAGGAGGAGCAAAATGGCATAAATCAATAAAACGAATAGTAGAGTTATTCTTAAACAGTGCAAATAGTTTGAATTCACCAGAGGAGTTGTTCCAAAGCAATAGGTAGCCCAAAGTCAATGGGCTAGAGTCTTGTATCAGTAAAAACGTTTCTGGTAGTTAAACGGAACGTCTTTGCCACAGTTCTCAGAAGTAGTTCATAGAAGAAAGCTTTATATGTCGGATCACATGCTGACTAGGCCTGCAAGTTGCCAAAGTTTCACACACTTTCGCAGTGAGAGGTAAGTTCTCTCGGTTGGGTTTTCACAGTACCTCATGTTGGAGAAAAGGGAAGACTTCTGTTCCTGGCAGTTCCTGCAGATCTGGCTTTTCCTGACCCTCAGTCGTGGGGACAAGAGAGTGGGCGTTATGGGACTCCTGCACTGCACGGGGACTGGTCACATAGATTCCAGTATCTGTCGTCAAGCACACAAAGTGGTGTCCTTTTCCCTGGCTATTCGGTTTCCTGCAGCACTCTGAGGAAAATACAACCAGCTCCGAGAATGGTATCCAGTGGCTTACGAGTTGATTGGTTCCACCAACTCAAAGGGAGAAGGTGTCCTTGAAGGGCTTCTCTGTCGAGATGAACTTGGCGATTCGGACCTGCAGCAGGGCTTCACAGGGCAAACCAACGGTCCAGGAGTTGCAGCAGCCATCGTCTTCCAGCTCGTCTTTGGTTCTTTCCTTCCAGTGGTCGACTCTGCCTTCCAAGCCAAGAGACTCTCCTTTTTAAACCGTTTTCTCTCATTGATTCCAGCCTAGCTGCCACTCACCCAACAGGGTGGCTGTCCTTGCCAGAGAGTCAGCCAGCCAATCACGCCATGGGTCATTTGGGTCTCTTAGGAGACTAAGCACAGGGAGTTTCGGGCACCTCCCTCACTTCCTGCCCACCCCAGACATTCGGGCGCCAGAGGCGGTATTCAGTCCTGAAGCCCGCCACAGGCGTAGGAACAAAGGGACCAAACCTGGTTTGGCACGCAGAGACAAACTCTAGAAGGACTTTTACAAAAAGAAATGGTGAAAAAAGAAGACTGGGACCCGTTTAAACAAAGGAGGCTCAGACGCCATCTTGAAAAACATGGCTCCCGCGATTTAACGCTACCGGTGTTCGCGGTGGGGAAAAATCATGGTAGTTCGTTGTAAAACCACTACCACCAGCCATTTGAACAGGAAAGGGTAGCATTTGACTGCTACCTGAGTTTCTATACATAAGGGATACTAAGTAACCCCTCAAGCACTCTATTGTAAGATAGGGTGTGCTGGGTCTAGGAATTTAAAAAGACTAGTAAAGTTAATTTAACTTTACTTTCTCTGGGAAACCGTAGTTTATCCCACAGAAGGTATTTAAACTTGAGACACCCTGAAAGGCTTCCCTGTGTCACTGCACTGAGGGTGCTGTGTGACACACATGAAAAGATGCCTATGGAGTTGATTAAAACTCCACAATCAAAGAACTCCAGAGTAAAGCACACATCAAAGTACATGAGAGAGTGGGCAAAAAAGGCTCACGCTTTCTCCAGGTAAAAAAATCTCAAAATGCAGCAAAGTTGCTTGGGGTCTCTAAGGTGAAGGGAATTAGCCCATTTATGAGAATTCTCCGTAACACTGATGCATTGCTACCATATAGAAGGCAGCTGCAGACAGTACAGTCGCTGCACATTTCAGAAGGGGCCCTCGACCTTACTAAAAAGTACTCGAATATGCCTGTGGACTTTGTGAGGTCTGCATCAATCTTTTGGCCTTTCAAGTTCAAAATCTCTCCTCTGGATTATAGCCTTTGACGTGGTACCTCGTGAGCCTACATTTACACAATTATTCTTCAAAAGCACTTTGCTTGTCCAAACCTCTCACATGGTTCCCTAGCCTAAGCTTTTCACCATTTGTAGGGCTCAAAAGCTCTTTGCTGGCTCATAGCCACATAATGGGGTTTCAATTAAGCCTAACATTTTCAGAATGTCCTAGGTATGCAGCGCTTCTTTCTCCCGACATCAATACAGACTCAGCAAAAGATTCTCCCACCTTTCCTCTGAATACATTTTGTACAAGAAAGATATATACTCTGCAGTTTTCGCCTAAATCTCACATGTAAAAAGTCTTTCTCTAATACAGTCTATAATCCCATGCTTTTCCGCCCTCATAAAATGGCTTCAGTGTTGCCAGTGTGTTTGGGGTGCCCAGAGCTTTGATGGAAGTGTCACAAAAGAAGTCAGATATGCAGACTTGTAAGCTCTCAATCAGACTCTTGGGAGAGGTTGTACACCAATAACCAATACCCCACATAAGTATTTTAACACCAGTTCCCTGGGGTAGAACACCTTAATTCGTGCAATGAAGTGCAGCTGAGAATAGGCTGCCAAAGGAATGATGCTCCACAAGATCAATCTCTAAGGCGCGCCCCAAAATGAACACAACGCCCTGTGATCTGGATAGAAGGTGCTTGACAAGAAGTGTGCCCCTGCCGCAATATGCAAATACTGGAACCCAAATGAAAGCAAGCTTCCTCTCACTACTAGCATGCAGGCTTTGCAGACATTGGTGTCTTAGGCGGCTATCGGGCATTGTTTATGAGTTGCAAAGACAAAGGATTAATCCCAAATGATGCTTTTGAAGCAAACTTCCATCAAGATACTTTACTCACCCTCAGCCATGCAAACTTGCTGTCCCTTTTGTGAAGAGTTTCATCTATTTGTTAGCACCAAAATAGCAAACAGCTATATTCTTTTTGGCTCTTACTCATTGTATTCTTCCATGAAGCTCTCTTTCTCTCTTTCTCTCTTTCTCTCTTTCTCTCTTTCTCTCTTTCTCTCTTTCTCTCTTTCTCTCTTTCTCTCTTTCTCTCTTTCTCTCTTTCTCTCTTTCTCTCTTTCTCTCTTTCTCTCTTTCTCTCTTTCTCTCTTTCTCTCTTTCTCTCTTTCTCTCTTTCTCTCTTTCTCTTGCTCTGTCCGGCAGCCACCATCAAGTCAAGAAATACCTGAATATCCCCTTTCTGGCTGCTTTGTACTAAATCGGGCCCAATCTTTTCCTAATGACTTCACTTGAATAATATCACCCTCTTATGATCCCTTTCTTGGCTCAGGTGCTGAAATCCTAGCTTCGATCAATGTTAAGGAGATTTTCCTTAAGCCCCTGGTCTTTAGGTGTATATTCCTGACTTGGGTACTGTTTGCTATTCTCTGAAGCTCAACAGGCTCTCGGTGGTAGTGTGGCAAACCCACCCATGCCGAAGTGTCGGGAGGTGGAGCGGGCTGATTAACGGGCATAGCACCCGCTTTTCATTAATACCAAATGAGAGAATGTCCGCACACTATTTCTATAAAAATGTAATCATTATATAAAAAAGTCAAGTGAAAAATCACTGCACTTACAGGTAATTTAACTTTGTAAAATAAAAGGTGACCCAGTGTAACTAGTAAGTAAAACAGATTGAAAGGAGTTTTAAAGGATAGTTCCGGGACTTTTTTTTTATTGTCCCTACGGTTCGGCCATGTGTTTTTAAGCATAAATCGGTAGATCGTAGAAAACTTTCCTATGGACCTTACCCGACTTTTCGTCCATTAACGCACTCGAAATCAGCCGCCATTTTCTGATAATCCTATCATTTCCCCCCATCGACCTGGCTCACCTGCTTTTGCGGCACTAAATCAAATCCCCCGCCCCTGAAACAGACTTTATCAAAACATTCATATTCCCCGCCTCTATCCGTGACGTGACTGTGCTGCGTAGGCAAACGCGCCCAGGCGTCTTCTACGCGACTCCACACAGAACCCGGAAATCAACACAGATCAGCTCACAACACAGCGCGCCACAATTGGGAATATGAAACTGTACTTTTAAATCAAACCGCAAGATTGTAAATTTGGTAAAGTACATTTATTTGACATCAAATGTTTTGAGAATATTCAGCGATTTTCATTTTATTTGCTCACGTTCCAAAAAGTTTGTTTTGAGGCACGCGATGTTCCTTTGCTGTACACAGGGTCTTAGATCATCTCACAATACAGCGCCACAATTCGGAATATGAAACTGTGGTTTAAAAGCAAACGGCAAGATTGTACATTTGGCAAAGTACATTTATTGGACGTCAAATGTTTAGAGAATATTCAGCGATTTGCATTTTTCTTTGCTCTCGATCCAAAATAGTTCGTCTTGAGGCAAGCGATGTTCGTGTTCAGTACACCAGGTGTTGGTTTACGATAAAATAAGCTCTTCGGTCGCACTGATAATCGCATGGCTGTTCCAACAACGAGGCACTAGTCCACCACAACGGTCTGTATGTTGCATCTAGCTGTTAGTACCGCGTAAGGGCATACTTGTACTTGGCGATCGTCCCATAAAATGGTCAGGGTGGTAACGTTGTTCACGCGGAGAAGCAACTGGCGGTTATAAAAGCCATCCGCCGGTGTCTGGTACGCGTGACACATACAATAATGAAGGATGTACCTGTTTTAAAAACATAAAAAATGAAATTAGTCTCACCATCAGATCTTTATTAAAATTATTCATTTTATATATTAGGTCGGGAAATTATTTCATAGCTAGGACAGTGCAACTGGGTATTATACGTCATTTGCAGTAACCCACTCCCTCTCCTCCGCCTTTTTCAGAGCCGCCTGAGCGCCAGTGGACCACTTCGTCACTGATATGATATAATATGGCATTTGCAACGGGTTGACAGGGAGGCAGTGCAGGTGGAGAGTGGAAGGGCCCAGGACCGAGGTCGCAGACAGTGGACCAGTTATAGCAGGGGAGAGGGAGACAGAAAGCAGAAGCAAAGAGGAAGGTTTTGAGATGCTTCCGTAAAAGGAGATGGTTCTCCTCAAGATAGTGCGCGGTACAAAACAATATGCCACATAGAACGTACAAGTACAACTTAACCCGTCTTTAAAGCTACTGTATAGTAATTAAATTACGGTATAAACTCATCTAAAGAGTTACTTACATTATATTTGCATTTTCCATTGTGTCTGTGCGTAGGGCAGCCCCGAAATACCACTCCTTCTATGCCGACGTTATTTCTTCTAATGAACGAACATTAAATGGCTATCGTTTCTGAAATTTTATTCATTATCGTTTCTTACGTTATTGCACCACACCCCCCAAAAAGAAGTCTTTCGGGATGGTCACGGCCTGTCAAGGTCAAATAACAATAGAACCTTATACTGAGTCGTGGGCCATTCCGGCACCCGAGCAAAAAATCAAAGCAGCTGACCTTCACTTTGAACGAGCACACATTCCTAGTTAGCTACATTCAGTGTAAGGCCATCTCACAGGACTTGAAATTTACACTCCATCTTTGCATTTTGTCTGCGTGCTTTGCAGCCCCAGAGAACCATAAATACGGAGACATTCTATATTTTTTGAAAAATGATTTATATTACTGTTTGGTTTAATTTAATGCGCAAATGAACAAGGTTGGATAGACACATTGCATGTACACTGAGCAATCACTTTTATTTACACAATACATAGCTACACATATTCAATGGGCCTGCGACATGAGGAGACTCGAGAGCAGAGTCACAGGTGACACCCGGGTGGTTCGGACTACTGCACGGTGAAGGGAGGGGCAAGGGTGGAGAGACACATTGCATGTACACTGAGCAATCACTTTTATTTGCACATTACATAGATACACATATTCAATGGGCCTGCGACATGAGGAGACTCGAGAGCAGAGTCACAGGTGACACCCGGGTGGTTCGGACTACTGCACGGTGAAGGGAGGGGCAAGGGTGGAGAGACACATTGCATGTACACTGAGCAATCACTTTTATTTACACATTACATAGATACACATATTCAATGGGCCTGCAACATGAGGAGACTCGAGAGAACAGACAATCAAATTACAATCATTTAAACCGTGATGTGTATTTCTCAATGAGCTCTGCTTTAGGTGGACATGGAACAGAGGCAATGTTGGGTGGCAATGCAGTTGTCCCCTGCACAGGTTCGTTCACAACTCCATGTATGTGCCTATCTAGGACATCAACAATAAGTCTCTCAATAAACTCATATTGCATATCCTCAAACACTGGTTTTATCACCCATTGTTTACTTCTTTTAGTGAAGGCCTTATTGTAGCGAAGCGTCCCTAAAGTTCCGGTCGTCCTACTTTGTTGACGGCCAACATTATGGTTATGTGCCAAGACCGCTAGAAGAGTCCGATTTATCATGCCCTCCATGCCAAAATGCAATCGTTTTGGCCTGTACTTTAGGCACATATTGTGAAACGCCTCCAAATCTCCTGTGTGGCAGAATTCCGTGAGTCCCCTCAAATCTCTATTTATAGTTTTATCAAATACAATCTTTTCAATGGCTTTGTGAGTGGGTGATGAAGGAATCAACCACTTCTTCTTCCGTGCCTCTTCTGTGGACAAATGGCCATGTTCACAATTGTGGAAATGTTGGTTTGTGGTCCAGAGGTGAACGTTGCTACAGTGTAGCATTACTGACCGCCATTTTTCCAGTAGAATTTCCAACGACCCTCCACATGTTTTTGAGCTCCACCAAAGATGGTTGCTGATTGACTTGGACCACTGTGAAATACCTTGCATATCTTTTTTTTTACCTGCAGCCGACATTTTTTTATTGATTGTTTTAGCAAGATGCCAAACGTCAAATTGGTGATTTATATTTTTGTACTCTTCTCTCATTGTCTTGGCAATTGAAACGTGTCTGTCCGTGGCTATCAGGTCGATCACCATTCCCCGCGATTGTAGTTCTTGCAATGATGCTACAAAGCCAACTTTCTCCATGGCCACTGAGGATGTACTTTGTGACACCTGCACGACCACCGAACTCACAATTTCCTTACTTTCCATGTCCTGAAAGTGGTAGGTGCAGTACTTGGCTGAAAATCCTGGGCTGTCGCACTGTCCATCACCGGCTAGCCTGAACCGTTTGCCCGCGAATGTACTATCAATAGACATTTTTTCCATTCTCCAAGCTTCGCTAATGGCTGGAAATAGATAATCGGTTTGGTATTTGTAGAACTGAGTTTTCGCAATGAAATGGATTCCCACAAACTGAAAGAAAGACTCTAACTTTTTAAAACTTGAACCACTAAAAAGTGCAGCCGCTGCACAAAGTAGATTGCCTGCTGGCAGTTGCCCCAGCATGGGTTGTGCAGACCATGAGAAAGGATGATATTTTGTACAGGTGGCATGTATTTTAAGGTTAGTGCCTCGAATTGCACGAGTCACATTAATCAATGGCTCCCCACATACTTCCCCACCAACCGAATGCCCACATTTCATCCGAATAATAATATCAATCAAACAACTATCGAATACAATGAATTTGGCCTCTTTCCTTATACTGTCACTCTGCATCCCAGCTGGTTCGGCCTGTAACGTTGAGGACATATCACTCACATGAAAGGTAGAATCTCTGATATCGTCTTCCGCTATGTTCAGTGATATTGATGGTGTTTCATTGTCGTCCACTTCATTCTCTTCCATTGCAACATCTGTTACTTCTCCGGCGATGGGTGAATAAAACAATTTCTTCAACTTTCTCGCGGTCTTAGTTTTTGCGGGTGTGGATTCTGTAAATTGATCTCCGACTGCATCCGAACTACCAGGAGGACATTCACTATCAATGGCTGGTGGTGGTATAGCTCCGTTGTCAATCACTTCATATTCTTCCCATTGGCACGATGCATCTCCAGTCTCAAGTCCCTGCCAAAAGGTTTGACAAGCAACATCTCTCGTTCGCTTCACTGTCTGTGTAGATCTAGTTCGTACACCCACTCGCAACTAGAGGACAGATTGGAAAAGGGATGTTCAGTTTAAACACAACTTACAGTATTGAACTATTAACAGTGAAAAACAACATAATATAGTGACCAGGACACTAACCTTCTTTTGCTTTCTTTTCTTTGAAACTTTCTTGCCTCGAACTTCAACATCAGGACGCTGTTGCTCCGACTCGTGTGTGCATGTCTCCACTTCCTCTTGCGCTGCAACGACTATATTTTCATGATAAGCACATCCATCACGCATTGACGCTCCATCGACTCCCTGAAACATAGAACTTTCATTAGTATGTATAATAATATTGAAAACACAAAATGTACTTGGGGACCAATACCCACGTACATCTCAATAGCAAAACACGAATGAACGCTTTGTGTAGAACATTCAAAGGACAATTATTCACGCATAGTTGATCTAGTTAGATGGAACTGTCAAGATCCATACCTCGGGCTCCTCATAGACTTCCATTGATGATATTATTGAAGATGATGCTTCAGTAACTCCCTGAAACACATTAATTGCATTAGTATGGTTTTCTATTTTGTTAAAAAGAACATAAACTTTGTGCAGGCGTCAACGGCTCATCTAAATAGACCTGCACAAATGATCAGTTGTCTAAAATAAATAATGGATATGTAAATATGATTCGATTTGCTCGATCGTTGGAAGTGTCACCACCCAGAGATCTGCATGAACTACTAGGGGTGATGTTCTTGTAGAAGAAGCTCTGTCATCTCCCTGAAACATAGTACTTGCGTTAATAAAGAAGGAAGTATAGCGGATGTAATCACGTCATATGATTTCGCTTGATTGAACTGTCAGTATCCATACCTCGAAATGCATAAGAACATCAAGGGACGATGTAACTGCGGTGCACACTTCTGCAAGCTGTTGCGCCGACCCGTAACTGCATGCTCCCCCTTCTTCTTGGACTAATGCTCCATCGACTCCCTGAAACATAGGACTTTCATTAGTAATGAACACAATATTGAAAAAAGAAGACACATAGGAGGGCGACGACAGAAGGACATATCAATGGCTAAAAACGAAAGAAACATTGTGTGTAACAATCACGCTACAAGAATGCAAGATCTGATGATCTCCATCGATGGAACTGTCCGGAAACGTACCTCGAGCATCTGAGTGACATCAACGGTTGTCGTCAATACGTTGGACTCCTCAGCATCTCCCTGAAAGACAGTACTTGCATTATTTTGGATAACAATAATTATAACTGAAAACAAAGACTAGAGGACGAGTACAAGGGTGTACCATTAGGTAAAATAATTACACGATAAATTAAAACTATTAATTTACATGCCTAAAACAAGTCAGTGGCAGAATAGCCAAGTAAGATTACCCGATAGGCGCTTGAAGTGGCTGATGACTGCAATAACGACACGGATGGAGAATCTTCCGCCTTCATATTGAGTGGATACATAAACGGGGAAATTATTGTTAGCTAATGCTACACACTACCGCAAGGCCGAGAGATAAATACGTAAACTTGACTCACCAGTGGAGGGATGTGGACGAATAGAGTGGGAATAGCGGTTGAGAGCAATTTTCGCCTCGCTCGCGGTGTGTTCTTCTTTATTAGCAATGATGTGGAGTACATGTCTGAGCTAAAGTGCCTGCTGCAGATGCGGTATCGATCACCCCTCTTGTCCGCAAAGACTTCTAGGACTCTACTTTCAAGCTCAGACGGTGGATATCCGCAATATCGGACCCATTCTCTTATCTGATCTATTGTCTTAGGGAAAACATGCATTATAGTACCTTCCGATTTATTATGGGTCTTGGAAGGGCAACCGCCAATGGAACAGGCAGGCATTGTGGAAAGTTCTGAAAAGTAAAGATCAACAATTCTCTATGAATACCAATGTGTTAAAAAATTAAATGACACATAAAAGGTTCAATGCAAGGTTCGTTTTGGTTCTTGGAACTATACACGTTATTCACATGCGGATAAGTATTTGAATAACTTTATAAAAATATAAAAATAATTTGACTAAACTCAGAACATGTGACTAGTTCCTTGCATGTACTGTCTTGAACGAAAAGAAAACATGGATGCAATTTGATGACTACTAGCAAATAGATATAAATTAAAAAATTGGACGCAAAATGATTATGGTGCATGGCCTTACCTTGACGAACAAACAGTTAGATGCAGGGATCAGAGTAGTTTCTTGTCGTAGAACAGGGAGCAGTTCACATGTTGCAAACTGACGAGTTTGCTCGAAGTGGTCACGGAAGTTCACAGAGACGAAGAGCAGATAACCAGCACCTTCACGGGTTGACTAGCAAAGCGCAAAGAAGTTCTCATTAGAAATATGAAGTGGGTTATAAAGAATTCGAAACAGGGGTGTGTTTGTGAATGAATGACGTGTATATGTCGTGGCATTATGCGGTTTGCAGGGGGCCGTCCAGCGTGAGGGGGGATGCTTGGCAGGAGACACGGGGTCTGGAGGTAGACATGGGAACAACAACCCATGCTCTATAGACCACTTTGAAGTGTACATGGTCTTTGGCACCTCTTGGCCTTTATCGCTCCCTGACAGCTCCACTTGCCAGCACAAGTACCCCGGTGCGAACTGCCTTTGATAGGGCGGGGGGTGGATTGGGGCGGTGGTCGTGCAGACAAGACACAGGAAGACTCGTGAATGGAGACACACTTATGTGGATTGCAGGGGGACGACCAGCGTGAGGGGGGATGCTTGGCAGGAGACGCGGGGTCTGGAGGTAGACATGGGAACAACAACCCATGCTCTATAGACCACTTTGAAGTGTACATGGTCTTTGGCACCTCTTGGCCTTTATCGCTCCCTGACAGCTCCACTTGCCAGAACACGTACCCCGGTGCGAACTGCCTTTGATAGGGCGGGGGGGGGGGTGGATTGGGGCGGTGGTCGTGCAGACAAGACTCGTTTGCCGCAGGGCCTCACCAAGGAGAGGCCATCTAACTGCATGTAAGAGGCAGGCTGCAGGATCTAGTACATGGAAGGCAGGGGGGTGAGTTTATAAATACCTCACCCTCCCAGGAGAATATATGGGTGCAGTTCACCCTGGAGACCCTGGATGCCTAGGCAGTTAGTCAGCAGCAGGCTGGCCTGTGGTGGCAAGGCGGCACGGGCCAGAGGGGGTCATCTCTGTACCCGGTGCCCAAAAGGATGATTTATTATGATCAACCATATTGATTATTTACCTATAACCATGTTTTGTATCAATAAAATCCAACGGCCTTTTATTGCCAACGCTTGAACAAAGTGGTGTGGTAAGTATTTTTGGGGGGGGAGGCAAGGCCGGGAGGCTTGATGCCAACCTGCAAAATAACATATGTATGTCTGCTGCATATGGGTTCAACGGTTATGTGGATTGAAGGTGGGCGGCCAGCGTGAGGGAGGATGCTGGCCGGAGACATGTGGTGTGACAAGACAAGGCACAGGAAGACTATTCAATGGAGACACACTAGATTCATTTAAAAAATCAAAACAACCATTGTTAAAATATATGTTGGGTTTTATTTTAGATCTTAATTTCAATTGAACATAAATAATAAACATTACACATTGTAAAGTTCCGGTTGCAGCACATCCAGGGAAAATCCGCGGTATTGTCCACTGTCGCTGGGGAAATGTTGTCTAATGGCAAGTACCGCACAGGCAGGTATTACTCTCCGAACGCGGTGTCCGAGCCTCCCGTGAAGCCACCAAGTGAAGCAACGATAGGCCACCAGCCTGTACCACCTGAAAATGAAAGATGCAAACTGTATTAAAATGACAAAACTTTCTTATCACTGTCGATTCAGGTAAAAAATGTCATTCTGCTTTGAAAAAAAATCGATCTAGAAAATGCACAATATGGAACCAATTTACATGCATTCGAATGATATGTAGATGTAATTTAATATGTGGGAGACGACCATGAAATAGTAGTGGCATCACTGACATCACAACCAGAGTATACTTACTCGTTACTCGGATTACGCGGACGAACAGTGCCGCGAAGTTCGTGCATAAGCACCATCATCATCCTCAACACGGTCCGTGAGAGGCAGGCTTCCCTGAACTCTGGCAGCTCGATGATGCATTGCGGACTTGGCTCGCCTTCCGAAATGTAGGCCAAGCACCCGGAATTTTCACGGCAGCAGCAGTTCTCCTCCTCAGTTGGCATTAGCTCGCACCGATTGCACGTGCACCAGGTGGAGACGCTGTCCATGCGACATGGTCCAGGCTCTTCATCCGTTGACTGGTCCTCCCAACTGCCGTCCGAATCCCCATCGTTTTCGCGTGCTTGCCTTTCCAGTAGTTCTTCCTCGGTGTACTCGGGCTCGTACATATACGGCATTATTGTAGCCATTGTGTGGTAAAGAAAGTAAAATAATTTACAGAGATGGTACAGGTGTTCACAAGGCCTAGAAGCGGCGAAGGTAGCTGACCAGAGAACAGAAACGAGTCACAGAATACTCAAAGTAACACAGACAGAGTAATGGAATCGAAAATCTGCTGCTGTGTGTTGTGAAACGGTGTGTTTATACTTATTGAGGAAAGAGGCGTCCTGCCATTTCCATGGCGACACTTCATTAGCTGAGGCGCAGCGATTGTTGACACGAAACGTGCTTTGGAGTTGGGAAATGGGCGGTACGCGTCTGCTGATGTCAGGCTCAGGGGCGGGGGATTTGATTTAGTGCCGCAAAAGCAGGTGAGCCAGGTCGATGGGGGGAAATGATAGGATTATCAGAAAATGGCGGCTGATTTCGAGTGCGTTAATGGACGAAAAGTCGGGTAAGGTCCATAGGAAAGTTTTCTACGATCTACCGATTTATGCTTAAAAACACATGGCCGAACCGTAGGGACAATAAAAAAAAAAGTCCCGGAACTATCCTTTAAGTTTTTTTTCTTTTCCCTATCACTGAAAGTGCAGTTGCAGGTAAGTAAAACACCTTTGCTATCTAGGACAGAAAGTTAAGAGGAGACCAGTTGTGCAAATGTGGTACAGTCTTTGGCAGGAAAGTGTTAGATTCTACAAAATCGTCACAATAAGCAGTTTCTTGAATTTAAGTGCAGCGCAGTCCACAGAGGGCCCTTGCTAATGAAGAGAACCCAGGGATAAAGAAACAAACGAAGAAAGGACTTGTCATCAGTGCCAGAGAGTTGGCAGTAGACCAATACCCTGGGACCCAAACAGCATGTCAGGAGCAGTTTGGTGGGCGCTGTGCACCTTGTTTGGCAACCACCAAGAGGCGACCCTCCAGCGCAGGAGATTCCCTAAAACCCTCAGGATGGGCAATTATTCATGATGCATTGATCCTCGGGTGGAGTGTCTGAGCCAGAGGAAATGAAATGCAGAGCTGCTGCTCCGAGTGTTAGTCATCGATGCGAGATTCCCACGTTGCCCTGTGGCACAGGATTCGGCTTCTGAGGTGCAGGCGGCTTGAGAAGATCCCAAGGAAGAATTAATATTGAAGAAAAGGAAGGAGGATGGGGATGTGCAGATGGAACTTGGGTACTTGCCTGATGTCCTAGGATGAAGTCTGTGGTTTGACACAGACCGGACGATAGAGGCCCCAATCCTGGGTTCCTGATCTCAAATGAGACATAAGGACATATGAGTCCGTGCCTGCACTTATGTTATAAAACACATACATACCCTTAGACGTTCCTCACATCACTGTTTGTCCCCTTCAAATTTGCACTCACTGAGTTTTTTTCTTTCATCAAAGAAGTAAAGGATACCCCAGAGGCATCCCAAACAAACATCACCATATAAACCGTGAACAGGTTCTCGAATGCCTGCTTCCCCCTCTAGCATTCCATTGCCCCCTTTCTCCCACCACCTTTTCTTTTTTCCTCTTCACATAACGGTGGCAGATGCAGTCTGCCCTTTAACTACACCCACTCGCAACTGTTAGGAAAGATGCTTTTTTTGGCAACCATCCCTCCATAGTTTCTATGGACCCCAATCTTTTTGCTGTTTTTTATTCTGTTCTGACCTTTTGAGGGGGAAGTAAAGCCATCAGCTTTACTTCTGCCTTTTGCTCATTTGTTATGGGGGAAACCGATTAGTCCTTCGGACTATCGGTACTGGGAAACTACATTTCCTTTGTTGTCTTTTACTTTTTAACATTGCACAAGCATCTTGCAATGCAGTCAATGGGGATACTTTTGTATAGCCCTAATCTTTTACAATTGGGATTTTTTTGTTACTTTTGTATGTGCTGTGATGAATCTGATCAATTGGTCCCTTCGCCCCAGAGGAGAGCCACCCCCTGTGAGGCTATGCAGATGAGCCTGCTCGGCTAGACCCTCCATAGGGGTCTGGGGAAGTGAGACCTCACTGGGAGTGACTCCCCTCTCGGTGGCATGGACTCCGATAAGGAACCCCAGTCCAGAATACCTTGTCTGCCTACATGGGACTTGGAACAACAGTTTTTACAGTCCATTTTTACTTACAGCCAGTAATATTCCATCCACCGCTTTGGCTTCAGATAACGCTGGATTTCATTTAAGCACCCCAGTGAAGGAGGAAGGAGCACCCCCCCACCCCCCCCGTTGTTTTTTCTTTTCTATTCTTGTGATGACGTAAAAAAACACAGGAGGAGCTGTGAATGGGAGGGGAAACTCCTATGCAGGGAGGAGATTAACTCCTACGCAGAGACCAGCCTCTGTAGAGAAGATGTCATGGATGGGCGGAGCCACGAAATACCGCAGAGCCAGCAGTGGCCTGGAGGACGAGATAACTGCTATGCAGATGCTGGAAGGCTGGCGTGCCAATTGACCAGGAAGCCCAGGCCGGGAACGAGGCAGAGACTGGAGATTAACCATCTCATCTGGGGGGCGTGAGTACAATGGAACCGCAGTGGGCCTGGAGCCCAGTGATTGTCGTCAAAACCAGATTGCATAGGGGAGCCCAGATCCAGGTGCATGAAAAGCACATTTGCTTCAAAAGCGCGTAACAGCAGGGAAGCCAACGCTCCTGATGAGAGGACGCAATTAAGAGGTACACATTTTAACTGTCAAGGCTGGGGAAGCCAAAGGTTACGGGAGCCAGATAAACCAGAGCAGAGAGAAAGCGGGCCTGTCAAAGGACCACTGGGTTTAGGAGAGCCCAGAGGAACTATGAGGCAGCCAAGGTTGGGGATACTTGCGACTATGAGACAGCCAAGGCTGGGGATACTGACAAGGTTACTGGAACCTGACAAACCTGAGGGGGCAGATGCCTTATGCAAGACAAGTGGAAACAAAGCCTATAAAGGACCAGGGGACTATGAAGAGTGAGAGAACTATGAAACTTAACAATTATAGAATAATATATAGAAAAAGATAACTAGTTGAGGCTGTGAAACGGTACGAAGCAAACCCTGACTTTCCTAAGGAAGAGGAAACCGTATGAAAGACTTTGACTTTTGACAACAAAACCTACAGAGAGGTTATGAACTCTTTTGAAATACTGAGGTACAGGTGCAACAGCAATATACAGTGATTGGGCCAGGCAGAAGCCTCTTCCTTTTTGTTGTTTTCTTAAAGTGGTAGGGCCAGTTAGCAGAGCAGGAGTTTGACCAAGACTGTTTTCTTTTGACGAGCACCATTAGTTTTAGTTTCTAGGTAGGGAACTTCCATCATAGTGATAGGACAAGATGGGAGTTTCTTTGAATTTTAATAAATTCCTGTGGTGGGCCAGATGTAGGGCACATACTCTGATTAGCCATTATTAGATTCATCTTGTATGCCTAGCTTTCCCCATTCTACAGGATATTCCCTACCTAAGAAATTATACTATGGTGGTTGTCAGTCAGGTCTTAAAGTAAATAGTCCTCTGTCCAACTAACCCTATTTGGCCCTACTAGTATCTTTCACAACTAAGGACAGGAGAACCTGGATTCTCGCTTCTGGCCGTCTCGCGACTTCTTTGATCATTTCATACAGTTCCTTTTACACATTTACTTCCTCTTTTTTCTATTCTTGGACTTTTCTTGGTTTTATTTGTAACTCTTTTCCTATATAAGAATTTCCAGTTACTTTGATATTTTCTCATTGATTCTCTCTTCAAAGGTTTTTCTTCCCTTTTCCCAGGGTAAGGTTATCCATCCTTTCCGAGATTCTCTCTTTATCCTTTTTTCCTTGTCGTTAGGCTGTCTACTTCCAGTTCCGTTATCTTAGTAAATAACACTTTCTTTCCTTTGACTGAGATGAGTAGAAGTACTCTTGTCACACTACTTTTCCAGCTCTGGGTTTGTATTCTCAATGTCTTTACTGAGGGCTGTATGAATAGTTTTATAGCACTTCTCTATTATTTCTCTTGGTGTAACTGGTACATTCCTGTTACCTTGACTGTGACGAGTAAGAAGCCTTTTATAATGATTTTCATTCACTTCGTTGGCTTATTAATTTTTACATTTATAAAGCGCGAAAAACACAAGGGCATCGAGGCACTTTTACATTACAAGTTACAAGGATCGAAATTGGGATTTGCTGACCAGGAGCAAAGAACAGTTCCTGGGCATCGGGAATAAACAGTTAGGCAGGAGCTACCTCAAAGTAACCAGGAGCTACAATATAGTGTGCAGCAAATCGAAAGATTCAAACTTTTGTCTATTTTATATATTTCTAAAGATGCTCTAAATGTCTCTTGGTTGTGTACTTTATTCTCCTTTTTATATACACATTCCCAAACATCTTAGCTAGGTTTGTATGGGCCCTCTTGCTACAGAAGTCAAAAGTAGCTCGTGGTATCTGTTGGTTTCAAGCTAACCAGGCTCTCCTTGGTTATAACCAGGAGCTAAATAGCTCCCAGCTATTGGCAATTTCAAACCCTGAAGTTACATGCATGAATTTTCAAATTGGCATGGTGGTGTGAGGGAAGACCGGTTCTTACTACAATATACTTTTGTCTTCACTGGGATGACTAAGAACAATTTTTTTTTTTTTTAATTTATTATTATTTTTTTTTAATGATGCTTGTTCTTGCTATACTGCTCTGTGTCTTGTCTGTGACGAGTTTGAGAAGCTTGTAACAAAATGGCTTTCACGCCCCAGTGGCAGGGAGCAGGTGGCCATGACAGATAACGGCCCTCTAGCCAGAGCCATGGTCACAAGGGCCTTGGTGAGGGCTGTAGGGCCATGTCCACCGCCCGCTGGTCGTGAAAGCCATTTGAACCCTGGGTTTATCTGGGGTGCACATTTTTTCTTTATCCGCTCGGGAGATTCATGCTACTTACACAGCCAATCTCCCGAGAAGGGTGGGGGGGATGAAAAAAAGATGCCCGCTGCCTTAGGGAAAAGGGACAAAGTCCCTTTTTTCATTTCTATGGCTGCGGCCGGGATCGGGAGCAGCGCGGGGACCGGCGCTCAGCTCCCGTCTCGCAGGACAGTTGGGAGGGGGGGTGTGGGATGCAGAAGGGGTTTCATTGGTTTTGGGGTTGGGTAGGAAGTGGGGAGGTAACAGAAAGGCTGACTGATTCCTCCCCACATACAAAATAAATGGTTCCACCCAGGGAATGGCATAGGGCGGCTGATACAGCGGGCAGAGAGTGTATATTGTCACCTGCTGTTCCAGCCACCTGATTTGGCTAATGGCCCTTGCCCGGTGCAAATTCTTATTCACCCATCCGGGTCTCCCGTTTCCCTGTTACCGGACACCTTCTGCGATAATCACCGGGATTTCGCGTTGCTCAACTTGGGTTCTCTCATGTAGTCGTTTGATTCCTTTTCCTCTCTCGGTCTCTCGTGCTGCAAATCTTCCTCTCGCAGGGCTCTTCGGTATCCGAGATATCAACCCGTTAGGCGGTCCTAATTGGAGGCTGCGCGTCCGTCTCTTTGAGTTCGGCTTGGCAGCTGTTTGGAGAGTTTCACGGGTCTCTCAAACTCTCCATGCTCCTCCTCGCCCCGCGGTTATGTTGCTGTGAGACTTTCCCCGGCGTATCTCCGCCTCTCTGCTCATTGGCCTGTCAGGGCCTGTCATGTCTTTTTTTTATTCATCTCCCTCTTCTTAGTTTAATGCATCTCTTTTCTGGTGTACAATAATGCATACTAGTTTCTATCTATACGTTCTCATAGGGTATAGATGAGGAGGTAATTATAGCCGGATCTTCAGGGAGTTCCTTAAAGGTGTGGCAGTCCTTGTTTTCCCAGTGAAGTCCTGTTTGCTGTACCCCTAGGGAGGGTATTGTGGAGCGGACTCGCCTCTCTTGCCTCACAGGGGGGCCCTTGGGGAGAGGTGACAAATTGCTGAGAGTCCTCACACACCCTTGAACATGTCCGTCATTGGTCCGTGTCCTCCTTCTGTTTCTCCACAATGCCTAAAGACAAGCTGGTGGCAGCAATTCTATTTGTACTGTTTTTTTATTTTTTTGTTTTCATGCTAGTGTGCACAGTTGCGTTTCCCATGTATGGCTCCAAATCATGGCTAGTGCCCTAAAATGGCCATGCCACGAGATTTTCGCTTGTTCTTTGGCAATATTGTTGTTTGGTTTTCGTATTGCTTTGCCAAGTCAGGAAATCGCTTATAAGGTCCTGCACTTGCCCAGGAAAGCTTACCATTCCACATTCCTGGAGCCCAACAGTCTATTTTTAGGGCATAAGTTAAACCAATAAATATAATTGTTCTTTTTATAATGCGCTTAATAACAAAAAAGTGGTTCCCAAGCATGGGATCGGGATTCAAACCTGTGTTGCACTGCGTTGTCTTGCTTCCAAGACAAACGTGTTGCTCCTGAGCTGTCCTGCCTCCCCAATTGTCCTTGATTGGACAACTACTGGCTGTTTGATTGGTGCAGATCCTTACCGTTGGTGGGCTTGGACTTGCTTCTAGGCTGGATTTTGGATAAGAAGAAAACTCCTGCAGCTATTTCTTCAGACTAGCGTTGGGGCCAAGTATCCCTTGTAGAAGAACAGCCGACTGAAGATCTGAAGAAGACTCCTGAAGAGACCCTTCCTGTGTCTGGCCCGGTGAAGCCCTGTTGGAATACCTGGACTGAGAAGGCCCTGTGTGGTCCTTAACACCTGGAATGGTGGGATCAACCAGTCTCGATGTGTTCGCGAGCATACTGAGCCTTCGTAAGAGTCATAGGACTACCCAGTGGACTGACCAGCTCTCCAGTGGGCTACCACTCTAGAAATGTCGCCATTCTGTGTTTGCAGCCAGAACTTTGGCGATCACCAGCTTGGGGTATAAGCTGCCTTTCTGATTAATTTCAGCCTCCTAGGTTCAAGGGATCCTGCTCTGGAAGGACTTCAACAGTGACTGGATGGAACCTTGCAGCTGTCTGTGTGCGGTGACCGTCACTGGAACTCCCCTTCCCCCATCCTATGAAGTGTCCTGGAGAGGGCAGCATCGGTGCATTCTGCATTTCTCCATCGCCAAGGGTTGCACTATGCTCCTGGACCCGACCAGAATAATCCTTGCACCCGCAGCTCCTGGACTGCTCGCACCGGAACCAACAGCGGGAAATGTAACCTTCAGCGAACCTAAACTCCCCTGTCGACCCATCCAGTCAAATGGGAAAATCTGAGTCAGGGGCCGTAAGTAAACGCAACACCTTTTGTCTCCCACTGTCCTTCATAGGACACCATTGAGAACAAGTCTCTTTGTAACCTTCGATTCCACTGCTTTTTGCTCATGGCACATGAGAAGTAAAACTTGAAAGTTAAGAACACCTTTTACTTCCCAGTAACTTTTTTGCATATCTTCTATTGAACAATAACCAATGCAAGTAACTTAATGAAATCAGAGTGTTTTCAACTTTAGCCATTGTATTAAATAAAAAGGTTGGTTAAACGCCTCACTGAAGAGCACTTCCATGCCTAAACTAAAGGAACCACTCTAACAAAAGGATATCTGTCCCTCACACATGTACAACCAATGAAACAATAAGGAAATATATGGCATATCAACAATGATATATAACATATGATTGGATTCACAATATGACCAATGTCTCTTCTCATAACCTAGGCGAGTTTCCCAGATCTGAACAATGGTATTCTCCACAGAAAGGAAAGAAAAAACAAGGAAATCCAGTTTGACACATGTTCCAAAACCAGTTGTTAATGATATCAATTGGATTGCAGAGACACTGGCAATCGCCACACTAGCTGAGTGGTGGACATTGGCAGGTGCACTGGCCACAAGTGCAGGTAAGGAGGACAGGAGAGGTTGTGATGGAGGCTGGGTGAGATGGGGGCCAGATGTGAAAGGGAGCTTAGTGCAAGATGGGCCCAGATCAGGACAGAGGAGCATCAGGAGAGACTTCGCAAGCCTGACGCCTCAATTCGGGATAGAGATGCCAACTAACCAATTCTACTAACAATTTCCGTCTCTGCACACACCTCTCAAACTCCAAACCAAACACAACCACAAACCTACAGCACAACAAACCGCACAAACTTCACTACACTGCAAGAACAAAACAAAAGCACACATAGACCTCCACAACAGTACACAATGACTACTGGCTGCAAACACCCCAGGCCCAGCCAACGCACCCACCGGGCTGTGGCCGTCAACAGCACATCACTGCTCTTCTTCTCACTAACTCACCCTCCCTTCCTCTTTCAGAGCCGCCAGTGCGCCAGGGGACCACTCCGGTGGCGACAGTGCGCGGTACAAATGTCCTTTAACATTAACATCAGATAAAGTTCAGTTGTCTCCTGGAATAACAACTGTCTCACATTTGACTTCTCCAAGTAAATAATAACAATTGACTTGGTCAGGATAATTGTCACAAGTTTTGGTTTTAGAAAGAAATAAACGATTACAACTCCACCTGGAGTAAGAACTGGCTTCAACTTTGTATTAGTTTAGATGAGTAACAACAAATGTCTTTGTCAGGATGGTTTGCCGCAGTTTTGGTTTAGAAAAGAATTGCAACTTTTCCTCGACAAGCTTTCACAATTCTTCTTCGAATGTCCCAAGTCAACACAAGTTGTTTCTGAAGAACCAGCACTTGCATCAACTACACCTGGTGTAGTCCTTTACCCGGCCTTTTTAGGCAACAATACGGGTATACTCGCCTGCCCGTCTCTTCAACAAAAAGATCAGAAAAGTGCTTCAGTGGTAACTTCTAACTTGGAATAACAACAACTTCATTAGACTTCTTTAGCCTCAAACTTGAAATAAGTTGCAGGGAAACAAGAAATCACATTAGTGCTCCTTGGCAACTATGCTGCTTTTCCCTCTGAATAACCTTTTCCAGAAGAGCAGCCTATTTGCCACCTTTCTCTCCTCTCTGCACCAACAACCAAATCATGACCAAAAGATGTCTTACTTTTCTTCTATCACTTTCGTTATTCCTCTCTTGCCTTGAGCACTGTTTGTTATATTGATATTTATGGTTGTTAATTTACTATTGGCTTGGGTATTGCTTGTAAGCTATTGGACCTTCTACAGCTTCCCCACTGGGTTTCTGGCATTCTACAATCTCATGCACGTATTTACACAGTCACTTTGTTTCAAAAGGTACAACTTTTCTTTTGTATAGTTCGGTATTTAAAAATACTGTTACTGCTGCTTTCATTCACACCCGAGTAAAGCGCCCTGCCATGAACACGCAAACAGTATTGGAGTGCTTGGAAGTTACCTGCAAGCTGTAAACTCACCGGGTAAGTCGCTCAATTACGCTCCGCTCGGTGTTCGCAGGTCTTCTGTACTTGTGGCTCCTTGCGGTTGTGACGAACCCAAGGGTTATGTCCCTATGTTTCCCTAAGACAATGCTACTCCCCTACCAAAAGTCAGACAATGCTCGAGGATTCTGACCTCTTCCATCCCGTTAAGTACTGGGACGAGGAGGCCTCAGAAGGAGGCACAGAATTACAGTGCTGTAGTCCTTCTTTTATGTTTAACAACATGATCCATAAAAGAGAAGGACTGGAGACTTGTTGTCATAGTAGGAGAGGCAGTAGGTCCTAGGAGGAGGGCCAGTAGCAGGAGTTGGAGCAGTTGCGTGAAAGTAGCAGAAGGAGAAAACTGTAGAATAATTGGAGATGTAACAGGAGGAGGAAAACTCTACAGTAGTAAAGGAAGGGAAGAGATGGAACAAACTGATCCTCAAAGGCCGAGACTGGCGTGGAGCCGGTGTCAGAGCCCCAGAGACGACGTAAACCAGGGCTTTGAAGAGTGGTGCCTCCGCAGTCTCTTTAACGTGACAGATGTGCAACCAGATGGGATAGCCGTGCACAGATGTCAATGCAACGATGCGTGGTGAAATTACAAAGGCTATCCCAGCACCTCACTAGGTAACATTAAGGGTGAGTGGGGCTGCTTAAGCTTGCTCTAGAATGCCCAGCCGACCGGCACGAAAACTCCCTCTCTCAAGGACACTTTTGACTCCCACAACCCTCTAAGGCAGTCTTTGGTATTGAGGAGACTTGATCACTTCCCTTGAGACTGCGACTACTGGTGCCCTCCACACTGACTCTGCTTCCTTCACTCACTTCTCCCCCTTGACAAAAGAGGTGGGGCTTGGCTTATTGATTAACCTGGTCCACCGATGTGCCTGGCACCCTTCAACCCTTTGATTACATGACCACTCAAATCCCCACTGTGGTGTCGCGTGACAGGGGGGCAGGGAGGCGGAAATAAAGGAATCACCAGAACTGGCGTCATAACGCCAGTCCGGGTTTATGCACCATAACGAGTGGTCATGTTTTTCTTTTCCTGTGCAGCGACCTGCTGCGCCATACAGCTTGAGCCAGGGCATACCCAGTATTGGGCCCCAACAGATGTCCTTGCTGACATCACACTAGCGATGAGGATGAAATCCCCTAGCACCACAGGCCAAGGAGACAGTGCTGAAATTACCACAGGACATTGCAAATGCCCAAAAGCACCAACCCTGGACATTGAGTGTAATCAAGCCAGCCTGGGCCCACATAGGACATTTTTCATCCAAGTAAGGACTCCATTTGCGAAACGCCACAGCGCCTACCATGTCCAGCGCTGAAACAAGCCCTGCGAGGGCGGGTGCGAGCCCGTCAGCAGGGAGAAATGCCAATCCAGACCAGCCCGACCCAGTTCTGACCACCCTCATGCCGCCTTTTGACCCCTTCACCAAGGGTGCAGCCATTCGGTGGGAGATCTGGCTACAACAATTTGAAATGCACCTTGATGCAAGAGAGATCACATTAGCAAAGAAGAAACGCACATTTCTTCTACTCGACATCGGAGCGGCAGCACTACGCCTTTTCAATGCGATCCCAGACCGACTGCGCAGGCGCAAACAACTACGACGCTGCAAAGAACGCACTCACCAACATGTTCAGGCCCGACCTCAATCCGGACTATGAACGCTTTCATTTCTGCATGGCCAGACAGCGTGAGAACGCGACAGGGGACAAATTCCAAGCACGCCTATGCGAAATGGCGGTCTGCTGTGAGTTCCCCAACGAAGAGTTCACCATCCGTCTTCAAATCATAAACGGAATTTCGTCCGAAAAACTGAGGGCCATCCTATCGGAGAGGAACATACGCCTGTCCCGAATCCTAGAAATGGCACGCCTGCGTGAACAAACAGAAGACCAGGCGGCAGTAATCGAGGTGGCAATCCGACTCCCGCTCGACAACCTGAAGCCTACGGAAGACGTGGCAGCCATATTGTCACGATTCGACTCTGTCTTCCCCAACTCCTCCTCACCTGTCTTCTCCTGGACCTCTTCCGTCTTTATTCCAGCCTTCTTCTTCTTAACCTTTTCTCCTTCGGCGGGGTTCTTCTCCTTTTTCTTTTGTCGAAGGTATGGACGCGCTCCCTCGGCAGCCTCCGTGATCTGGCAGCCTCCGTGATCTGGCTGATAACAGACCAAGGGGATACCTGAGGAGCACGCCCTTAAGAATGGGAAAAAGCCTCCTGGCAAAAAACCCCGATCAGTATTCAGGTGTCCGTGGAACACTGATGTCTGGCTATTACATGGAGATCTTGATTCTTATAGCCGCCGAGCTCCGGACATGTAGCATGAATGTCCACTCCTTGCTCGATGATTATATCGGCTGAGTTGTTGATTGGAAGGAGGTCTCGGTTCGCCGGAACACTAAGAAAGCGTTACGAACGGAACCACAGAAGACAAGAGGAAATAAAGAGGTAAGAAAAGTACAGAATAGTAAGATCAGTCGAAAATGCCCACAGCGAAATACTAATGCTGAAGCGCCGGCTGAGTGAAAAATACAGAAAACATACTTACATGGAAAACGCTGGGTAGAGTGCGTTGTGCAAGAAAGGACAGAAGATAAGACCCTAATCACCTTACCTGAAAACCTGAAATCACCTCCCGTGTAGGGAAAGAATAGGTGGGTAAGTAAAGGATTAGAACGCAAGGCACTACTGATAAGCAAGGCGCTGAGAACGACCTGCTAGGCACGTAACGGGAACGATACAACGCGCAGAGCGTTGCTATGGGCCGCTGGTTATAGACTATGTCGGCCATGTTGGAAAATGACTAGACCGATAGAATGGAGCAGGCCGCCATAGATAGAACGGAACCGACCGCCATCTTAGTAGTATTTCCATCGACTAGCTATTCTCCAGGGCTGGTGCATGACAGTATGCCCCCTTCGATACCCGCCTCCTCCAGGTCTTCCTGGGTACAACCTATGGAATCGCTGTACAAGTTTGGGAGCGTGCATATGGGATCTTGGTTCCCAAGATCTTTCGGCCACAGGAAATCCCTTCCAATGGACCAAATATTGAAGGGTTCCTCCCCTGTAGCGGGAATCTACAATTCTGGCCACCTCATATTCCTCAGGTTCTTCGGGCGGAGTGAACACCGTCCTTCTCAGAGGTCTCTTGTACAGGTCTCTTTGATGAGTCTTGAGTAGAGAGGAGTGAAAGACCGGATGTACTCTCTGCAGAGAGTGAGGTAACTTCAGTTTGAAAGCTACCGGATTGATCTGGGCCAGGATTGGGTAGGGACCTATGTATCGTGCCGTGAATTTCCCCTTATGAGCCCAGCGAGGTAGATATCGCGTAGATAACCAAACCAGATCTCCTGTCTTCCAAAGAGGATCCGGATTACGTTTGGTGTCCGCATAGGTCTTATATCTCTTGCGGCTTTCCTTCAAGGTTTGTAGGGCTTCCTTGTGAGTACGCTTGAGATCCTTCAGCATCCTCTCCAAGGCGGGAGTTGTGGTCTGGCTGCTGAAAGATAAGGTTCCTAGATGATGTGGGTCATAACCATAGGTACACCTGAAAGGACTCATCTTAATCGCCGTATGAAAAGTGTTGTTATAAGCGAACTCTGCCATTGGTAACAGAGCAGCCCAGTCGTCCTGTTCCCTGTTACAGAAACAGCGAAGGTATTGTTCTAAACTAGCGTTCAGTCTTTCGGTCTGTCCATTGGACTGGGGATGATATCCCGAGGATAACACCTTCTGTATAGCCAACTGGTTACATAGCGCGTTCCAAAATTTAGAAGTAAATTGCGTTCCTCTGTCCGAAATGATGGACCGTGGTAGACCGTGTAACCTTACTATCTCGCGAAGGAAGACTGTAGCGGTCTCTGAGGCTGAAGGAACTCCTACGAGAGCTACGAAATGAGCTAGCTTGGTGAAAGAATCGATCGTGACTAGGATCACCCCCTTCTCCTAGGAAACCGGGAGTTCTATGAAGTCCAATGAGAGGTCCTCCCAGGGGCGTGTGGGTGTTTTAGCTTGATGTAGGAGTCCGAGTGGTCTGTGGCGAGGGGTCTTATTGATGGCACAGACGGGACACGTCGATACATAAGAGATGATGTCTCTTCGCATCGACGGCCACCAGAAACTCCTGGACGCCAACTCTAATGTTGCCTTCTCCCCCTTATGTCCAGCCAAGGGCAGATCGTGACAAAAGCTGATGGCCTGTCTGCGAAGATCGGAGGTGGGTAAGAACAAGGCGGAATGATGAAACCACAACCCTTCGCGTTCCTGCAATTGGTATGACTGTTTCTCTTCCTGAGCATAATCCTTGAGTTCACCTTGAACCTTCTCAAGGAATAGGTTAGCAATTGTACGAAAGTGGTTCTCACACAGAATCTTCTCCTTCTTAACCTCCGATAGATCTTCCTCCAACCAGCTTCGTGATAACGCGTCTGCCACACTATTCTGGGATCCTGGTATGTAGGTGATCCGGAAATCAAAGCTTGAAAAATAATAGGCCCAACGGGCATGTCTGGAATTCCGGCATTCCATCTGTTGGAGAACCTTGAGGTTCCTATGGTCAGTACGAATCACAAATTGGTGAGAGGCTCCCTGTAACAGATGTCTCCATTCCTGACAGGCGGCCCGCATTGCTAATAACTCTCTTTCCAGAACTGAGTAGTTTCTTTCGCTTCCGGTTAGGGTGCGAGAGTAATAGGCGATAGGGTGTTCTTCTCCCTTGCTTCTTTCCTGTAACAAGACTGCCCCTAACGCACCTCCCGAGGCATCGGTCTCCAAGATAAATGGTTTATCCTGCTCGGGCTGAACCAAAACCGGGGCAGCGACAAATAGTCCCTTTAGTGTTTTGAAAGCTGCTTGAGCCGCCGAACCCCACTGGAATACTATACCCTTTTTAAGAAGTGTTGTGATGGGTAATACCAGATCAGAGAAGTTGGGTATAAACCGGCGGTAAAAGTTTGCCAGACCTAGGAAACGTTGAATCTCCTTGACAGACGAGGGCTCTGGCCATCTGTCTATGGCCAACACCTTCTTGGGGTCCATGCGGATACCTTTCTCTGATAAAATAAATCCCAGGTAGGGTACTTCTGTGGTCTCAAAGAGACACTTCTCGGGCTTGGCGAAAAGTTGATTTTCCATTAACCTACGAAGTACTTCGCACACATGTAGCCGATGATCCTCCAAGGATGGAGAGAAGATCAGAATGTCATCAAGGTATATGACTACCGATATGTATAACATGTCGGCAAAGATCTTGTCTACGAATCTCTGAAATACCGCTGGGGCGTTTACCAGTCCGAATGGCATAACACAGTACTCAAACAACCCAGCGGTGTCCTGAAAGCGGTCTTCCACTCGTCTCCTTTCTTTATTCTTAACAGATGATATGCACCACGGAGATCGAGCTTGGTGAATATCTTTGAATCTCTGACGGCTTCCAGTATGTCTCTGATAAGCGGCATTGGGTATCTGTCTCGGATGGTAATGCTGTTCAAGCCCCTGTAATCAATACAGGGGCGTAATTCTTTGGAGTCCTTCTTTGATATGAAGAATAAAGATGCCCCTCCTGAGGACTTTGATGATCGAATAAGCCCATTCTTTAAGTTGGAGTTGAGGTACTCCTTCAATGCTTCCTTTTCAGATAAGGATAGTGGATACATTCGGCCGAAGGGTAAGGAGGTATCTTCCTTTAGATCTATACTACAGTCCTCGTGGCGGTGAGGTGGGAGGAGTCTGGGATTGATATCTTCAAACACTCTAGCGAAAGTCATGTACTGCCTAGGTATTGAGGATATCGAGAGATTGCATTGAGTAGTAGGGAGACCGGAATGTATCTCCTTCTGGAATTCCATAGTATTCATGCAGTGTTCCCGGCAATATTCTGAGTCGAAGCTTAACTTGTTGTTAGTCCAGTCAATCTTGGGATTGTGTCTTCTTAACCATGAAATACCTAATATCAACGGAAAATGAGCGGCTCTGATAGCATCGAATGTGAGGGTTTCGACATGATGATCCATTCTTACTGTTATAGGTTCTGTTTCCATGGTAATGAGTCCAGATGAGAGTGGACGACCATCCACTCCCTCGACCGGTATTGGTCTGTCCTCCTTCCTTAGTGGTATTTGATTTTCCTGAGCCCAAGTTGCGTCTATGAAGTTTCCTGCTGCTCCGCAGTCAAGCATTGTCAAAACCGATAGGTTCTGCCTCAGACTGTAGGAAACGGACAGCTGGAATACCATCAGACGGTTGTCCTCTATTCCTTCTTTAATGGGTCTTGTGAGGTTGCAAGGGTTTGTATGGTGGTCCCCATGGCTTCCCTTGCAAAGCCCTGGGGTCTGGCGTTTCCCTGTCTCTTAGAGGGGATCTCTGTACAATCCTTAAGCATGTGATTAGATGAACCACAATACATACAAAGATTGAGCTCCTGTCTTCTTCTTTCAGTCTTGGTTAGCGGTCCCCTGGTTGCCCCTATTTGCATAGGTTCTTCCGACATAGGTCTTTCCCTCTTTCCTGAAGGCGGGCTGTAGCGTGGCGCTGATCCTCTTCCTCTTCTCTTCTCTGCTCGTCTTTCTTGCAGACGATAGTCAATCTGTAGGACTAGCGTAACCAGCTCTTGAAAGGTGTTGGGACGTACTGCTCTAGCCAGTTCGTCCTTCAGTTCCTCATTTAGCCCTCTCCGGAATATTGTTTGTTGTGCAGTATCCGGCCATCCAGCTGATACCGCCAGTGTTTGGAATTGTGCAACGTAACCCTGTAAATCTTGATTTCCTTGTCTGACATCAAGATAGGCATCATATTTAGAATACTGCACTTCAGAACGCTCAAACCGGTTCTTGAAACCTTGTATAAACTGGGCATAATCGTTAACCAAAGGGTCTTGGTTGGTTACCAAAGGGGTCGCCCATGCTAGGGCGCTTCCTGTCAAGTTGGCTATGAGGAACCCAACTCTGGCCCTTCCAGACTCGAAAGCTCGAAGTCGGAAGGAAAAATATACTGTACAAGCATCGAGGAATTCTTTGATATACCTGGGGTTTCCATCGTACTTTCCAAATGTGAATGGCATTGGCGGTAAATCATCTCTACTGACTTCCCTAGTGGCTGCTTGTTGTCGTAGTAGAAGGTTCTCCGCGTGCAGTGATTGCATATCGACTCGGAGGTTCTGTATGGCGTTACACATATCTTGAATCTGTTCTGGTGATGCCATTGTGTCTTCTTGGCGTTGTATACTGTCACGATTCGACTCTGTCTTCCCCAACTCCTCCTCACCTGTCTTCTCCTGGACCTCTTCCGTCTTTATTCCAGCCTTCTTCTTCTTAACCTTTTCTCCTTCGGCGGGGTTCTTCTCCTTTTTCTTTTGTCGAAGGTATGGACGCGCTCCCTCGGCAGCCTCCGTGATCTGGCAGCCTCCGTGATCTGGCTGATAACAGACCAAGGGGATACCTGAGGACCACGCCCTTAAGAATGGGGAAAAAGCCTCCTGGCAAAAAACCCCGATCAGTATTCAGGTGTCCGTGGAACACTGATGTCTGGCTATTACATGGAGATCTTGATTCTTATAGCCGCCGAGCTCCGGACATGTAGCATGAATGTCCACTCCTTGCTCGATGATTATATCGGCTGAGTTGTTGATTGGAAGGAGGTCTCGGTTCGCCGGAACACTAAGAAAGCGTTACGAACGGAACCACAGAAGACAAGAGGAAATAAAGAGGTAAGAAAAGTACAGAATAGTAAGATCAGTCGAAAATGCCCACAGCGAAATACTAATGCTGAAGCGCCGGCTGAGTGAAAAATACAGAAAACATACTTACATGGAAAACGCTGGGTAGAGTGCGTTGTGCAAGAAAGGACAGAAGATAAGACCCTAATCACCTTACCTGAAAACCTGAAATCGCCTCCCGTGTAGGGAAAGAATAGGTGGGTAAGTAAAGGATTAGAACGCAAGGCACTACTGATAAGCAAGGCGCTGAGAACGACCTGCTAGGCACGTAACGGGAACGATACAACGCGCAGAGCGTTGCTATGGGCCGCTGGTTATAGACTATGTCGGCCATGTTGGAAAATGACTAGACCGATAGAATGGAGCAGGCCGCCATAGCGGAACCGACCGCCATCTTAGTAGTATTTCCATCGACTAGCTATTCTCCAGGGCTGGTGCATGACACATATCGAGGCACCAAAACACCCGGGAACAGGGCGAGTGAAAAGGAAACGCCACCAAATGCCACAAGGGAGAGCCAATGCATGCAAATGGTGCAGTGGCCTATGGCACAGGGGAGAGTCCTGCCCTGCATGGGGATCGACATGCCGCAAGTGCAACCGCCTTAACCACTGCGCAGCTGTCTGCCTAAAACCACCAAACGGAGGCGATCGAGAAAAACACAGCGGCAGACACAAGAACGCCGGAAGAAATTTGCCCCCCGAGAAACGCCTCGCCAACCATGCAAGAAAGGAAGGGCGAGAGCAGTAGACCACTCCAGAGATCACTGGACACAAGTGAAAGCGAAGACCATGAGGACAGCGCATCCGCCGATGGAAGGGACCACGACAAAAGAAGAAAGTCCAGCAAACGAGTGCACCGCGTACACCTCATCTCGGCCGTAGAGCCTCAACGGTCCAGACAATGGAAGAGGCCATCATGCACTGTCATCTCTGATGGAGAACCACTGTGCGTGGTCATAGACATGGGCGCAACCGTCAATGTAATGCCGGTATCAGCATTCAACAAATTCACCCAAAGCCCAAACTCCAAGAAAGGAAGGTCAGACTATATGCATACGGCTGCAAGAAACCTCTGCCGGTGCAAGCCGTGTTCAAATCTGACTTCGCTCACAACAGCGCCATGTGCCGAGCACGAGTCTACGTCGTCGATGCTGGCTGCGAAACACTGCTAAACTGTAGAACCACCGAGAAGCTGAAACAAATCCACTTTGCATCCAACGCAGGGAGATTGACCTACTGGAGCAACATCACAAGGTATTCCAAGGCATCTGGTGCCTAAGGGGCAGATCCATCAAACTCCACATTGACCCCACCATCGAACCAAAAGCAGTACGCCATTGCCGAGTACCATTCCACATGAGGGAAGCTGTAGAAAAAGAACTGGACAAACTGGAAGAAGCGGGCATCATAGAGAAAACATCAAGGTCAACCCTGTGGGTATCCCCCACGGTAGTTGCAACAAAAAAACAAACAACCCAACGCAGTACGAATCCGCAACGCAGCCATCGGGAGGGAACGCCACATTACACTGACCATAGATAAAACTTATTGTCGACCTAACAGGGGCGACCATATTCAGCAAGCTTGACCTCAGGTCCGGCTACCATCAACTTAAACTAGCCAAGGAGTCGAGATACATCACTACGTTCTCCTTCCACCTCGGACTGCGACGCTACAAGCGGCTACATTTCGGAATATCGTCAGCTGCCGAAGTATATCAGCACGAAATTCGGAAAGTCCTCACTGGCTTGGAAGGGACGACAAACATCAGCGATGACATCATCGTATATGCATCCAACGAAAGTGAACACCTCATGCGCCTTGCGGCGGTCCTACGCAGGCTAGAGGAATCCGGACTGTCCCTGAACGCTGAAAAGTGCAAATTCGTAAAGGAAGGACTAAGCTTCTTTGGATACATCTTCAACGCAAGAGGGGTGTCGCCCAACGACATCAAAAGCACCAGGCCCCCACTATCAGCCATGGAAGTAAGGAGTTTCATGGGAATGGCAATGTACTGCGGGAGATTCATTCCAGATCTCGCCACCGTCGCAAGTCCACTCCGCGAACTAACTGAGAAGGCTCAAAAGTGGGAGTGGTTGCCTGCCCACCAACAAGCGTTCCAGGGAATCAAGGACACGCCATCTGCCTCCACAACAATGGCTTTTTTGACATCGAGAGACATACAGAACTCCTAATCGACGCAAGCCCAGTCGGCCTAGGAGCCGTACTTACCCATATAGACAACGATGGAAACATCTACCCAATCGCCTTTGTCAGTCGTGTGCTAACCAAAACGGAACAAAATTACGTACACATAGAGAAAGAGGCCCTCGCTATCCTGTGGGGATGCAGACATTTCAAAGTCTGCCTGCTGAGAAAGCAGGCTAAAGTATTCTCAGATCACAAACCACTTATCCCAATCTTCAGACGATCGGCACCCCATCCACCAGCACGCATCGAAAAGTGGATGATACAACTCCAGCCGTACAACATAGAGGTGGAATACCGACCGGGAACGGACAACCCAGCAGAATACCTGTCTCGCCACCCACACCCCGCCACAGATCAAGAACACCACCACGCGAGGGAGATGGACGAACATGTGTGCCACGTGGTAGCCTGTGCCCGACCGCAGGCTTTGACATTGCGAGAGGTAGCCAACGAGACCGAGGCGGACACCGTCCTAACCCACACCATAACCGCCATCCAATCAGGGAATTGGAAGAACTTCTTACCTCCATGGCTCAGCGCACCGCAGCTGCCCAAGTAAAACTTCAATCCCTGTTCGGAATCCGTCACAAACTTACCTTAGCCCCCGAAGGGGTAATACTCATAGGCCACCGCATTGTGCTACCCACGTCATTAGAAGAACGAGCCCTCAAACTAGCCCACAGCGGGCACCAAGGTATCGTGAAAACAGCATACCTGAAATCCAGGATGTGGATGGCCAACATGCTACAGGGAGTGATGGAGCTGGTGGGGTCTTGCGCAGCCTGCCAAGCCACCAGGAGAGCCGCCTACCCAGAACCCATCAATAGCGCCCCGAGAAACAGCAAACAGTGGGAAGCTGTCCGTATTGATTACTGCACCAATGCCGAGACCATGACTCTTGCATTGGAGAAGATATTTGCAATACACGGAATCCCATCAAAGATCAAAAGTGACAACGGGCCGCCCTTCACCAGCCAAGAACTACACCAATTCTTCCAGGATCTCAACGTACGACACAAACGGATCACCCCAGGGTGGCCACATCCGAACGGTGACGCCTAACGATTCATGGGGTAACTCAACCGTCATCTGCATCTCCAAGGAAAGGGGACATTCATGGCTTTAGGCAGTGTATCGATTTCTGAGGACCCACAGGCAGACCCCGCACTCCTCGACAGGAATCAGCCCAGCAGCACTCATGTTTGGAGTACCCATATAGGCAGAACTCCCCATACACCCCAGGTGGGTAACGCCTGAGCCAGGTCTTCCAACCATAGATGCCAAGAGAGCAAAACGGAATGAACAAGAGAGTACGTCTCGACGAGCCAGCCACCGGGAGCTAACACCCGGAGACACCGTCATCGTCAAGAACCGAGCCACCCCCAAGAAGATGTCCCTCAACTTTGAATTCCAGCCCTGGACGGTCAGCGCCGCGAATCGCAGTATGATCACGGCCACCAGAGGAAGTGAGACTGTGACGAGGAATATTTCACACTTCAGGAAAGTACCGCCAGAGTTATGGGAAGAAAGCCCGGAAGCCGTGAGAGAAGGATCCGGATCGCCCTGCCAGCCACAAGGCCCACCGACACCCGGACTCTATAAAACACCAGGAGAACCGAGGACTCCCAGTTGACTAGCAGATGAAGTCCAGCCCGAGAGCCCCCTGGCGGATAGCCCAGATAGAGGCAATCCCCGATACCACCTGAGGGAAAGACCAAAACCATCGTCCCGCCTCTGGGGATACGTGGTGGACGGAATCTACCAGCAGTTGAGCCTGCCCAGATGAACCCTGAGAGACTAGAACAGATTGCACCAGTTGTGTTTTCTATTGTTAATTACTGTCAAAACATCCCAAGTTGGGGAGGAATGTGGTGTCACGTGCCGAGTAGCCGGTCACATGACGGGGGGGGGGGGTGGCGGGGAGTCAGGGAGGCGGAAATAAAGGAATCACCGGAACTGGCATAACGCCAGTCCGGGTTTATGCACCATAACGAGTGGTCGTGTTTTTCTTTTCCTTCTCAGCGTCGTGTTGCGCCATACAGTTTGGGCCAGGGCATACCCAGTATAAGGCCCCAACAGATGTCCTTGCCGACATCACACCCACCTCCCACTCTACCCTCTTCAAATCCCCACCTCCCTCCCTATCCTCTTCATCTTGCTAAAGCCAGGCAATCTGAATGCCTTCTTTGAACGTAACCTCCTATTTGATTGCCTTCCTACTGAAATCCTTACAGTGATTATGGGCAATTCTGACCTTAAAAAAAAATCTCTCAACCTCCAACTGGAATTCGACACTCCCTGCTCTGAACATTCCCTTATCTCTTCTTCTCAAAGTCTACCTACTCGCCGTCAAGGCCACTCACTTCTCCTCTTTCCCTACATCCCACCACTCCCATTCTTTCTAAGCACTCTATACTCCATTGGGTATTGATGCCCTCCCTTCACTTGCTTACTTTTCTGCTGTTGCCAAACTAAAATCTAACCAGACTCTTCAGCTCCTTACCAAGCAGATGACCGTTCCTCCCAGCTCTATTGCATCTCCTCTGGGCCTCCTCGTTGAACACACCTTCCCCGACTTTATTCTTCCTCTCTGCCAAATGTAAGACCACCACTATCCCACTCGTACTTTCATTTCTTCGACCCCCCCCCCCTAACAGGATCACATCTCAGAACTGCTTCCTCAAAACAAATGCAACATTACCTTAGTGAATGGTGCAAAGACTACACTGCCTCCCTTCTTATATACATGAAAGACTTTTTCTCCCTCATTATGGCCTTTGACACTACTAATACATCACACTTCACCATCTAATCCCCAAGCTACACTTTTATCCACAAGTACTCCACATTGCTAGCCATGCTTAAACCTACTCACCGCAGAGTAATCTTCTTCCCTCTCCGATAACAACGTATCCCTCTCTGAGAACAACTTATCTTCAAAGATTTACATTCTGGGGCACCATTAACACTATTCTTTTTCATTCTTTCTCCCCTCCACTATCCCAACCTCCTCCTACTCATTCCACCTACTTCTCCTCTTGAACTTCCCAGTACTGCTAACCCCTTCTACACCCCTGTTGACTAGTTTTCCCCCAGACGGTTGGAGCTTCCACCCTCATCTGCTCCCATCTCTTACTTTCAACTTTTCTTTTTATTTTGCCTTCAAGGTGGCAACTGTACTTTCTATTTAAAAAATGCTAGCAATCCTGCCAACCGTTGTTCACTATTTCTTCTTCCTCAGTACTATAAAGTCCTTGCACATCTAATTGAAATAAACACTGTCTTGCTGCGCTCTTTCAATTGATTTATTAACTAGTAGAGAATATTATGGTTAAGGATACCCCATAAACATTGGGATTGTACCTTTTTACTGACAGTAAAGGTCCGCAAGGACCAAAAGTTCTAAAAATGCTACCACCAAAGGTTTGAACACCAAAAGCTCGAACCTTTGGTGGTAGCATTGCAGATAAGTAAAAAAAAACTGCGGTGGTCTCCCCCGCCCACTATACTTCACAGTATAGTGAGCGGGGGATGCGGGGGAAACCCCTGCAGCCCCCATAGTATGTACGTGTGTCCTCATGAGAAAGGTGCAAACTTTTGGTAGCACCTTTCTCATGCGAACGTTCCGACCACAGCAAAATCAGCCGCGATCGGATCACGTAGATCCATAAACATTATTGAAAAGCACACAGCCAACAGGTGTTTAGACCCGCTGGGTCTTTGTCTAGGCTGTATACATATTGTTAATACATAAAACCCAGGGATCAAAATAAGGATTAGATGATCAGGGGCTAAAAGAATCTCCTGGATTTCCAACCAGTAAGCGGGAGCTACCACTGGGGAACCAGGAGCCAGTACTTAGCATTCCGCTATTCTAACTCCCACATAAGATGCAAACTGAACATTTTGCTTATTTTGTATAACTCTTATGCTTCAAATGGCATATAGATGTGTCCTAATGCTTATTTTAGATTGTCTCAAATCCATAGAGGTTAGTCACATAGGTGCGTTTGTTTGGCATCGGTTGGCCTGGAGAGCCAAAAGTAGCTCCTGGTTGGAGTTTTTGCCAAGCTAATCGGGCTCTACTAGGCTACAAGCAGGAGCTAAATAGTTCCCAGCTCCCCTCAATTTCGAACCACGTAGACCATATATTACACAGCCACGGTAGTGGCTGTGTAGTTATGGTTAAGTTTGTTTCCATAGGAAGAGCACTTTTTGGGCGGCTTATAACTTCGCTCCCCCTGGACGAATCCTCACCAAACCTTGCAAAAAAAGTATATGGGCCTCTCTGAATTCTTTTGCAAAGTTTGGTGATGTTTTATGCAGGGGGGGGGGAGGGGAGTTATAGGGAGGTGCCAAAACATCTTTTTTTCCCATAGACTGAATGGGGAAAAAACTTTGCGCATGCCTACAGCCAAAACCGCTGGACGGATTTTCACCAAATTTTCAGCAGGAGCTTGGTCCCAAAAGCGTGCTTTTGTAAATTTGTTGACAATCCGTCCAATAGTTTTCTTTAAAACGACCAAAAAGTATGTATCAATAAATTAGTGATATCTATGTCCGCTCCGCGGTCACACTTCCCTGTTTGCTCCGCGGACAAGATAACGATTGGCTCTTGGGCTCACGTCATGATCGCGGACACGCGACGTGTCCGCCGATTGGCTGGAGTGAGGTGTGATGTGCATCAGATTGTTCGGATGCGCCTGCCATCTGGGATCCGCCGACAGCGTGGCGGAGAACAGGCGAAATTCAGTTTTCGGGAGTGTTTGGTGTGTCAGAGTGCTTGGGGAGGTTTAGGGAGTAAGAGATGGGTGAAATACTGTATTTGTTTAGGCGGCAGGTGCTACTGATGTTTTCGCCATGCCCGCGCTTTCCGGGATGTTTGTAATTACTGAAAATGAGGGGTGTCCTAAGGATAGTATTTCCGTCCGTGCTGCGCGCAGGCAAGTTGAAACTGTTCTAAGGACACGCGTGGTGTCAGCGGACATTAAAATTGAGCATATGCCGCAGTTAACATTTTTGATTCTATGGGTGTGATACTGAGCTATAAGCCACCATGGGTGTGATATGCTGCGGTGGTTGTGTCCAGGGCCTAGAGTCTTGGGTACATGGCTGCAGACCGTAGGCCATACACCCAAGACTCTAGGCCCTGGCCACAACCGCCACAGCATAACACACCCATAGAATCGAATATCTATGAGGTAGTTGTGGCAGTCGTGGGTGCAAATTGAGTATATGCTGCAGTTAAAATGTTTCATTATATGGGTGTGACAATGAGTTATAAGCCACCATGGTTGTGATATACTGCGGTGGAAGTGGCTAGGACCTAGGGTCTTGGGTGCTTGGCCGAAGTGCCATGCACACAAGACCAAAATTCTAAGTACTAAAGTTATAAGGTGGGTGTGATATGTTGCAGTGGTTTTGGCCAGGACCTACAGTTTTGGGGGCCATGCACCCAAGACCGAAGTTATAAGCACTGAAGTTGTAAGCCACCATGGATTTCATATACTGCGGTGGTTGTGTCCAGGACCTAGAGTCTTGGGTGCATGGCCGCAGGCCATAGGCCATAGGCCATATGCCCAAGACTCTAGGCCCTGGCCACAACCACCGCAGCATATCACACCCATAGATAACCCCATAGAATTGAATATTTATCGGGTGGTTGTGAGCAGGGCCTAGAGTCTTGGGTGCATGGCCGAAGGCCATGCACCCAAGACCGAAGTTATAAGCACTGAAGGTATAAGCCAACATGGGTTTCATATATTGCGGTGGTTGTGTCCAGGACCCATGCACACAAGACCAAAATTCTAAGTACTAATGTTATAAGCCACCATGGGTTTGATATGCTGCAGTGGTTGTGGCTAGGACCTAGAGTCTTGGGTGCATGGCCGCAGGCCGTAGGCTATACACCAAAGACTCTAGGCCCTCGCCACAACCACTGCACCATATTACAGCCATAGATCACACGTATAGATTTGAATATATATGAAATGTTTGAAATTATACTTACTGTTTCATTTGTAGAGATTCAATATATTTTTTACATGGCTTTAGTACCTGGAGGAAATATTCTTTTTCAATTTCTGTGATAAAAGAAAAGAGCATGTTTTTTTCGACCCTCATATTTAGTTTACAAACCAGTGTACTGTGCATTTTGCTCAGTTTCTGTGTTTGTTTTTCAAATCATTGGTTCTGTGGGGGAAAAAAATCCTTGTCGGATTAAAAAAACCCTTTTTTGTTATGCTACAAACTATTTGTTTCCTTTGAGTGTTCACTTGTTGTTTCTGGTTAATGTTCTATCTGTAGGCTTGTTGCAGATTTTTGAAGCAGTTGGATAACTGTTGGCGTATTTTAACTGTCTATTTTTTGTTACAATTTAGTGATATTCATTTATCTGTGTGGTTGTTATACAATCTTGGGCCAGGTAGATACCTGTTGGCGTATTCTAACTGTTTATAGTATTTTAATTGCATTTTTGTTAATGTTCAAGTACAGATTAGTTATTCAATTTTGGCTTTAAGAAGATTAAATAAGCGTTTGTAAGATTTGCTGGTAATCTCTGCTTTAGAGTAATGCTACTATCCTTACATTCGTACCATCCACATTTCTTTTTAATATATGCAGTGTAGTGACCTGCATTGGTTGTGGCTCCTGCGTGGTAGATTATACCTATTGTTGTGAAGGTTTTCTTACCAAGTGATACTTGACCGTGTGTGAATCCAGTCAGCTTGCAGTTGTTTTTGGTACCATCTGCATTGTAACGTAGAATCATTAGTATTACGTAGTTACTATGTGTTTGTATTAGTAAGGTGGAGCGATTTATCTGAATTGCACATAGTACATAATCTGCCATGGTTTGCATTTTGTACAAGTTGCTGAAATGGAATGAATTCACAATTAGGTATGGATACATACACCAAGCGTTCATTAGGAATTTGTTCCTGTGTCACATTGTTGCAGAGAGTGCATTTATGTTTCCACATGTATGAAATCTGCAAGATTTCATTTATAGCTATGTTTTTGTTTTCCAGTACTTGTAGTAAGTACATTAGACATTCGTGTGGATCTTCTTGTGAGTTTATAGTGAACCTCACCATTCCAGCACAGTAGTCCAATTCTTGTCTTATTCCGTGAACACTATACGTGTTGTCAGGATTGTTTGTTGCGTTTCTATGAAGGACTAACATTTGCAAACACAATGGTCTGTACTGTGTAAGTAAATGTTGTTAACAATTGGTGGCAATTGAAATCGAATATTTATTGCTACATTTGCGTAGCAACTTGCACCAGTTACATTTGAAAATTTGAATGGACCAGATTGTGTCCGAGTCATTTTTTTGGAGTTTGAGTAGTTTCTTTGAAGAAGTACC
This sequence comes from Ambystoma mexicanum, assembly GCF_040938575.1. Classification (NCBI taxonomy): domain Eukaryota; kingdom Metazoa; phylum Chordata; class Amphibia; order Caudata; family Ambystomatidae; genus Ambystoma; species Ambystoma mexicanum. The sequence goes on along the minus strand of NC_090934.1, from coordinate 1,451,682,315 downwards.
TGAGTTACTGTCACTAAAAGGTGTTTTTGTGGTAATTGATGAAGTATTAGCTTCTTTTACTCTCTTTGAAGGATTTGCAGTCAGATCTTGTTGCATTTCTGTTTGAATTAGTTTTCTTTTACATTGTTTTCCTTTTTGTGGAACAGGATATGATTTCAGATGGGGGGTGTACAGTGAACGTAGTCCATTGCATTCTAAAATGCAAGGAATATCGGTGTTTACTTTACTTGCATCAAAGTTGATTAGAAATAGACCGTCAAGTGTACGTAAGTGTGATAGTGCTACGTAGCGCATGCCTTCTTTAAAGACTGTGTTCCCAATATCTATCGATGCTTTGTCTAGGGTAAGACCATGCGATTTATGAACGGTGACTGCATATGCAAGAGTTAGCGAAAATTGTTCTCTACGTACATACATGTCTTTGAAGAGAAGGAATTGAGCTGTTGAGCGCCCTATCCTTTATGTTTAAAAGCCAACAACTGGACCCAGTGCTCCATTAACTAGTCCTTGCTCCACGTCAAGGTTACGTTTAAGCATTACTCTTTACAATTTAAGGATAATTTTAATATTTATTCCAACCCCGCTCTGTTGGAGATAGAATTTTCTAAGGTATTTAGTCTTGTTGTGGCTTGCTGACACATGGGTAGTGTCATACCATGTACGTCCAGTTTGTCTGTGGAGCAAATTTCAATTATTGGTTGCATTTCTTTTTTTTAACATTGTTTCATTGAATTTGGGACCGCTTGCAAGAGTTGGCATTAAGGCCATACAATTGACATTTTTGTGCGCTAATTGTTCCATAACATCAGTAGCACATGCGTTATCGCCATAAAGTGCATGGATGTGCTGGGTTTTCAATATTGCAACTCTAATACTTTTTAAAATGTTGGCGTAAGTGAGGTCTGCAGATTGACCCATGTTTTCTGTTAATTCTCTGTATTGGAAATGTTGCCAAAGGTTGACATTTCCTATGCTGCCATCAGTTTTACAGCAGAGTTTGTGTCCTAAGGTATTAAAAATAGGTTCACCTTTCACTGTTGTCAATTGCAGAAGATCTCCGAAAACAATAATGTGTTTTCCTCCAAAGAGTTCTTCGTAGTTTGTTTTAAGTACTTCTTGCAATCTGAGGTGAATCAAAGCCAACATTAGGTTGGAGACCATGCTCACTTCATCTATTAGTAGCATTTTCATTTGTTTTAATACTCTGCGTAGTTCCATTGCAGCTTCTGTAGAAAGTTTGTAATAGTCCAATTTGTTTTGGTGTTCTACTGGAAGGAGTAGTAATCGGTGTAAAGTGACACCGCCTATGTTGTAGGCAGCTAAAACTGTGGGGGCAGTTACAACAGCTGACAGTTTGTTGTTTGTCAGTTGTTGAAGGAACCTGCTGATGATTTTGATTAAGAATGCTTTGCCTGAACCAGCTTCACCACTGACGTACAGCAGTATAGGTTTGTAATTTTGGCAGGTATATTCTTTATTTTCGTGTTGTACACCATGTGCAATTTTTGTTGTTACTACTTCAAAAATGGTCCGCTGGTCTTTAAGTTTTGATTATAGTACAGTTAAGTCTTCTGTGTCTTTTTCATAGTGACACTGGTGTTTTTTACTTCTGTCATAGCTAATTCTCCCTCATTTGCTATTAGTGGCTGTTGCAGTGGTTCTTGGCTTCCTGTTACAGAAGGTTGACTACTGTCGGAAGTGTCCTTATCTAGTTGGGCCTGGAGTTCTTCTTCGTTTTCCTGTTCATTGTGCAACATTGTTTTGTTCTGCGTAAAGTTCACATCAGTGATGGTGCTTTCATTTGCTTTGAAAGTGTCTTCATAGCAGTCACATTTATCTAGTATCTCTTCTTCTTTTCTTCATGGTTCAAAAAGTTGTAGCAGGGACATGTACTATAGTTCTTTCTGTTGAGGTGTTTTTAATGACAATTTGACATGATTAATTAAGCTTCGTTTGGTAAGTTTCACTAAACTGCCTTCACAATCCGTCACTCTATCTACCTTTTGTTTTCATCAGGTTTTATATTATTTTTATATGCAAAGTTTTGGGCTACATGGTATAGACACATGGTTTCCAAAGTGGTACTCCTGTTCGGGTAGTATGTGTCTAGTAAATTGTTTTTCAAAATGTCGTGGCTGTTGGGATAATTTTTGGCTATTGTTTCTATGTCCCCAGATGATTTGAGAACTTTTTTCTAGATTTAGCAGGACCAATACTTAGCCATACTATATTTTCAGATTTTCCATACAAATCGGTACCTGTTAAACAATCTGCTGCTTAATAGGCGCCACATTCTCTGAGAGGGCATTTTTATGCCTAGGCTGTACAATTTCTGAGATAGTGTTTTGTCTGATGATAGGTCATTCCAGAGGTCTTGAAGCTCTGTTTTTTTCTGCTTTTGTTAAGTAGGCTGTAACATATCGTGCTACTGCAGTGGAATTTTCTGCAATGTACTGCACATCTATGTTTGCGTTCCATAAGAGGGCAATGATTGCATTGTAATCATTGATATATTTTGATTCTTCTGTTCTTTTTATGTATTATGTGTTCTTAGGTGATTTACCTTTAACACTATGTCTAACTGAAGACATGAAGTTGTTCACTTCACCTGTTTCTCTAACTGGTCTAGGGAAACCAAAGCGGCATTTGGTGTTGTATTTCCCTTTGTTTTTGTATTTGCGACGGCAATATTTGCCACATTTGTGTCTTTGAAATTGTACAATTTGTCCATGAAGGTCACTATGTCTCGTTTGTGAAGGGATTTCACAAGTGTCATAATTTTTGGATGAACTGCAAAACAGTGGCATCAGTGTCCTGACCAAATTTAGGTGCACCTTTAATCCATAAAAGCATGTGGATATGTGGTGCTCCTCTGGCTTGGTATTCTTTTCTCCAAAAGAAGTGTTGCACTTCTCCGAGGGGAGGAACCGTTTTATTACAAATAAAGTGTAGCATAGCAATGAAACAATGGTGGAAATATCTTGAAACAGTAACAGGATCTAGAGAGCAAAGTACTCCAGGTGTTAGTATATCTATTTTGTTTTTGTTTGATATGCGTAGGAAATCATGTAAATCTTCCCATGCATATTCTGCACAAATTAATGTAACAAAGCAAGTGGGTGGTCCAAGATTTCTGATCATAGAACGTACATCTCTGACACGTCGGAACCAGTATTCTTTCGTACCACGCATGTTTGCAAACAGATTTGTTATGCTTGATTGTAAAACCTCATCTTTTTCTTGCACTTTTTGTATAAATTGCATAGCTGGCGTATTTTGAAAGTGGGTTCCCGATTTCAATATGTGTGCAACTCCGTAACATAGGGTTGCAAGTTCACTTTTAAAGAGTAGGTGGAATATGTATTCCTAGATTTAGACAAAATGTGGATCTTCAGAATACATTCATAATGAGCGGTATTCTTATGCTGCTATCTGAGTGGGTCTATCATCATATCTTCCTCCTTTGCCAGTAGAAAATAGAGGAAAAGCACATGCTTCTATAGTTTTTCCCCATATGCTCATTGGTGAACCTTTGGTTTGTCGCATTTGGTAAGTTTCTAGTGCATCATCTATGCTGTCATTAGAGTGCAATGGATGAATTGTATAATGGTCCAAAAGATTGGGTACTGCAGCAGGAACCAGAAGTTCAAATTGACCAGTTTCTGATGACTCGTGAATTGTTTCAGTTGTTTCCCTTAAACCTTCTTCAATATTTATTTCTTTGTAGTATTCATTATTGTCTTTCAGATATTGCAAGGCTTGTCTAACTTTATGTAAGTCCACGAGTTGTTGCCACATTTTTTTGTCTTTTATTGGTACACCATTTACTAAGACAATTAAAGATTGCTCTATTGGATGTTGCACTCCTAGAGTCTGCACATTTACTGTCAGATCTAATGATAAATAAACTACTTTGCCACAAATGCCTTTCACCAATTCAGAGGGAGGTTATTTAGCTGTTTTTGGTTGAAGGCGTATTATTGCTTGAAATGGGTGTACTGTTTGAATTATGATGCTCTCACACAAATTGAGTTGTTGCAGGGGTTTTGGTAGTGGGAATAATTTCAAGTTATTTGTGATAGCACGTGAAGGTGTTTGGTTGTTGTCAAGTTTTGTAGTGCAGTAACTGCAAAATATTAAGGGTTCACTTATTTCGTATTTGTTTTCTGCTAAAAGGTAGAGAGCTAAATCAAACCATTTGGAATCTTCATTGTCTTCTATTTTGTATGTTACGTCTATAGTTTTTGTGTTACTTTTGTAAAAAGTTATGTGGCAACACACACACACACACAAACATGGTTTGGTACTTCAGCAGATGTACTTTTAAATCTTAGTATTTCTTTTTTGTATGTGTGTAATAGAAGGTTGTCATGTGCCGAATTGTTGCTAGTCTGTTCTAAAGCTATTGCATTTTGTAAGTGGCTTTCACTTCCAAAATATTTTCTCTGGATACGGTCGATTTCTTCTTGTAGGTATTTGGGTGTGCCATGCAGAAGAGTGTTATTTAAATTGGCTAGTTCTAAAGTAGGACTTTTAGCATAGTACAGTTTATACACTATATTTCTTACATTTGAATGATGTGTTGATATCATTTTGGTATCATGGAAGGTGCTTTTGCAAATGGGTCCTGAAATGCAGGCTAATGAATGTCCTTGTAGTCCTGTGTATTTGCGCACTGGACAGATATCCATATTTTGCAACACTTTCATTTTGATTTTGTCTTTCCCTTTCACATACCGATTGAGGAACTGGCGTAAAGATTTGAAAGATTTGTTGGGAATGTTACACATTGACATGCACAGCCATTTGTATACTGGGCGTTCTGGTTCAGCCGAATGGAGAGGTAATTCTGAGTTTTCTGGGGATATTTTTGTAAGCAGTGTTTCGTGTTTCTTGTTCCATGATGGTATTAATTTTTTCATATCCTCGTCCACTGCTATGGATGGCAATTGTGTTTGTTTGTACGCTTCTACATTAAAATATGGTTCTGTGGTCGTGGTGTGACTCCATTCACCTCCACAGATATTTAAGAAGTTATTTTTGTTTATTTATTTTGTAGTTTAGTACTTAGTTTTATTAGTAGTTTCATCCTGTTTAAAACTAAAATAAATAACTTCCTGTTGAGAAGGATTGCACTGTCTACGAGAGCCTCTAGGAATACATTTCTACGGTACTTTTTAAGGGTAGTGGATGATTTTGCTCCTGTTCTTATTAGATTCTGAAGGACTCTGTGGTGGAACTTTTTTGCTAAAATATTTTTTTTAGTATGGTTACTTGCTAGTACATGAGAATTTATAGGAGCAGTGTTAGCAGTAGTGGTAGCCGAATTCTTGTTACACATTTTCTGTTTCGTTTCACATTTTGATAGAGGAGGCAAGTTTCTGTAGTTGAATCTTCTTTTGTTTTGCTAAATGACTGCATGAGCTGTTTTGTTTGAATGTTTTGTACAAACTCTGGTAGAGATGGATGCTTATTTTGGACACTTATTTTCATTTGCTCTATTTCTGCGTTGCTTTCTACAGACTTGCTTTTTGGTAGGCATTCTTTGGGGTCTGTTGAAAAAAAAAAGAAGGTATGGGTTGGTCTGTTTTACAATGTATGTGTGCTGTGTGCATGTGTGCATGTGTTTGATGGGGAAGATGTTTGTGGTGGTGTGTGACTGTGCATTGGGCAGTTACAATGAGTTGGGAAGGCTATTTTTCTCTTTGTATGTTACTACACTGTGGTTCAGATGAGAGTAGAAAGTGAGCTAGTGGTGAGGAGAAGCATTAATAGTGTTTTGTAGTACTAAGATTCTAAGGCTTGGTTATTTGTGTGCCATTCTGCCTGTTAATTTCTGTTTAATAAATGGTGGTTTTGTGTGCAGAATGGTTCAGAAATCAATGTTTTTTTTTTGGTGCGCAAATTACATGAATGTACCAAAACAGTCTCTTTGAGGAACAGTAAGAATATAAAGGTAGTATTGTACTTACTTTTTTTGTGGAATGAGCAGGTTTCTTCGGCTATGTTGTTTGTAGTTTAGTTGTTAATTTTCAGGAGAGTAGTCTTCACTGCAATTGTAAAAGGAAGAAGTTAGTAATTTTGTGTGTGTTTAGCACTGATGCTAATGTGCACTTTAATTTTTATGTTTTCGTGGTAGTAGTCTCGTTTGATATCTGAAGATAGTGGATGCATGCATTTCATTTGACTATGTGCAGCCTTTATATGTTATTTGCAGTATGTTAGTTCAACCTGCTTCGCAAATGAGTAGAATTGTAAGTTCATGAAATTCACATTTTTTTGCAGCTGTATTGTAGATAGAGAGGTTTGGAAGTGATCATTATAGTAGATGGGGGAACAATTTGAATAATTTATGTTATAACTAGACATGCAAACAATCGAGAGCACCTGAGAGGGAGATTTCACCACAGAAATGGGGAACGTTTATTTTTCTCATACAATTGCATTGGGATTTTTTTTTCTCTTCAATGAGAAATCGGGAGTCTCGCGCTGACATCATGAATGTGGATATGCATGGAGCTGTAAGTAGAAATCTTCGAGACTTGCACAGTAGTTTTTGTAGTAGGTCCTTTCCAATGATATTAGACTTGTATTCAGAAGTGCGCAACTCTGATGATGTAGAGGTCTTGGATGTGATTGGTGGATGGCTGTGTGACTGCTTAGCTGTGTCCAATGAGGAAATGGATTCACGAGTGATGTGGAAAGGGTAGAAGGGCTGGCTAAGAGTTACGTGACGCGCGGACACCGCGCCTGTCCGCGGGTTGTGCGTGCCACATATGGGGTTTTACAGCAAATCCAGCATGGAAAGGGTACTGTAGGGATCAGCCAAGCAGATGTTGATGTTGATTTGTGTAGAAAGAGAGAGTGTGTAGTGAAGATGGCAGAGGTGGAGACAGTCAGGGTGTTGGTGCTCGGAGATATGTTTGTCCATGGTTTATAGCACTATTCTCAAAGCAGGCATGTGGCAAACAATTTCGATGTTCGAGGAGTGGAGGTGGTGTGGAGCACTGCGACTGACTTCAATGTAGAGGCAATTCTCCAAGTTTGCAGAGATATGCGTAGGATGAACAGTCCAGTCCCCATGTGGTAGTTTTGCACTATGGTGCTCTCCATTTGGGCTACGTGAGTTCCCCTACTTTGTTGGGAGATTTGGAACAGTTGTTTCAAGCAGTAATCAACTTCCTTCCAAATGCGAAGTAATTTTTTCTGGATTACTTCCCAGAGCAAAATGGGACAACAGTTCTGTTTTTTGTCCTGATCAAAGCATTGCTAGTTGTGCAATCAATCGAGGCATGCGTGTTTTCATGCTAAGAGCTGGTATGTTTTCCTGTAGCCACGAGAACATTGTTTCGAGTAATGCGGCTTATTTTGAAGCAGATGGTATTTCTTTCTTTTTTGGGAAAGGCCATGTTCTTTTGGAATGTAAGGGTTGCTTTGGAACAGGTTATGTGAAGATTTTTGGAGTAAAGTAAGAAGAACCCCCCCCCCCCAAAAAAAACAAAATAACAGGTGTCTGGCATCTGCAAAAAAAACCTAAAAAAGAGCTGTTTTTTAGAGCCCACCTTAAAGGGGAAATGGGGAACACTATTTAAATGTACATTCGCCACGCTCAGATCTTCTACATGTCCGCGGACATGGCGGTAGTCTGCGGATAGCGCGTATTACATACAGAGATTTTGGGGTGGAGTGGCATGCAAATGAGAATGAGCGGAGCTAGGGATTGGTCAGTAAAGTTTAGTGGGTGTGTTGTGTACAGAGAGATTTAGTGAGGACGTCTTTTTCCTGAGAGGAAAACAGACAGCTATGGCTGTGTGTGCTCGAAAACCGATTATCTGGATTTTGGGAGACTCATGGATACATTGGTTGAAGATGCATGCAGAACATTGTGGTATATCTGCAGATCCTGGATTGCATGTGGAAGTGTACTGGCATGGAGTGCGTGGAATGAAGTGGCTGGACTTGGTACCTCTCTGTGCTACTTTACAGACAGAGTGTCATCCTGACATAATTATAATTCATTGTGGAGGGAACAGTTTAGGACGTGTCTGGAATTTCTTTGCAATTTGCAATGAAGGAAGGACTTGAAGGTCATGGACATGTTTCCAAATTGCCAAGTAATTTTTTCTCGTATTGCGCAAAGACAAATGTGGCTGCGTTCTTCTTCATTTGGTCCACAAATGGAGAAAGCGAGGCGCAATGTCAATAAGGCTGTTTGTGCCTTTCTAAGAGATGTTGGCATGTCCTCTTTCCGCAATGAAAATGTTTCGTAGCACATTCATTTTTCGCAGGGATGGAGTCCATCTTACATATGCTGGCAATCAGATTTTTATTCCAAATGTACAAAATGCATTGCAACCTTTTTTTGGAAGTATAGTCATCTATTTTGCATTACATGTTCACAAATCCAAGTTTTTCAAACACACAACACCACCAAAAGGCTCTTTTCAGAGCCACCACTTACTCACAGAGAAAAGTGCATTGGTTTTGCTACGGTTGCACCCCAAATTATCTGTCCTTGGACTGTCCGCGGACCTTTACAAAAATGTGCAGGGGCCTACACCGTTTACTTGATAGTTCTATTTTGAAACTGAGAAAGGCGGCTCTGAACAGAGCCTTTTTTTTGTTGTTGAACTTTTTGTTGTTTTATATATTTTCTGGGCTTTTTTACACATGACACACCTAGGAGAGGTGGGGAAAGGAGGGTAAGGAAGGGACACCAACCACGGGGATAAGAAAGGGCATGTGGAGAGAGGAAGATGTAGGGGTGAGCCTTATTTAGGTAGGTAGCAGCTCTTCTGGTGCTCCTAAAGCACTTCGAAGACTCTCTCCCTTGCAGAGTACTTTGTCGCAGTACATACACAATATTGGGACTCTCGAAAGGTAAGGGTCAACAGCATCGCGAATGGCCTGTGAAGCAGCTGGAGGGATGCGCTCTCCCACAGGAGTGTCTCTTGTGGTGAGAGGATCAGAAATGGAGGATGCTGTGGAGGAACTCAACCTACTACATTCTTTACATGGTACAACAATGCGAATGTCTGCACCGTGGAACAAAGTTACGTGTCGCTTCACGGATGTCGTACCAAACCTGTACAAACCACGTCTCCCACGACTCAGCGCCAAATTGCACTGGTTACAGGTGACCTTGTTCACACGTGCTTTCGGTACGTTACCATGAACGGTAAACAACCGCCACACCCACGACTCCCGGCGAGTGCTGGTAGTAGGGAGTTCCTCGACCTCATTCTCTTCATCCTCGTTCTCTACATCCTCACGCATATTCCCCTCTGCAGGCCCTTGGGAGGTGGTGGTGGAGGGTTTGGGGGTGGTGCTGAGGCTGATGTAGCAACAGCAGCCATGGATGCCATTAGGGTTGTTGACGTACTCTCCGCTTGAGCACTAAAGGCAGCAAAAGTCAATCTCCAATAGCCAGAAGTACAATGAAGATGAGCTCTGGGGTGTGGCCTTTTAAAGGGGTGGAGGGGTGCGCCTCGTGATCATATCGATCACTCAAAAGCGATCAAAAAGTTCCAAAAAATATGCGGAAAGCTAGGGCCATTGTCTGGGACATGTGAAATGGTGATTTTATTTTTACTGTAAAATAATTTGGATTTTCTGCACAAGTTCTTTTAAAATGTTGAGGAAGCGGACAAAGTGCGCAAATTAGGACACACGCTCAGCGTGGGTGCGGTCACATGATGTTGTGAATACGTCCGCGAAGGGAATGAGTGTCCGCAGAACACCAAATGCACAGGAATGGTCGTGCTTATGCGCGTGGGTGCTCTACGGACAGTGTTCGGGTCCTGAAACGAATTAAAAGTGCGACACAAGTGAGACGGACAGTTACAGGCGTGATGTTCGCAGGATTTACGGGTATTGTGCGCATGTGCGTAGATGGTGCGCAAAGTGTACGGCCAGGTACAGTGTCCTTTGGACACCTCCATTTTGTTTCACTACGGACATCCCAGACACTGCGCATGTTCTACAAAGAGTTGCATCTTGGTTGCGTACTGCACAGACGGGTACAGTGTACTTGGGACACCCCCATTTTGTCCATTGCCGAACATCCAGGACAGCTGCTGTGACCTAAGAACAGTTCCATCTTGGTTGCGGATGGTACGGAGAGGTATAGTGTCCTAGGACACCCCATTTTTGTACTTTTACGGAAATCCCAGACAGCTGGTGTGTTCTAAGAACAATTACATCTTGGTTGTGAATATTTTCGAGAGGTGTACTGTCCTTAGGACTTCCATATTTTGTTAATTACTGACCGGTGAGCTGTCCGTGGCCGTTCTGTTTAAAAAAAAAAAAAAAAAATAGACACAATTTAATTCAAACTAACATAATTATTATTATACACATATACAGCAATTAAGAAAGAGAGGGGGAAGCAGAAACTTGAAAAAATATAGGGAAATTAGGGGGTTGCAGAGGATAGTTGTGAGGGGATGAAGGGATGAAGTTTCGTCGAAACATTTGTTGTTGGTGAGGGTTTGGGGATAGTTCACTGGGACATGGAGAGGGGGTACAGGTACAAGTAGTACAGTGGTATCTAATTTTTCCTTTCACGTGGTCCTCCACAATTTGCTTTAAACCATTGAAATTATCTTTCAGCATGTCCACTTTCTGTTCTATGCGTTGCAAGGTCTTATGCATTGTGTCTTTTGGTGGTATTTCTTAAATTTTTGCATGGTCTGTTTAAAATATATATATATATATATATATATATATATATATATGTATATGATAAGTACACATAAAGTACTGACTATTAATTTGCTTATGCAGAGAAGTGTGTACCATTATTACCGCTATCTTCCGACATTTCGTCACGCGAAGAATTCTCCTCGAGCCACTCCAAAATACTGCACATTTCTGTGTGAAAAACACAAATACATTAATTGTTCTGTACCTTATACAAAAAGTATACAAATGTATAAGAAAAATGAAGTTTAATTACTAGTTTCTGGTAGTTTGTATTTGTTTTGTTGTGTTTGTCTACTGTCGCTCCTAGCTCTGCAGTTTCTGTGAGGTAATTATGTTGGAGGCATATCTTTTTTGTTATGGTATAATCCATTTCATTACATATGGTATTTAAATGGATGGTTGATGTGTTAGATGTGTAGGTTCAGCTGCTTATTTATTATTACTTATAATGTGTTTATGTGCTGCTTTTTAAACTTGTGCAGTTTTTATATGGTATGATGGAACAATTTCAGATACCCCCTGAGGGATTGGGTAGTGTTGATGTCGTCCGCGCCTGTTCGAGGACATGCGCATAGTCCGTTGCCTTCAAAAATCATTAGCGGGGGGGTTTCAGTATGTTCTATCTTACATGTATATAAAGTAAGGGAATCCTAGTAAACATCTCCCAAATTCACACGATGAAAGTGTATATTCAGTAAAAAAAACTTTGTTAAAGGGATGTTATGGTTAAGTTGCTCTACTAAAAACCTATGAAATTCAGTAAAAAAACTTTGTTAAAGGACATTATGGTTCCAAGTAAAACCGAAAAACCCCTGAAATTCGCCAGTTATGGTCAGCTAGGCAACCATATCTCGCGCCACCACCGTGCACTGCTAAGACTAACACCCAGGACATCAAAGATGAAACATGTCTGTACCCCACGCATGCGCCGTGCAACCTGTTGCGTTTTAAAAGCGATTGAAAATGTTCAGGGTTTGATGGCCGACCGCAGCTATTCTCAGATCGGCCATCCTGGAAGGTGTTCATTCACCATTAAGAATTGGGAAGGAGCATAGCGGGCGCATCGCGCTAAGGTGTAATAATTTAAAAAACATGCCTTGCATGCAAAGTAATGTGTTGTATATAGTTAGCGCCTGAGGAAACCTAATTTAGGTCAATTGAACAAATTGTTGGGTAAAGCAAAATAACGCCCTAAAATTGTCTAATAAAATGTGTATACCTCACGGCTCTGATTAGTAATACATAGTGGTAGAACGAGTTAGATGACTAACAATATCATGTCTATTGCTTAATAAAGCAAGTAACCAGTTTGTAAAGCTAATGTTGTGTATTTATCATGCGACAGTAAAAGAGCGGACTAGCTCTTAGTATATTTGATGGTTTGAAAAGATCCTGTTTAGAGGGGGTTTGGATGTCTAATTCTCATTGCCTTCTCGTCCAACATGTACCAGGAATTTTTCAGTCTCATATAGCTTATAACTGTGTGCGTGTTAGCGCGAATATAAACAAAGGCACAGATACAGTTGTGTACATACTCAGACTGGAATGAAAGATAACAGAGAAGGTATTTAAAGAGGCAAAACATTAAGGATCAGTGCTGTGCAGTGTTAATAAATTATAAGAGCACATCAAGTTCATGGTCCATGTTCAGACCAACCAAAACTGTTCTATATTCGCATAGGAGTCTTGCTTCCAATCGATGGAGTATCAGAGTTAAGTTGCCACCTCTCGGCAGCAATGTCACTTTTGCGGGGCCAACAAATATTTTGTTTCAGATGAAGTTGATGAAATTTCTGCCAATGCGCGGCCAATGGAAATTTGGCATCTTGGCTCGCAATGGGTGACAAATGTTCCCGGATTCGGGTCTTAAGAGGCCTAATCGTACTACCTTCTTTCCACATACACAGATAATACAGTAAACTGTATATTTGGTATTGCAGTTGATAAACGACTCAATCTGATGTTTGTCCAGGACTGAACAGTACATTGTTAGTTTCCAGTGCATATGGACACATGGAGCAACTACTACATTCATGGAAACCTTTGAATTTATCTTGGTTGAGCCAGGTTGATTTTCAATCTGGATTGGGCATGAATGATGAGCTCAGTAGGTTTTTCAGAGTCATTTCTTAACTGAAAGTAAAGTTGGGGAAAGGATCAATCCAGTTGCTGATGTCCGTATCCAAATGCAATAAGTGCCAATGTCTCTTCATAATAGCATAGAGTACGTGACTGTCCGAATTGTATCTGGATATCAGTCGAATCTTGTCTGGGGTTTGCTTGTTTGGGACGTAGTAAGGTTTCTCTCTCATAAGTGCTGACTTCACAGGCTGTGGCAGCAATTTTAGTTGGGTGTAGCCTCTTTGAAGAAATCTAGTTTGAATTGGTTTGCTTTCAAGGTTGTATTCTTGTAATGATGAGCAATTCCGTCATGCTCAAATTAATTCTCCCTTCGGGATATTTGAAATGACATGTTTTTTATGGCAACTTTCTGCGTGTAAGATTGAATTCACTGAGGTGGTTTTTCTGAAAGTTTTGGTTGTAAAGCCACAGTCCGTATTGCAAATGGTGAGGTCTAAAAAGTCAATAGCATTGGGACTGGAGAGGTGGGTGAATTGCATACCCCATGTATTGGAGTTTAATAGGTTAACAAATGCAGTACGTTTTTCTGTGTTACCTGTCCAAAACATAAACACGTCATCTATATAACGTTTTCTTAGGTGAATATGAGTTGAATGCATGTGTAGAAAAAACTAATTCTTGCTCGAAGTTGTGCATAAAGATGTTAGCTAATGCAGGAGCAAAGCTAGCACCCATGGCAATGCCAATTAGTTGCTTATAGTATGTATCATTGAAAGCGAACACATTATTTTGAAGTGCGAACATAATGAATTGTTTGAGCATTTCAATATGTGCATAATATGATGCAGAAGTTTGGCGGAAAATATAATCCACACTTCGAATGGCCATGTTCGAATGGCCATGTCATGTTTAATTGATGTATATAATGATTTACGTTACAGTTGGTTGGAGTTATCTGGGTCGGGACTCCCTGTCCACTGCGCACCTTGTATATGTAAATCGGTGTTATGGCCCGCAGCCCGGCTCCTGGTTTATCAGGGGACCAACTCCGAGGTTCCCAATTGGCTGAAAGAGAACATGGGATGGCAAACCTGTGGATAGTATTGGGCGCTGGCAGAATTTGATACTCCGAGAATTCAGCTGATTAGCTTATAGTTTAGGTTCATCATCCGGTCAGAAGAGTCATGTTGGTGTTTGTAAATTGTTGTTTTATTATTGTTTTCAAAAAAGCACCAGAGCAATTGAAGAACATTAACGTGGCCAATACTGCCACTCTGGCACCCTGATCCGGGAGGACCAGTAACCAGCTCTATCCAGAGCCTCATTCCCAACCAATTAGCCCGGAAAAAGACTAAAGTCGAAACACGCGTCAGCTGTGTGCACGCACCTATGTGAAAAACTGGCAGTATTGGCCACGTTAATGTTCTTCAATTGCTCTGGTGCTTTGTTGAAAACAAAAATAAAACAACAATTTTCAAACACCACATGACTCTTCTGACCGGATGATGAACCTAAACTATAAGCTATAATGATTTGACATCTAACGTAACCATTAGCAAATTTGCCTGAAAGGGTAAGTCATTCAAAATTTGTAAGACATGCATTGCGTCTCTAATATATGCTGTGGTGGTAAGCATGGCAGGTAACAGACATTGATTAATGTATAAGGCAAGAGGTTCCAAACACCTCCTCTTCCACTGACAATTGGTCTGCCTTCAGGTATGTTGGTATAGTCTTTATGTAATTTAGGCAGGAAATAGATTGTTGGCATAGTAGGTCCATCTGAAATTAGGAATGGTCTCTCAGTATCTGATAGTACTCCTTTCTTATGCCACTCAGAGACCATTTTATTCATCTCCGTGTGAATTTGGTGAATTGGATTAGAGGTTAACTGTAGATAACAACCAACCTGGTTGAGATGAGAAAGGCCCATAGAGATGTAATCTCCCTTGTACTAGCCTTGGAGGAAGAGCAAGGACTACTCGAAACACGTGTCAGGCTGTACTACGTTCGTTCCAATAAATCTGCAACTTAAGAAGTGTCCAATTCATTTTGTGCTGGTGCAGTGAGACTGGAAACACTCTTTATTCAACTTTAATCTTACAGTGGTGTAGTTGGGCACCGTACCCACAACTTCCAGCCACCTGCTGCCTTCCCTTGTTCCTTAGACTCAATTGCAAGCGCAGTGTCCCACTTGGCTCATTTGCCCAGTACCCCCTTGCTTCCGATAACTCAAACAGGTCTGTAATGTGATGGATTATAGACCACAGTATTAAATCCAACTAATAAAAGCAGTGCCCGACTTAATGCTAAAAAGAAAGCAAAAAGTTGAAATTACTTTATGAAATGTCAATTGCCAAATGGAATTGATCGAATGAAGCCGTCTGATGTCATATATGACAAACTATTTGCTTGCAGGCCTGAGGGCAAAGGGAAAAGTAGTATTAAAAACCACACCACCGGAAATAACTATGTTGTGTGAGAACAGATCAGACCTGTAGGACAATTACCTGGGATCTGAAAATGCAAATAAAGCTGACAGTGCAGAGATCAGCCTAGAAAAATGTAAAGGCAATGTATTAACATACATGGTAGCAGGTTAACGGAACAAGTATACAAAAAAAGTCCCTATGCGCAATTGCCTTCCCCGGTATTGTTTCCAACAGAAACAGACTGCCATTTGCCAATGCGAACAAACTCAACTTGACTTAATCTGGCCTCTGGGTTTTACTAGCATTCTTGCTCTTAAACAGAAGTGTACCGGTCAGGTAAACAGTCTGCCATATTGAAATGGTGACTGTTCTATGAACAACTCACAGTAAGTTGAGAAACGCACCTAACGCAATTTAGCAAACTCTCAAAATAGGTTATAAGGAATATTGTTGAGAATATTGACTTGTGTCAACTACTCAAAACCTCAGTCCATCTTGTAAGAATGTTGGACGATACAAATCCATAACTTAAACTATAACTAGCACTGAAAGCGAGCGGACATCTACCGGTCAGGTGACCGGTGCGCCATATTACAATAATGAAACTTGAAGTGAAATCGAAAAAGCACCCTAATCCTAGTGGGCATTACGAACCATGAGTTATTGAAGTAACAATACATTTGTACAGAACAATATATGAGATTGAATCCTAATCCATCTGAGCTGCCTTTTGATCCGGTGGACCCCTTCTATTCTTCGGACCCTCTAGAACTTTGGAACAGGGGTAACATTTTCAAGTTACTAGCCAGCCATACAAGGTCACCCTGCACACCATTTAGTAACTGCCAAGACTCGAGCATCACTAACCAACAGCTAGTGGCGACTGAAAATGTTGAGCCCTGCGTTATAATCCAGGGAACTACTCTTGACTATATTATCTTTTAACATCTTACATCGTTCCCTCTCTATGGCTTCAAACTCCGATACCTCGGACCCTATCCCTCTCCGTGTTGGTGTCCCCTCCAAGCTCTGACCTTGGCCTCCTTCTACTTATTCATAGGAGTGTGTCCTTACTCAACTAGGAACTAGGAAACCTATGTAGAACCTAACGGGTTTTTCCTTGCGTGGTAACTTATTTCTTGTTTGCATATTATTTTTTATCATCAATTAATGAAAGAGAAGGAAGCAAACCACACAGAAACCAAAGCAGTATTTTAGTACATATCTGCTATATTACTGATGTACTGTTTAATTTGAAATCACAAATTGAGTTAGACAGAAAATTAAAGCATCACTATTTGAAGGAATTGTCCTACGGTGCAACAAACATCTAATGGCACGTTGCTGTGAACAGGTCTAGTAAAAAAAGGACAAACGTACATATTGTCAAACCATATTTATATTTGTGAACTAATTTCCATACGTGCTCTCATATTGTAACTCTATTACCCAGGTGATAAACACTCTTCCGAATATCTAAAAAGCTGACTATTTGCTTTAAACATCACATGTCCTTATTGGGCTACATAGCAGAGAACATAAACCAGTCCAGCAACTTATTGATGAGGGACAGCATGACGGCAACGGGGGCTCACTGCAATGACAAGGCAATGACCGCTCAATGTAACAATGTATGTAAACAAGAAATATATTATCCTAGGAACATCCCTCCGTGCTTGGCCCCCTACTATTCACCATCTACACAACTTGCAACTTATATCTGTTAGGTAGATTTTCATTTGTATGTGAAATCCCCTTCACATGCGAGTCCCCCAGCACTTTTTGCTGGGTTACTAGATTTTGTTGTCCACTTGAGTGAGAGGGATCCTTTTTACACACACATTCTTTTACCCTATCCTTGGGATCCTTTTATATTTCTTTTTATACCTTTCTCTTGGAGTAATACTTTCCTCCAAGTGTTGTGGCATCTGTCTGACTTTTGCAGCACACAGCACTATGTGCAGTGTTGCTGGGAGCTCTTTGGGCTTCCCTCTATTTTCTGTTCCTTTCCTTACTGGAACACATGTTCCCATAGGCAGGGGGATATTTAGTATCCTTCCTATTTTTTTCCATTTGAAGATCGGCACACCCCACCTTATGTACAGTGCTGAGGGGTTCCCTTTCTCACTGCTGTGTAACTTTTGGTTACACTGACAAGCTAATCTGAATGGCTGGTGGCAGTGGTTTTAAGCCTACCCACTTTTGTGCAACTCATACTCCTAGGCTGTACTCAAAGCTGCGGTGGTGTACAGAAGGGTCACCATTGGCCTAAAATGGTGACCGTGTTCCTTTTTCACCAATACAAGATGGCCTGACCTCCTTGGTGGTCCTACCATGCAGGGTGGGGGAGGTCCTGGTTTGACTTTTTTTGTCAACGGGATCCCTTTGTAAACCCGCCAAGACGCCAGTGTGTGGTGCATGGGTGCTGATTGGCTGGGTTCCTGTATAAGAGGCATGGATCCCGAGGCTGAAGCATGCTGACCATTGGAACTGAAGAATCGACAAAGAGGAGGTCAGACACCGGAGATGCCTTCTGAGTAACCGCTGCTGTCTGACCCTTCTTCCAAGTGTCTAGAGAATCCCAAAAAGGATGACTCCCTTACACTGTTGGTTCGAATCCATCTCGAGACGACCTGTATTTTGAGCCATCCCACAACGAGCTCTGGCCTTAATGGTCTGCAAACCGCGTGTAACCTGGGACCTGTGGCCATTGTGCAGTGCAAACTTGGGTGGACTGCGTCTTGATCTCCACGGCCTTGAAGTCCCTTCACCAGAGTGCTGGACTGAGAAAGCGAGACGAATAGACTGGGCGGTAATTGTTGTTCATTGGTGCTTTGAAAAGGCATCAAAATCACAGGACCACAAATAATCCTTTGCCTGCAGACTCTTCACTCAACTGCTGCTGTGAAATACATTCCAGTGTCCCTGCTTTCGTCTTCCTGGCAAGCATCTGGTGACTGGTCTCCTGTTGCTGCATCACGGGGCCAACGTGCTGCATCCTCTTCACGTTCAAGATACAGAGACTCTTTGTAAAATTTAGCTAGAGTTTCTTTACTGTGCCTGTGATGGCTGTAGTTCTGATTTGTGTGTTTGGGCGTTCGCCTATTCACGTTTGTCCAGGCCGAACGCCTGTGTGCCTTCAGGAAGCCTTCTGCAAAGCCTTTGAACTTTTTTTAGAAGAGAAAAGCTTTACTTACTTGCACACTCTTATCTTCTGTGCTTCTCCCACCTAGAACATTGCCTTCGGCTGGCTGGATCTTTGTGATTGTGAGAAAATCCTCTCTCTAAATGTCTACCAGTCTTTAAATTCCTGCATGGACTTGCTCCACCATACTTGGTAAACACCATTTCTCGCTATACATCCCTGCAAGGGATCAGAAATGAAAGCCGGACACAAAGTTGTCATGCTTTTGGTTGAAGACTTTTATTTAAATTAAAATGGGTTGGTGAAATGCCTCTCTAACCCTATGGTAAAGAGGAATGTCCCTACATAGAAGCCAACAATGAAGGATCCGTCTGTGTAAGGATTTCAATAACTGAAAAGCTGCCCTTGTGTCAAAAATGTCCTATCTTGAGCCTCACAATACAACCAAAACAATAGAGGGTCCAAGGAAATGTCTTCAACCCGATATTCGCAAAAAAGTGTTCACAACTAAAGATTAGAATAACTCCAAAGAAAATGTTCTCCGAGGTGAAAGACTTTGGACCCAGAGGGGGTGTCCAGTTAAAGTACCGAATACAAAAGGATCGAATGGCAATGGGTCGACTCAATTTGACCTAAAACAAAAGGGTCGAATGTTTTTTTTTTTTAAATGTATATTTTTTTGGGTTTCCGTTTTGGGAAAAAATAAAAAATTACCACAAAAAAGGGGGTTTGGGGCAGGACCCCCTCCACCCCAAAATTAATAAATAAATAAATAATATTCAACACTTTTGGTTTTCGGTCCTTTTGATTCGACCCTTTGGTCATTCGATCGTATGCATTCGAAACTTTGACCTAGAACCGCCAGAGGGTGGTTCTCTTACCCTGGATTCGAAATGGATGGCAATGTTTTTACTAACAGTTCCTTATGTCTCCCTCCTGGATTCACAATGTCCCTGTTGGGCAACAAGTTTTGCAACAGTCTTTCTTGAATTCAAATCTCTTGTTCGTCTAGCAAACGCTGTACCTTTTAGATTTTCTTGTAGCTTTGCTACTCTATTAGTATACTCCCCTGCCAGGATTCTTTGTGCAATTCCAACTGCCTGGTGTACTCTCCTGCCAGGACCTCTCTTCCGTTTCAATTGCCCGGTATCTTTCTCTTGCCAGGACTTCATATGCAGTTCATAATCCCTCTTTATCACCAACACTGTACATATCATGGCTTACTCAGTATATGTGTCTGCGGTAATATTTGTTCAAATCTTGCATCTCATGCACTTGTATGTCATTGGAGCTTGACTCTGTACTTTGCCCTTTCTGCATTCAAATACACATCTTGTATTTTCTGTATCCATAATCTCAAAACGTTCAAACTATTGTTGGCCAGTTGCCAGAATGCCCTGGGGTCCCCACTAGCTTTTGTCGACTCACTGGTTCACTCCAGCTTCTCTGGTCCTGCTTGTGCTTCTGCAGCGGGGCTCTGTGGCTTGCTTCCCACTCTGGATGCTGCAGGCATCCTTCCGGGATCCCTTCGCAGCTCCGCGGTCACACGCCTGCTTCCTTTCAGGTACCGGTCTGGAAAACACTGCTTCTTCCAGACAAGTGCTGGTGTCTCCACAGCACTTCCTGCAATCGCTCTGCGTACCTCCTTCTGCTTTTGCGAACGCCTCTGCTCAGCCACATTAGTACATGTCTCCCGCACTCGAAAGCCTTCTCTCTGAAGCCGACCGTTTCTTCTGCGCGTCCTCTGCTGCAGCCTGCACAGGAATCTCTCTCCTGGCTTCCCTTTCTTTGAGGAAGCCTGCAGTCACATTTGGGCTGTGGCACCCTCCTAATACCCAGCGGTTCCCTTCTTTCTGGAGGGGCCAGATGGGTCCTCTTGGCTCCTCCAGCACTTCTCGGCTCCCCTTTGGCAGTTGGGGTGCAAGGGTTCCTCTGGCCCAAACAGCAGCTCACAGTTCCTTCCCTTCCAACACATGAATCCTGCAGCCAGGTCCTCCAGGAAGGGCATTTCACACACTTCTGTGTCTTTTCTCCTTTTTACATCTGCTCTGGCCAATGGGATTTGGGGAAGAACTAGACTACTTACAGTGGGAAGTGATCATCATTACTCCTCTCCTTCGTCCCAGTGTTGTGGGGATTGTGGGAACCATAGTCCCTTTTTTAGAATATTGTAGACATGTTTGCCATATGTTTTAAAGTCAAACTATGTTTGGAAGAAGAGTAAGTGGAGCTGGGAAAAGTGTCTTTCATAATTGTATCCATGTGATCCTCCCTCATACAGCTGCACCCAGGGTCAGGATCAGTTAGTGGCTAACATCCCCAGGCCACATGGGAGGAGGTCACCACCGGGAAAACGGGGATGAGTCCATCGGGTACATCTCACCCCGCACACACACACACCCATCATTCTCTAATGTTACTATTCCACATCTTCCATGTTCTGTGTCGCAGTTTCCCTCCTTTCACTCCTTTCCCTGCTTCATTGGAACTCTTCCTCTACATATTGTGATGAATATAGGGAATGTGTCCCCTCTCCCAAGGGGGAGCCACCTCCTTTGGGACTAGGGACGTGAGTCTGATAAGCCTAACACCCCTTGGTGTACAGGGCAAGAGGGATCCCACTGGGGGTGACCTGTTGCTCCCCCCACCCCCCACCTTCTTTGGGTACGGGCAAAATAGGGATTTATATTCTCTTCTGTGGGGGGTCAGAAATGTGTGGCAGACCACTTTGTGAAGGCTTTGCAAAAGATGCTGTTTTATTAACTCCAAAGGTTGGATAAACGTTTCGCTCTCTCTACCCTCACAAGGATTTCCCTGCCTCAAATAATCTACAGGAAATACTCTAACAAAGGTTTCTGTACCTCAAAAATAACAGCATACATTACACCACCGTAGCTGCTTCTTCTAATAACCCGGGCAAACTACCCTACCCCAGATTCAAGCAGGTTTTTCTTTAAATGTTTACAATGCATAAGGAAATCCTGTATTATAACGAAAAGGTCTGCTTCTCTCTTTCTAATCCAACTTGACAACACAAAGTTCCAATTTGGATTCTAAAGGTGATTCACAATTGTTAACAAAGCTTTCCTCTTTCCACTTCTAATCAAGGTCTTCAGACCGCTTCTTGTCATCAACAATGCAGATCTTGAAACAGTTTATTTTCATCAACAAAGACTATTTCAGAACTTCATTAGTTTCAAAACAAATGTCTTTGTCAGGATATTTTGGCACCACTTTCGTTTCAGCACTACTTCAACAAAATACTTCAGTGATTCTCCAATTACTTTGTCATAAGCTTTACCCCACACCACCACAGTACTTCATGAGTTTCCACCTGGTTTACTCCATGCCAGGTTTGCTACTGCTACTACAACTCTCTGCTCTGGTGTACTCATGCCAGAACAGAACCAATGGTTACAGAATCTCTTGGTCTGGTATGCTCTCCTGCCAGCCAAGACAAACTATTACAGTTGACTGGGTATACTCCCTGCCCGAACAGAACTAATTGGTACAACGTTTTAGAGCTGGTATAATCCCTTGCCAGGCCAAGTTACCAGATCTAGATACTTCTGTGGTATGGGTCATCTTTAAAGGTTTTAACAGTCTTCTGCTTTACGGTATTGGGTTTGAGTAATTCATCAAGGGAAACCAGAATCACACTGATGCGGTTTACTGCATCTAAGTGTTTGCCACACGCAATGCTTCCTTCCTCCTGGACCTCTTATCAGAAGGGCAGCCCTCCTGCCAATCTTGTTCCACCTTTGTTTTGTTAACCAAATGCTGTTGATAACTCTTTCCCTCCTTCACACTTCTTTGGCTTTAGCAATGTGGGTTTAAAACATTCTCTACACCTGGGCAATATTCTTCACACACTATGCTCTGTTATCTTCAATTGGTTTAGACAACCCTGGTTGTTAATAAATTGCCTTGGTGTGCGCCTCTTTTTGCTTTGGCCCTACTGGTTTGGATTCCCTTCACGAGATGTTGCCCCTTCATGTGGTTGTCTATTATTACCCACTATATATAACTATCGTCTCCTTCAGGTGGGATCTTTAAAGTCTCTTTATGCCAACTGCTTTGGTTTACATCAGCTTGGTATGCGTCACAATCCATTTGTTTTACATCAGTTTGGTTTTCAAAAGGGAGTCTGGATTCAGCTGAAATCTCAAGCCCATATGACCCTCCCAGCACCGGCATCAATTTCTCTCGCCACTCTAGTCCCAGCCTCCTGGCTCTTCTGTGATTTCTTCCTCTGCTGCTTCGCAGAGATTTCAAAGCTCCTCCACACACTACTAATACTACTGCCTTCCTGCTGCTGCTTCGGCTTCCTCACCTTCTTCCGCCTTGGTCTTATGGCCTGCACATTTAGAGGGCATTTGATGCCTCTCAGCCACCCTCCGGTGTGGGTCATCAACCTTAATGGGCTGCACGTTGCAACCGTGTGCCTCTGCAGCCCTCTTCTTCATTCCAGTTCGCTGGGAATTCTGGGACTCTATGTCCACAACACAAAGGTTCGTTTTCTCATATACTTTTCCCACCAAGTTCTTTTCTCTCCTTAAACATATTCCTTAAAGGAGTATCATAAGGATTAAAAGATAGTTTGGGTTTTAAAGAGGACTGAGGATTTTCCCGATTTAAATTGGTAATTTTTAAAGACCTCTTTACGTGTTTTTCCTGGGACTCGTAGGGTTTCCTATTTCTGGGAGTGTTATACATTTTGCAAGAGCTTTTCTCACTCTCAGTATATTACTGGTTATAAATGTCTTCCCTTAAACTGTTAGTTAGCTTGAGAGAGTAACCGTTCTCTTCGACAACATGCCATTATATGTGCTGGCATTAATGATATTCCCTTCCTTGAGGTAGACAAGTACCGCGTCTCATCCCATGAAGTCCTCCTGTTTTCCTGCGGCCCTTCTCCTCCCAGGTGATCCTCCCGGCTTGCACCACCCACAGGGTCAGGATCGGGAAGCGTATGCCTTTCCCTGGCCACCTGAGGAGACTTTAGGCTGGGTTTTCCTGAGGACTATATAGGATTCATCACATCTTCCTCGTTCCTAGAATCCGCAGGGTTTGTGGGCTATATGGGAATTAACTTGCACAATGACTTACCATTTCACACACCAGTGCCTGTTATGGTTTTTGACCCCTTTAAGGCACTGTCTTCAACCCGGATGGAAAATGGGCAGAGAGTCCACCCCCTCGTTGTGTGGAAGATAAGAGAGCTATCAGCTGTGAACCACACTGTATGAGTACCCGGAAGAGTTGGAGACGAGCAAAGGGATTTACAAAGAGACACCTCCTGCTGGGAGGAGTCCCAACAGGAGATGAGCACACACCCAGCATGGCAGGCAAACACAAATGCAAGCCTAGGTAACGTCCGGGTCCCCTGCCAAGACAATAAACAGAGAAGCCCAGTCCCAGAGGGTCTGAAGCAGCAGGGAAGCTCAAGCAGAACAGCGCCATGACGAATCGGTAGCGAAAAAAGGCACTAAAGGCAGCATCGCCTCTGACACACATGGAACCTCCGTAAGAAACCAGAGCAGAGAAGCTGCATTGACCGGCTGAAAATGCCCACCTAGAGAAGCACTCATGACTGGGTATAGGAGACCCAACCCCAGGGATTTCTGGGAGAAACCGAATCACATGCATGGTTGTGAAAACTGAGACCCTAGGGAGGATTAAGAACTAGTAAACAGTGAGTTGTGGAAAACCCCCATGATCCCAGGAGGGTTCCTTGAGAAAAAGGGCTGATCTGGCCCGGGCTTATGAGCCAAGAAGTTCCCAAAGAGGGGGGAAGCACTGACAAAAGGCCAAAGTCCCCGACCTATCAGGGAGAAAGAGAGATTAACCAAAAGTTTGACTAGTAATCCAAGGAGTAGAAGTGGGAAGAGACATTTGCTGGTGCCAGAGTGGAACTGTGCTTCGAGACCGAAGCCCCTTTTCCCAATACAGAGACTTAAAGGTGGGGTTGGAAACCATTCCATTGTTTGGGTAGAATACCCTTAGGATACTCGTGGTTAAGTTGGGTTCTGTTGTATAAGTGGTAGGGATAGGAATCCGGTTAGGATAGGTTTTTCTAGACGGTAGTCTTCGATAATTTTTGTAAAACATCCTGACAGGCACCCTTTTCTGGACTCCTGCTTTCAGGAGGACTGAAAAGTATAGAGATAGTACAGGGTTTTGTGATCCAATAAAAGAACTATGCTACACAAAATTCATTCTTGTTTCCTGATTCTGACTCGCCACAGTATCAAAAACTCTACTACTGTCCACTCAAGGAATTCTGCACAAACGAGCCACCTTCTTAACTAGGAAGGTGATTACTTTTCCTCCCAGACCATTCTTCTCTTTCCCATACTGTACAAGCTCACTTGTTAGTAGCCAGTTCTGTTTTGTGATTGCCCTGTCGGTGGTCTCTAACATTCTCACCCCAGCATCCAATGGCCAGTAACCATCTTTCCGTCCTGGCTTGCCGACCGTCAATCTCTTTTTACCTGTTTGTTTGAAACACCCGTTCCCTCAATTAGTAAAATACAAAGTACAGATAAATATTCGAAGAGATTTTTTTTTTTTTTAGCATATCTTTTCCATTCTGAAAAGGTACATTTACTGTACTCTGGCAAGAAGAGCTCCAGTAAGGTTTTGAAACTGGAGTATTTTACTCACTCTTTTTTTGAAGTTGGAAATGCATTATTTTTCAAATGGGGATAACTAAGTAATTCTCATTCCCATTGCGACTCTTTTTCAGGTGAGTAAAAGCATATGTTAACTCCAAAACGGGTATCTTTTTGTAATTAATACTTTTTTTGCACCTCACAGTTTATGCAAATCAGAAGCCACATTTGTACCTTTTTAAAGCTTCTTACTCTGATAAGGCTCCTCTTCCCGGGGCACTGATGGAAAATATCAGCTGGGCTGCGTGAGATGGGGGGGAGGGGGGGAGAGTGAGTATCCTCTGTGGTCAATGTTTCCCATTTTCTATTGGGAGCCTTTCTACTCCCTATTTTGTATGTTGAGCACTTGCCTGGGTCTATGTAGTAAAAGTGGCTGGTACTTCGATTATCCATAGCGCTGCTGGGAGGCATATCTTACAGATTTGGAGTTGGTCATGCCATCCTTGCATGCTTCCGTTTCATGGCAGGACGCAACAAAAGGGAAAACGTCGCCCCCAAACCAAAGCTTGTTTTGCTAGAAATGAATCAGTATGCACTTTACTCAAATCATTTTGAAAGAACTTTTCACCATAGAGCGAAGCGAATGCCAGGTCACTTGTTGGCTGTGCCGTTTTTGTGTTTGCACAGTTAGGTTTATGTGTGATACTCCGCTCATTGTATTTTCATTCACTGAAGCATCACCAAAAAAAGTTAGTGTTTAGAATTCTGAATAGATCCAATGACTTGAACTCTGCTGATTCAGTTTAGATCTGGTATATTTGTCCGGGAGGAGATAAAGGGGCTAGGGTCCGAAATCGTCTGAGCAAATTCATTACAAGCATGATTTTCCCTTGTTATAAAATACCCTTCGTAATGTTGCAGATCTAATTTGTTTCTTTCTTTAGGAACGTGAAGTGAAAGCTGCCGCAGACAGTGTTCTTTCTGAAGTCTTGAAAAAACAGGGCGATACTAAGAGGATGGTATCTGTCCTGCGGGCCCTGGAAAAGCTCAGAAAGCTAAGAAAAGAAGCCGCGGCTAGAAAAGGTAAACTGATTGGGAGCTGTGTTGCATTTGCATGGAGACTTAAAGGACCTGCTATGCAAACTTGTACAGTCTTAACTCTTCCATGTAGCACCCGAAAAGCAAATCCTGGTTGATGTTCTATTTGGGGTAGCCTGAGTGTTTTGAGTCCTCCCTGTATCATAGTCTTCGGTTTCCAAATCATGATCATATTTGAGATGTGGAAGGTCTTTTTTTTACTTTTTTTGGGTCTCTCTTGATGGTCAGGAAGAGCTTGGTAGTGATGTGAGCATTAACCTCTGCAAGAAGTCAGGAGTATATTATGTGATTAGTAGCTGGGTCGTCTTAAAAAAATTGGGGCTTGATCGAGGGAGCCACATGTGGTAGATAGTGAACCAGCTGCCTGCTTTGGCAGCATCACTCCTGGCTTGCAGTTTACCAGATTTTGTGGTACTGCAGTAGTAACTTGATTTCCCTGCATCACAGTGCTTGTGAAGATTTGGCTGGTGCTTCTGTTGGAGGGCACTGGAGTAAGCATGTCTTCTAAACTAGGGCTCAATTAGTTGTTCACACAGGTGAAGGGTACTAGAGATTATGTGGCTAAGTAAATTCTTGCACAGCGAGGTGCAGCCTGGTGTGCCCAAGTGCTGTCATGCTGCCATCGTGTGACAATATACAGTCATTATATGCCAGTTACTGCCATTTTTGGCTAGGCTCCAAATATGTTTCTTGTCCTGCTGCTTTTTGCCATTTATTTAATGGTGATATATAGCTTTATGCTGGGAACTGACACCTGCCAACCTATCTCTTGACCGCCAGCATCTGACAGTACTGAGCGACTTCAACGTTTGGCTTGAGAAATATGACAATTCCATCACAAAATCCCTCACAGCTAACCTTGCTGCATAACATCTCAAACAACTAAAGAAGGGTGCTACCCATATAACCACGCCACATGCTCAACATAGATTTCTGCCATTGTGACATTGCCACAGACTGCTCCCAGTCCACCCGCCATGTGCAGACCACTTACTCTTCCCTTTCACAATCCTCAGACGCTCTGCCAGTGCAGAACCTTCCTTGGCTCCTCTGACCCTGGCCAGACCCAGGAAAGGAGTGCAAAACAATACCTTGTGGAAGTACTGCATTTACACAAACCAATCCCCACATCGGTCCCACTATCAAACATCCTGGATGAAGTACTCCACAACATTCCTAAGTAAATTAACTTGGCTTTAAACTAGATGGCTCCAACAGAAACTCTCAGAAGAAAAATCTTGTGTAATGGAACATCTTAGGAAAGATTTTATTTTTGCTGCTTTCCTCCCATAGAAGTCTATGGGATGCCCTTTATTTTTGCTGTTTTGAACCCTGTGATGACGGTTTTTTAGAGGGAAGTAAAGCCTTGTCTTTTTGCTCATTCTTCA